>NC_064628.1:322234979-322549229 GCF_023864275.1 Schistocerca cancellata | reverse complement strand
AGCTCCGGACTGAGCGCCTAGAACCGCGAGACCACCGCGGCAGGCAAAAAAACCTCGCATCTCGAAGGAGTTTTGCAAACTGATATTGATATAAGTATCGACGGAAAATGCAAAACTGTAAACTATGGACACCGGTGCATAAATGTGTGACGCTGCAGATAGCAAGGATAGTAAACAGGGGACAAGTCGACACCAGAGTATAAAGTCTTTGCAAATTTCATTCCATGTACTCGGCTGGCCTGTACCTAAGCCTCACAGATAAGCGCATGAACAATACACGCAGATTTTAAGAGAATGTAATACCTAAGGCTACCAGCTTCGGCCATTCAGTACACCTTCTTCAGGCCTTAGTTGATGCTGAAGGGGCTACCACGATCCATATATTCGATGCGTAAGTGGCCAATAACCTTTTTATGCATAGTACCAGTAATTGTGATGTTTTCTCTCCAACCATCGATCGTGATAACCCCTTCAGTATCAACTAATACCTGAAGACGGTGCACTGAAGCGCCGAAACTGTTAGCTACACAATAAATGACATCTTAAGGACGGCTGTAGGTGTTTCATTTTCTTTCAACAGTGAACGGCCATAGCCAGCAGACCTCTAGGCACAAGAATGGACATGCAAAAACTTAATATACGTAATGTCAGCATTTGAGAAAGGATGTGTAGTTGGACTCAAAGAAGGCGGTTGAAGAAATTGGCGAATCGCTCGGCATTTGAATGGGAGCGATACCACTATTCGACGATGATAGCAGGAATGATTGAACCAGGGCTGAACATAGAATTAAGGAAACAGCGATGGAGATAGAGAGAACGAAAGGGTGAGACCAAGTAATCGACAGAAGGGCACTCAGATTCCCGGATGCATCTTTATCATCGATCCGACGTGCAACTGGCGCTTCAGTGACTACAAGGACCATTAATAGACGGTTCACAGAAAGGGGCCGAGCCCACGGCGCCCTTTGCGCCGAATGCCGTGGACCTCTGTACACCAAGGTGGTGCTGTAGCATTTATTAATGAATGGGCAAAACACTTTAGATCAAAAACACGGTCAAAACAAACAGTGTACGGCATAAGAGATAGATCTGAAGAACATGGAGTTGCTATTGATGTACCGCCCAACAACAGTCACAATTGAGGGAAATAAATTGCTGGTATGTTTACCTGTCACCCAAAGTCCGCGAAAATCAACCAGAATATTAGCAACTGAGCTGAATTTAACATGAAGGTCAGTGTAAAGAATGTTACACAGACAGATGTTTAAAATTTACCTTCTATGTTTACGAGAGGGGTTACCCGAAGACGGTCTAGTTCGACATTTTCAGTATAGTGAATTGATGCTTGACTAACAGACACACAATCCTAACCTATTCAATAAAATAGTGTTGTCTGACGACTCCAATTGTAAGGCCTCGTCTTATTCTCAAAAGCCTCAGATCATTGCTGAACTAAAAGACTACACACACGATTCATTTCATGATCTGGACACTGATGCCATACTATGCCTTAGAATATTTAACAGGGTTCGAAAAAGACTTCAAAGATGGATTAATGAAGATGGGAGACAAATCTGACTGTTAATGTTAAAGATAGACAAGTTTTCCTTTCCTAAGTACCCCAATAACATAGAAAAATTACAGTGCACGAAAGAGAAACATTCGCTATCGCCGCGTCAAAAGTGAGTAGTGACTGTTCTCTGTGTTAACTGTACCATGAATTATAGAACGAACATCGTATTCGTTCCAGTCACGTGCATGACCACCCCTATACTATACATCAACGGGACAGAACTACTCACAGATGGAAGGTGGCAGTACTAGTAGCGGAAGAAACAGTGCTGTCACTGTCGTAATGTACAAATGTAGCGATTTATCTGACGTCGAAAAGAGCATGATCTTTTGCTTTCGGGCCAACTGTGGAAACATTTCCGAAATGGCAAGTTTGTAAACTGTTCCCATACCGCTGTGTAAAGGTATACCGTGCGCGGCAAAATGGCGCTATCCAAAGCCGTTCTGGGGAAACTGTGGTGCACCACGGGCCATAGATCACTGGAGTGAACGACGGCTCTGGATACGTGTACAGGTGAACAGGCGTGCTACTGGTGACTGAACGTCCAGATGAACCAGTCACTCCTCAACGACAGTTCGGCGAACGTTGCTGCACATAGGTTTACGCAGTAGGCGGTTGGTTCGTGTACACATGCTCACTGCTGTACATTGGTGACAAATGCTGGAATTTTCACGCCAGTATTGCAACTGGACGTCCGCTGAGAGACGACAGGTGACCTTTTCTGGTGACCCAGGTTCTACGTTTCATCGGACATCTACATCAACGTCTACATGGATACTCTGTGAATCACATTCAAGTGCCTGGCAGAGGGTTCATAGAACCACCTCCACAATTCTCTATTACCCAATCTCGTATAGCGCACGGAAAGAATGAACACCTACTTCTTTCCGTACGAGCTCTGATTTCCCTTATTTTATCGTGGTGATCGTTCCTCCCTATGTAGGTCGCTGTCAACAAAATATTTTTGCATTCGGAGGAGAAAGTCGGTGATTGGAATTTAGTGAGAAGATTCCGTCGCAACGAAAAAACATTTTCTATGTGTTCCTTCCAATTTAAGTTGTTCGTAATTGTAATACCTAGGTATTTAGTTGAATTTACGGCTTTTAGATTAGACTGATTTATCGTAGAACCGAAGTTTAACGAGTTCCTTTTAGCACTCATGTGGATGACCTCACACTTTTCGTTATTTAGGGTCAACTGGTACTTTTCACACCATTCAGGTATCTTTTCCAAGTCGTTTTGCAGTTTGTTTTGATCTTCTGATGACTTTATTAGTCGATAAACGACAGCGTCATCTGCAAACAACGGAAGACGGCTGCTCAGATTGTCTCCCAAATCGTTTATGTCGATAAGGAACAGCAAAGGGCCTATAACACTACCTTGGGGAACGCCAGGAATTACTTCTGTTTTACTCGATGACTTTCCGTCAATTACTACGAACTGTGACCTCTCTGACAGGAAATCACAAATCCAGTCACATAGCTGAGACGATATTCCATAAGCACGCAATTTCACTACGAGCCCCTTGTGCGGTGCACTGTCGAAAGTCTTCCGGAAATCCAGAAATACGGAATCGATCTGAAATCCCTTGTCAATAGCACTCAACACTTCATGTGAATAAAGAGCTAGTTCTGTTTCACAGGAACGACGTTTTCTAAACCCATGTTGACTGTGTGTCAATAGACCGTTTTCTTCGAGGTAATTCATAATGTTCGAACACAATATATGTTCTAAAATCCTGCTGCATATCGACGTTAACGATATGGGCCTGTAAGTTATTAGATTACTCCTACTACCTTTCTTGAATATTCTTGTGACCCGTTTAACTTCCCAGTCTTTGGGTACGGATCTTTCGTCGAGCGAACCAGAGCTCCAAGCCCTAATAGAAAGCACTGAAACTCAAATAGTTGTAGGTACAGAGAGCTGGCTAAAGCCGGAAGTAAGTTCAGCCGAAATTTTTTCAAACGATCTAACAGTGTTCAGAAAAGATGGATTAAACACAGTTGGTGGAGGAGTATTTATTTCTGTCAGAGGTAGTTTGCCTTGTAGCGAAATTGAAGTAGATAGTTCGTGTGAAATAGTATGGGTAGAGGTTGTACCTGACAATCAGACTAAACTATTAATTGGATCGTTTTACCAACTCCCCGACTCAGAAGATATAGTTTCTGAACAGTTCAAAGAGAATTTGAGTCTCATTTTAAATAAGTACCCCGCTCATACAATTATAGTCGTAGGTGACTTCAATCTACCGTCGATATGCTGGAAAAATTATACTTTTAAAGCCGGCGGCAGGCATAAAACGTCATCCGAAATTATACGGAATGTTTTCTCAGATAATTATTTTGAACAATTAGTTCATGAGCCCTTCGAAGCGTAAATGGTTGCGAAAGTATACTTGACCTTTTAGCGACAAATAAATCTGGACAAATAGTGAGTATTGTGACAAGTACAGGGATTAGCGACCACAAGGCAGTTGCTGTTTGGCTGAATACCGTAACACCTACAACCATCAAAAAGAAACGCAAAGTATATCTATTTAAAAAAGCTGTCGCGATTAGTCACACAAATCTGAAGGCTGTAAATTCAACTAAATACTTAGGGATTACAATTACAAATAACCTAAATTGCTTTGCAGCTTTGCACCTGGTGACGTTTGCTCTTACAGGTAATTCCTGATTGATTCATACTAGCGAAGCCTCAAGGCTACCCAAAACTTTATACGAGAATTAACAAAGTGCAAATGTTAAAACAGGCTACTACGTTAAATTGTACTAGGCTTGCCGGCCGCGGTGGTCTAGCGGTTCTGGCGCTGCAGTCCGGAACCGCGGGACTGCTACGGTCGCAGGTTCGAATCCTGCCTCGGGCATGGGTGTGTGTGATGTCCATAGGTTAGTTAGGTTTAAGTAGTTCTAAGTTCTAGGGGACTTATGACCTAAGATGTTGAGTCCCATAGTGCTCAGAGCCGTTTTTTTGTACTAGGCTTAGGGCTGAAAATGACTCAGTCGGTGATCCTAATTTTAATTTCATTCCATCTGCTGATGACATACAGCCTGTTTTGTAAGCCCTCGTCGCCAGTTTCGTAAAGGCCTCGTCGCTACAGCTGTGGAGGCCGAGTTGCCACTGTTGTTACTCTAGGCCGAGTATGTGAGTTCATGAAACGTTTTCTGATGCAATACACCGCTAAGGCAATTTCTCCCAGCCAGTATCACACAACTATACTCCAGGGTCAGGTAACATGATAGAAGAAAGAAGGTTCTACAACACTCCAACAAAGTAGTAACGATGTCACACAAATGAGTTAAAAAGGTTCAGTTATCTTTGTGACTTGCTGAATAATGATCTGCAGCACTGTATGTAATATAACACAAAAAGGCCTTCAATGGCTAAGTACAAATAATCGTAGGTAAACTTCATAGTACATAGCAAGTGCAATTTACAACTGTCTATTCACTTGTAAGAGTTCACTTAACAGCCGGCCGTGGTGGCCGTGCGGTTCTAGGCGCTGCAGACCGGAACCGCGTGACCGCTACGGTCGCAGGTTCGAATCCTGCCTCGCGTATGGATGTGTGTGATGTCCTTAGGTTAGTTAGGTTTAAATAGTTCTAAGTTCTAGGGGACTGATGACCTAATATGTTAAGTCCCATAGTGCTCAGAGCCATTTGAACCATTTTTTAGTTCACTAAACGATGTTCCCTGCCTAAGTCAGCCCTGGACGATGATATATAACCAAGTGAGCGAGAGCTGCTCTTCTGAGTAGGCTTTTCTGTCCGTTGTCGTCCGGTCATTGGATTATACTCGGCCGGCAATTGACCGAGGCGAAGTCAATGTCTTCATCTTCAGCGCCTCCAGTGGCGCTGCTGAAACTCGCGCAAGTGGCGGGTCACTACGGCACTGGTACCATCTCGCCTCTTTGCGCCTATGGTGGTTTATCCCTGACTATGTCTTGTTCGGACAACACAGCGGTATGAGTGCGAACTGCTCTGAAAATAGTATTGCCAAGCAGAATTGGTACCATACATGCGCTAAGCCTTTCACTGTTGTACGGAATTATCTCTTCCTAGCAACTTGTTGTTCACTACCGTAATTCGTTGCTTGCTATAGTTACTGCGTTAATTCCCAAGGCTGCTTCTAGACTATTCTTCCGCTCAAGCGACTTATCATTTGAAGCTCGTCTTCTCCCCCATTTCCCCCCGGACATTCTCACCCGTACAAATTTTCGCTACTAAAGGCGATAAGCACAGTATACAAATCTTGACTTTGGCCTCCAGAGGCACCGTATGCAGCTACTTTTGCTTATGATACGTCCTGTGTAGAAATCTCACAGTTGTGGAGTCCCTGGCACCTCTCTCAGCTTGACGCCCTAATCGGTAGCTTGTGTCGCTTGGGCCTAAAATTGGCCCTTTTAGTACCATTGATAATATGCATGACAAATCTTGTCGTCTGGTACACAGACGAAATGATGGTCACTGCATGTGTTCTGTGTGTTACGGTTTGATAAACAATCTGTTCACTGCCACCTGTCTTCCACCGTTCAGAATTTTACTGAAATATAGCCTGTCCTCCAGGAACGTTGCCAATATTATATTTTTGTAAACTTTTTCCTATTTACAGCCGCGACTTCACAAGTTAGCGCCTCTTTACAAAAGCTCAAAACAACTGCCAAAAACCGAGACTCTGGCAGCTCCTCAACGTTTTATCGTACGAAATAAATGCCTAACGTATTCGACTGTAATAGCTCGTTCTAAAGGTTTCTACACAGGAACTTTAGCCTTTGACAATTCTGTGGCGCAGTTACATACCATATGAGAACCGGAAAAGTAAGTGATGAAAATTAAGTGTCTCATAAGATAAGAAATGAGGATCTTCACGTGAAATATTAATTAAAACAGGGTGAGAGAACATACTAAGATAGTTGGAGAAAACATCCATGGTACCAGAGAGAGCCGTAGAGGGTACAAGCTGTAAAGGAAGGCAGATTTTGAACTACATGCTTCGTATACCTGAAAATGTTTAGTGCAAATGGAGAGGTTGGCACAGGAGAGGAAGTCGTGACAAACTGCAGCAAATCATTCAGAAGACTGGAGGAAAAAAGTACTTTATTGGAGAATTTAATCTGTGTTATTGCTATTGTTGCAGTTTTCTTTCGGCCGAAGATTAGTTTGATGCAGTTCGCTAAGCTAACCCAAGATATGCATTATCTCTACTTAACTACTGCCATCGTCCCGGATCTTCCTGCATTGTTCAGCTCTTGGTCCTTCTCAGTCCTCAACTTTTCATACCCCTCCTCACTCCCCCACCTACACACACACTGCCATTAATTACCAAATGACTATTACGTAATGCCTCAGAACGTGTCCTATCAAACGATCCCTACTTTTAGTGAAGTTTTAAAATAAATTTATTTCCTTCCCCTCATTTAGATCCTCAGCTTTCTGTTTCTGCATCGTATTCGAAAGCTTTTATTTTCTTCTTGTCTGAACTGTTCATTCCAAGTTTCAATTCTGTTCTGGGCTACACTCCAGGCAAACATCTTTTCAATATTCAACTTTTTATTGGATGTAAACTGTGTCCCCCATTTCAGGAAAGTTTTTCTTGCTAATACACCTTGCTTTTTCTATCCTCTCTACATCGACCATCTCCACTTATTTTGCTGCCTAAATAACAAAACTCATCTACTACGTCTAGTGTCCCGTTTCCCAGTCTAATTCCTTCAGTGTTACGTTGTCAATTCGAATGTGTTTTGTTATCCTTGTTCTACTTCTGTTGATGTTTATCGTATCATTTCTTTTCAGGACGTTATCCATTCCGTTTAGCTGCTCCTCCTAGTATTTTACCGTTACCAACAGAATTATGCGTCATCGGCAAAACTCAAAGTTTTTAGTTTTTCTCACTGAACTTCAGTTTCCTTTCAAAATTTCAATGTACAGACTGAATAACGTCGGAAATAGACTAAAACACTCTCTCACTGCCTTCTCAGAAACTGCTACCCTTCGTGATCTTCAACCGCAATCTGATTTGTATCACTTGCAGAGAACCTTTCGCTCCCTGTCTTTTACCTCTGAAATCTTCAGAATGTAAGTATTTCTCCCTATCAGCGTTGTCAAATGTTTTCTCAAAATCGAAGAGTGATACGAACGTGTTTTCCATTCTTCAAGATATTCTGAGGTAGGACCATGTATAAGAACGAATTGAGTAGTTTTAGAAACTCCTCTCGTTTCGTTCTTTTTGCCCTTCGCGGAAGATGTCGAAGCACCAAGGGTGCCGTCCACATTGACAAGTGATTTGTAAACAAGCAATCGCCGGCGACGACGATTACTAGGACCGTGTTTCTCAAAAATCAAAACTTCCGGTTGCGCAATCGTGCTGATAAGAGTCCACATCCGCTGCGTGCGCCAGGACTGATGCTATATAAAGAGCACACTGTCCTGTTTAGCGCATTCACTCTTGTGTGAGTGAATAGCCACTGAGGCACTGCTCCTTACAATGATGCGTAAACGATGTTATCGTCGTCGCCGGCGATTGCTTGTTTACAAGTCACTTGTCAATGTGGACGGCACCCTTGGTGCTTCGACATCTTCCGCAAAGGGCAAAAGAACGAAAGAGCACACTGTCCTGTTTAGCGCATTCACTCTTGTGTGAGTGAATAGCCACTGAGGCACTGCTTCTTACAATGATGCGTAAACGATGTTATCGTCGTCGCCGGCGATTGCTTGTTTACAAATCACTTGTCAATGTGGACGGCACCCTTGGTGCTTCGACATCTTCCGCGAAGGGCAAAAAGAACGAATGTTCCTACGTTTCTCCGGAACCCATACTGTTCATCGCTGAACTCGACTTACACGATTCTGTTTCCGTCGATACTTCTGTAAATAATTCGTGTCAGTACATTGCATCCATGACTCATAAGACTGATATTTCGGTGACAGTCTCATCTGTCAGCAACCGCCACTTTCGTTATTGGAATTATTACGACCTTCTTGAAGTCAAGAGGCTATTTTTCCTACGTCATATATTTCGCATACCCGTTGGAATAGTTTTTCATGGTATTTTACACTGAGGATGTCAACAAATGAACGTTTTCTACTCCAAATACCTTGTTTCGACTTCCGTGATTCAATGCCACCTCAACACAGTTCAGTATCTCATGAATTATCTAAGGACTTTGTCTGTCTATCACTAAATCTGCTGTCAGTATTAAACCTCGCAGCAACAATTTTTATCCAAAGACATTTAGTCCCAACAGGAATTTACATTCATATTAACACGCAGTAGACAGTGTATATAACTTATTTACCCACCTAATGAGGCGACTGTGTAGTGTGTGAGGTTATGGGTTGTCGATGCAGTTAACATATAGTTGTCAACTTTTTCCCTATCAGAGATTAAGTATGGCTTATAATAAAGCAACAAACAGCTGCGGTTCAATTGTGTACAGCGAAGGAGCTTTTCAGTTTTCGTCACGCATGAAGCAGAAAACATAATAATTACAACCGCTTCTGAAGAGTTGATCCACCCAAGTAATTCCTCCTAACCTTTATTTACAGTGTTTAGGCTGCCGTCGGTGCAACTAAAAACTATTCAAAACTACGATTTAGTTTCGACCCCTAGTTACAGAAATGCAAATAAAGCTCGTGCCTGTTCTGCGTCTTTTAAAAGCAATTCGGACACTACCGAGATACAACTTAAGCTGTGGAAACATTTTTCCTGTCTTTAGTTAGAGATGGGACAACATCCCAGCATATATTTGGCAACAATGTGATCTTTGACTTAGTTCCTGGCGTGGCAGAGAATTATCTTTTAATACTGACTTGATATTTTCCTGTCATTTAGATTAAATATTCTGAATGGTTGTCGCTTAAGACATGAAACAGAGCTAGAAAGTTTGTGTTTTTGAGTCCACGAAGCTCGTTCCAAGTTGAAACTACAGCCACTCTCATCTTCTACATTGCAAACTATCCATCTTGGCTGTCAATGGGGCAAAGAAAGAGTTCCATGCAACAGTTGTCCACAAGCTCAGCGATAGTGTTCCCCCATCAAATGGAAGATTGTCGGTTGCAATCTGGGTGCGACAAAACTTTTGCTTCTTCTGTCGCAAAGTTCCCCTCAGGCAGATCGACAGTCAGTAAACAAATCTATAGGAAACTTCACCTTTTTTCTTTCTACCTCAATTCAATACACGTACATAAGCATCCTGTGTGATGAGCGGAATCCATTGTGCATTCCGACGGACTTGGGCAATTCCGGCAGGAAAATGCGACACTCCACAAGTCCAGAAATGATGCAGAGTAGCTCCAGAAATACTCTTCCGAGTTGAAACACTTCTGCTGGCCACAAGACTCCCCAGACACGAATATATCTGGGATGCCTTTTAACGTGATATTCAGAAGATATTTCCACCCCCTCGTACTCTTATGCATTTATGGACAGCACTGCTGCATTCATGATGTCATTTCCCTCCCACATTACTTCGGACATTAGTCGAGTCCATGCTACGTCGTGTTTCGGCAGTTCTGCGAGCTCGTGTGGGCCCTACACGATATTAGGCTGGTGTACCAGTTTGTTTGGCTCTTCAGTGTAATTCGTGACGATTTGGGGGCATTTGTTCTACGGGTACATTCTTATATTGCAGAAGACTTCTGTTGTGAGCTTACCATGGTAAGCTGAAATTCATTTGTTTATACTTTACAGTGTTTCTTCGTTAGTTTATTGAACACAAGAGACAAAAATAAGAAATAAGTTAATCAGCAGTATACTCTCCCACACTATACAGGGTGTTACAAAAAGGTACGGCCAAACTTTCAGGAAACATTCCTCACACACAAATTTCCATATTAGAGCTCATTTTAGTTTCGTCAGTATGTACTGTACTTCCTCGATTCACCGCCATGATTTCATACGGGATACTCTACCTGTGCTGCTAGAACATGTGCCTTTACAAGTACGACACAACTTGTGGTTCATGCACGATGGAGCTCCTGCACATTTCAGTCGAAGTGTTCGTACGCTTCTCAACAACAGGTTCGGTGACCGATGGATTGGTAGAGGCGGACCAGTTCCATGGCCTCCACGCTCTCCTGACCTCAAACCTCTTGACTTTCATTTATGGGGGCATTTGAAAGCTCTTGTCTACGCAACCCCGGTACCAAATGTAGAGACTCTTCGTGCTCGTATTGTGGGCGGCTGTGATACAATACGCCATTCTCCAGGGCTGCATCAGCGCATCAGGGATTCCATGCGACGGAGGGTGGATGCATGTATCCTCGCTAACGGAGGACATTTTGAACATTTACTGTAACAAAGTGTTTGAAGTCACGCTGGTACGTTCTGTTGCTGTGTGTTTCCATTCCATGATTAAGGTGATTTGAAGAGAAGTAATAAAATAAGCTCTAACGTGGAAAGTAAGCGTTTCCGGACACATATCCACATAACATATTTTCTTTCTTTGTATGTGATGAATATTTCCTGAAAGTTTGGCCGTACCTTTTTGTAACACGCTGTATAACATTCTCGGCGACTGGAAAGATTTCTCTGCACCGTTTGCTTTTCCAGTTTGAAGCAGCATGTAGTATGTTATTCTCAGCTTAGGAAAAATTCTTTGTGGGTGTTCATGTTCTCTATTTGCTTTATCAATCCTTAATTATAAGAGTAACTGAGGACTAATACTCTTCTACATCTACATCTACATGATTATTCTGCAATTCACAAGTAAGTGCCTGGAAGAGGGTTCATCAAATATCTTGAACCTACTTCTCTATCGTTTCAGTCTCGAACAGTGTTCAGGAAAAACGAACACTTAAATATTTTCGTGCGAGCTCTGATTTCTCTTATTTTATTGTATTAAAATATTTTATGATGTTGAAACATATTATATATTTTATTTATAATGAAAATACTAGATACATATGGCACATTAAATGCGGTTGTAGCGGTAAGCTGTACTTGGGATGGCGGTGGAAGAGAGTAACATAGACGATTGTGACCCCGCCGGAGAAGCGAACTCTGGATTCCTCCCTGCCAGTCGTCATATGTCGTCAATCTACGTATATATAACCGCTTCGCATTCATACTAACGGTCATTTCATGAAGTGATTGTTTCGACATACTTACACCCCCCCTATTTATGCACATCACATTGGATTTCTTTATGCTGGGAATCAATTTGCAGTTCCTGTAGCAAGCGACATCTCTCTGCAAATATTGCTGCTCTTCGCTATTATTTTGTAGTGTTGCTTTGTACAACAGCATTATCCGCGAACAGCTTCAGGCAGTTTCCATCGCTACTGAGTAAGTTGTTTTAATATATTGGGGCCTAATAGTCCTACAGTAGACCGTTGGCGTGTATCTAAAGTTACATAGACGTAAGTAGAATTTTTGCCGTTAAGAGTTAGGAGTAATCCGCTAAATTACAGGCCCATATCGTTAACGTCGATATGCAGCAGGATTTTAGAACATATTTTGTGTTCGAAAATTATAAATTACCTCGAAGAAAACGGTCTATTGACAGACAGTCAACATGGGTTTTAGAAAACATCATTCCTGTGAAACATAATTAGCTCTTTGTTCACATGAAGTGTTGAGTGCTATTAACAAGGGATTTCAGGTCGATTCTGTATTCCTGTATTTCTGGAAGGTTTTTGACACTGTACCACACAAGCGGCTCGTAGTCAAATTGCGTGCTTATGGAATATCGTCTCAGTTGTTGCTGTTGTGGTCTTCAGTCCTGAGACTGGTTTGATGCAGCTCTCCATGCTACTCTATCCTGTGCACGTTTCTTCATCTCCCAGTACGTACTGCAGCCTACATCCTTCTGAATCTGCTTAGTGTATTCATCTCTTGGTCTCCCTCTACGATTTTTACCCTCCACGCTGCCCTCCAATACTAAATTGGTGATCCCATGATGCCTCAGAACATGTCCTACCAACCGATCCCTTCTTCTAGTCAAGTTGTGCCACAAACTCCTCCCCAATCCTATTCAGTACCTCCTCATTAGTTATGTGATCTACCCACCTAATCTTCAGCATTCTTCTGTAGCACCACATTTCGAAAGCTTCTATTCTCTTCTTGTCCAAACTACACTGCCGGCCACCGTAAATGCAACACCAAGAAAGACAAGAGGTAGCACAACAAAATTTATTTTGTAGATAACATGTTGACCAAGTATCAAATGATTACGTTTACAGACGTCTGTGACATGTAGTTCCTGCCAGAATCAGTAGCCAGAGTAGCCGCCATTGTTGGAGATCACCGCTGCCACACGTCTCGGCATTGAGTCAAAGAGACGTTGGATGTGTTCCTGGGGTACAGCAGCCCAAGCAGCTTCCACACGTTGCGAAAGATCATCTGGTGTGGCAGCTGGGGATGTAATCCGGGACACTCGTTGAGCAACCATGGACCACATGTTTTCTATCGGCGAAAGATCCGGAGAGCGAGCCGGCCAGGGAAGCAATTCAATCTGGTTATTGACGAAGAACCTTTGGACAATGCGTGCCACGTATGGTCGCGCATTATCCTGTTGAAATATGGCTGTGGCCGAGCCCTGAAGGTAAGGAAGGACAACTGACTACAGCACCTCGGATATGTAGCGCCGGCTATTTAATGTACCGGCAATGCGTACTAGAGGCGTGCGAGAGTAATATCCAATACCGCCCCATACCATAATACCCGGTGCAAGACCAGTGTGGCGGTGCATAATGCAGCTGTCCAGCATCCTCTCTCCACGGTGTCTCCACACTCGAATCCGACCATCGTGGTGCTGCAGACAGAAGCGTGCCTCGTCAGTAAAGACAACGTCATTCCATTCTGCCGTCCACATCCGTCTGTCATCACACCATTGGTGACGGAGACGTCTGTGGTTCTGCGTCAATGGTAGACGAAGCAATGGACGTCTTGCGGACAGACCACTCTGCTGTAAACGGCGTCGAATGGTACGAGCAGACACTGGATGATGCGTTACAGACGCAATGTGCTGTGCTATGGTTCGGGATGTCACTGAGCGATCCGTCACTGCCATGCGCACAATTTGCCTATCAGCACGTGCAGTGGTGCACCGAGGTGAATGCGATCGACCACGTCGGTCCGTCGTACCCTCCTGCATCCAACGGTCACATATCCGCATTACAGTTGTTTGGTTTCGTCCAACACGACTAGCGATTTCTCTGTATGATAATCCACAATCTCGGTAAGCCACTATCCTTCCTCTGTCGAACTCGGATATTTGATCGAAAGATGTTCGCTGTTGTCTACGAGGCATAACTGATCGTCTTGTGAAACAACCACAAGGTAAACACACGTGCCGAACGTACACTCGTCGAAATCGCCAAGCCTTAAATGGCGCTATGAGGTGGCGCCACAGGCGCGCGTGATGTGCGTCTGCGCTGAAATTCTAATCAGTTGCATATCTCATCGCTGCAAACTCATGGTGTAAATTTCACTTGATTCGGATGCTTCCTTCAGGGTGTTGCATTTACGGTGGCCAGCAGTGTATTTATCGTCCATGTTTCACTTCCATACATGGCTACACTCCATACAATTACTTTCAGAAACGACTTCCTGACACTTAAATCTATACTCGATGTTAACAAATTTCTCTTCTTCAGAAACGCTTTCCTTGCCATTGCCAGTCTACATTTTATATCCTCTCTACTTCGACCATCATCAGTTATTTTGCTCCCCAAATAGCAAAACTCCTTTACTACTTTAAGTGTCTCATTTCCCAATCTAATTCCCTCAGCATCACACGAATTCGTTCGACTACATTCCATTATCCTCGTTTTGCTTTTGTTGATGTTCATCTTATACCCTCCTTTCACGACATTGTCCATTCCGTTCAACTGCTCTTCCAAGTCCTTTGTTGTCTCTGACTCGTCTCAGTTATGTGACTGGATTTGCGATTTCCTGTCAGAGAGATCACAGTTCGTAGTAATTGACGGAAAGTCATCGAGTGAAACAGAAGTGATTTCAGGCGTTCCCCAAAGTAGTGTTATAGACCCCTTGCTGTTCCTTATCTATATAAACGATTTAGGAGACTATCTGAGCACCCGTCTTCGGTTGTTTGCAGATGACGCTGTCGTTTATCGACTAATAAAGTGATCAGAAGATCTAAACAAACTGCAAAACGATTTAGAAGAAATATCGGAATGGTGCGAAAAGTGGCAGTTGACCTTAAATAACGAAAAGTGTGAGGTCATCCACGTGAGTGCTAAAAGAAACTCGTTAATCTTCGGTTACACGATAAATCAGTCTAATCTAAAAGCCGTAAATTCAACTAAATACCTAGGTATTATAATTACGAACAACTTAAACTAGAAGGAACATATAGAAAATGTTGTGAGGAAGGCTAACCAAAGACTGTGTTTTATTGGCAGGACACTTAGAAAATGTAACAGACCTACTAAGGAGACTGCCTACACTACGCTTGTCCGTCCTCGTTTAGAATACTGCTGCGCGGTGTGGAATCCTTACCAGATAGGACTGACGGAGTACATGGAAAAAGTTCAAGAAATGGCAGCACGTTTTGTATTATCGCGAAATATGGGAGAGAGTGTCACAGAAATGATACAGTATTTGGGCTGGAAATCGTTAAAAGAAAGGCGTTTTTCGTTGCAACGGAATCTTCTCACGAATTTCCAATCACCAACTTTCTCCCACGAATGCGAAAATATTTTGTTGACACCGACCTACATAGGGAGGAACAATCACCACGATAAAATAAAGGAAATCAATGCTTGCACGGAAATATATGCCTATTCATTTTTTTTTTTTTTTTTTTTTTTTTTTTGCGGGCTATACGAGATTGGAATAATAGATCGGGCATGGGTGTGTGATGTCCTTAGGTTATTTAGGTATAATTAGTTCTAAGTTCTAGGCGACTGATGACCTCAGAAGTTAAGTCGCATAGTGCTTAGAGCCATTTGAACCATTTGGAATAATATAGAATTGTGAATGTGGTTGGATTAACCCTCTGCCAGGCACTTAAATGTGATCTGCAGAGTATCCATGTAGATGTAGATAGATGTAGATGTAGACATTCTGTGTTCTATTTGATAAGTATTCTCGACCATAAAGATGGTCTGATATTCCTTGCGCTCGTGTATTGTTCGTCAGGCGACAATGAGTAATGTTACGGATGCTCTTCAGAAAGGCAAGCCGTCGTCGTGGGCTCCGGTATGTACTGCCTTCTGTATTCCACGTGTGGCAGAACTATCTCGGCTTCTTCATGTCTGTGAAATCCGTGCTGATCCCAACAGAGGAGAATCTACGTAACCAGTAAGCTCGCAATAGCGAGAATTAAAGTGGTCCACAATCCTTCAACAGACTGACGTCAGGAAGGTAAGCTTATACCGGGTGTTCAAAAAGTCAGTATAAATTTGAAAACTTAATAAACCACGGAATTATGTAGATAGAGAGGAAAAAATTGACACACATGCTTTGAATGACATGGGGTTTTACTAGAATAAAAAAAAAAAAAACAAAGTATTGCTAGACGCGTGAAAGATCTCTTGCGCGCGTCGTTTGGTGGTGATCGTGTGCTCAGCCGCCACTTTCGTCATGCGTGGCCTCCCAGGTCCCCAGACCTCAGTCCGTGCGATTATTGGCTTTGGGGTTACCTGAAGTCGCAAGTGTATCGTGATCGACCGACATCTCTAGGGATGCTGAAAGACAACATCCGACGCCAATGCCTCACCATAACGCCGGACATGCTTTACAGTGCTGTTCACAACATTATTCCTCGACTACAGCTATTGTTGAGGAATGATGGGGGACATATTGATCATTTCCTGTAAAGAGCATCATCCTTGCTTTGTCTTAATTTGTTATGCTAATTATTGCTATTCTGATCAGTTGAAACGCCTTCTGTCGGACATTTTTTGAACGTTTGTATTTTTTTGGTTCTAATAAAACCCCATATCATTCCAAGCATTTGTGTCAATTTTTACCTCTCTGTCTTCATTATTCCGTGGTTTATTAAGTTTTCAAATTTATACTGACTTTTTGATCACCAGGTATTTGTGCTCATTTTTTCGACGACCCTTCTCGAAAACGAGAATGACCTGCTCATTTCCCCAATGACTTGGAACGTCTTTCTCATCCATCGGTTTTGGATAGACTGCTGATGGGGAAAGAGAAATTTTCTTCGCGTGTTACATGTAGAATCTTACAGGTATGATGTCGTCCTGTCATGCTGTATCGCGTGGAGAGAGGATGACGCAGCTGCGAGGTTTTGCGCTCTGCCTGCTGGGCCCCTAGTGTAAACCTCGCCCAGTGGTTCTCCTGACCTCGCACGGCGGCCGCGACAATTGCAGCGGCGCGGTTGTAATAGGGAATGTCCGAATAAGGCGTCGCGGCAGCGGGGAGCGGACGCAATCGCAGCGGATGAAGCGGCGGCGGGTGCCGGCGTGTAAATTATTTGGAGGCCCTGCTATAGCTGCGGCTGCGGCTGCGGCAGCGGCCTGAGGCTGCGGCGGCGGCGGCGCAGGCACGCGGGCAGCTGCCAGAACCTGTCCGGACCAAGGCCACGGCGCCGGGCCGCGCGCCCAATAAAACGACCGGCCAGATACATCCAGCTCCAAAACCCCGGCACCACCTCCGCCTCCGACGCGGGGGCCGGCCCAGCGCAGGTGGCCAGCGCCACTGTTTCGCCGTTGTCGAGCAGTGGAGGCTGCATCCGACGGTCTGACATGGAGTCAGCTTATCGATGTGGATGAAATTGAATGTGTAATAAGATGACTACAAAACCCAGCCTTACCCCTGCTTTGTATATTCACCCTTCAACGCGAGAATGTTTTCGCAACGGCGGAGACCATGGTTGTAGAAGTCTACATTTTCGTAGTTCAATAAACCTTCCATCTCGCAGATCAGCTCGCCTCATTCTGGAAATGCTTACCTCTCAATGAATTACACTACTGGCCATTAAAACTGCTACACCACGAAGATGACGTGCTACAGACGCGAAATTTAACCGATAGGAAAAAGATGCTCTGATATGCAAATGATTAGCTTTTCAGAGCATTCACACAAGGTTGCGCCGGTGACGACACCTACAACGTGCTGACAAGAGGAAAGTTTCCAACCGATTTCTCATACACAAACAGCAGGTGACCAGCGTTGCCGGGTGAAACGTTGCTGTCATGCCTCGTGTAAGGAGGAGAAATGCGTACCATCACGTTTCCGACTTTTATAAAGGTCGGATTGTAGCCTATCGCGATAGCGGTTTATCGTATCGCGATATTGCTATTCGCGTTTGTCGAGATCCAATGACTGTTAGCAGAATATGGAGTCGGTGGGTTCAGGAGGATAATACGGAACGCAGTGCTGGATACCAACGGCCTCGTATCTCGATAACAGGCATCTTATCCGCATGGCTGTAACAGATCGTGCAGCCACGCCTCGATCCCTGACTCAATAGATGGGGACGTTTGCAAGACTACAACCATCTGCACGAACAGTTGGACGACGTTTGCAGCAGCTCGGAGACCATGGCTGCGGTTACCCTTGACGCTGCATCACAGGCAGGAGCGCCTGCCATGGTGTACTCAATGACGAACCTGGGTACACGAATGGCAAAACGTCATTTTTTCGGATGAATCCAGATTCTGTTTACAGCATCACGATGGACGCATCCGTGTTTGGCGACATCGCGGTGAACGCACATGGCAAGCGTGTATTTCTCATCGCCATACTGGCGTATCGCCCGGCGTGATGTTATAGGGTGCCATTGGTTACACGTCTCTGTCACCTCCTGTTCGCATTTGCGGCACTTTGAACAGTGGACGTTACATTTCAGATGTGTTACGACCCATGGCTCTACCCTTCGTTCGATCCCTGCGAAACCCTACATTTCAGCAGGATAATGCACGACCGCATGTTGCAGGTTCTGTACGGGCCTTTCTGGATACAGAAAATGTTCGACTGCTGCCCTGGCTAGCACATTCTCCAGATCTCTCACCAATTCAAAAGTGTGGTCAATGGTGGCCGAGCAGCTGGCTCGTCACAATACGCCAGTCACTACTCTTGATGAACTGTGATATCGTGTTGAAGCTGCATGGGGAGCTGTACCTGTACACGCCATCCAAGCTCTGTTTGACTCAATGCCCAGGCGTATCAAGGCCGTTATTACGGCCAGAGGTGGTTGTTCTGGTTACTGTTTTCTCAGGATCTATGCACCCAAATTGCGTGAAAATGTAATCACATGTCAGTTCTAGTATAATATATTTGTCCAATGAATACCCGTTTATCATCTGCATTTCTTCTTGGTGTAGCAATTTTATTGACCGGTGGTGTATTAATCTGAGGGAACAAGAAGTCACTGGGTGCCATTCCATGATAATATGGAGGTAAGGCGCAATTTAATTGCCCAAAGAAGCATTATTTGTGGATGTGTTCTGAGTAGCAGCAGCTGAGGTACTAGTTGTAGAGATTAATGGGAATTTTTGTCTTGACATCCTCCCATAACATCGTTGACTGCACACGATGAATTCTCAAGAAGTACTCAGCATAACTTAGTCCAAAGCTGGTTATTAACATTTTTCGGTGGTGGTGAATACATGTCTCCAGTGCTTCCTTTACTCCTTTGAACCACATGGATGCACTCAGCACTTGTCCATGGTGATTAGGTGGCTAAAGAAATCGTGTAGGTTGGCCTGACGCAGCTGCAATATCACCACTGCTGCCTCGGTTCGATTGTGAGCAGTTCCGGAACTCACAGAGAACCGCCTACGTCATGTCGAAAACGGCGTCCAGGTCCTGAAAGTTGATCAGAGACAGATTTTTCACAGTTTCCACCATCGACTCGATGGTGGCAGGATTCGAACCTGCGACCGTAGCGGTCGCGCGGTTCCAGACTGTAGCGCCTAGAACCGCTCGGCCACCCCGGCCGGCGATTCTCCTTTACTGTACCTTTTACTACAGCTTTCATCATACTGATTTCAGTTTGCTTTTCCTTTTTCTTCCTTTCTCATCCCATTGTCTTTTGGGGCAATATAAATTTATTCTTCGGATTTCCCGGAGCTCTGCTACTCTGACTCACTATCTGATTCACCATTCTGTCTCGGAAGTAAGTCTGTAACTGAAGGGGCTGAGCACCATTCATGTTATCAGCGGTCATCTTTTTGGTTTTCTGCCGATACTATGCTTATCATTTACTCTTTCGAGAGTGGAAAATCGAGAATACTTGACAAATTTTCATTGATTCATGCTAGTGGTGGTTCCTTAAGATGGCTGACAGACGGTTATTTCAGGTCGTCTTTAGGCCTGAAGTAAGCTTTCTCTGCCACTGATGGTTGCCGTTATGATTTCTAAAGACTGCTACCATTGAGAATGTGCGAAAACTACTGCTGGGAGAAAGTGGTAAGTCACAATCCTCCAACAACCCCGATTCGCCAGTTGCGCTATACTCACATATCCTGTGGGAGAACCCTCTAGATCGTAGAAGTATTCGGAAATCATAGCTGCAAACATCAGTGACAACAAAAGTATAGGTCTGTGGTAGAGGCGTGCTCAGACAGCTAAAGGGCTAAGGCAGCTGCTCGCAATAAACAGGATGTCCGTGTTCGAGCCCCAGTCTTGCACCAACTGTCACATGTTGATGTCAAGGCCGAAGCGCTTGTTTACTGAGTGGCCGCGGGAGATGGTTCAAATGACTCTAAGCACTATAGGACAACATCTGAGGTCATCAGTCCCCTACACTCAGAACTACGTAAACCTAACTAACCTAAGAACAGCACACACATCCATGCCCGAGGCAGGATTCGAACCTGCAACCGTAGCAGCAGCGCGATTCCGGACTGAGGCGCCTAGAACCCCTCGGCAACAAGGGCCGGCTAGCGGGAGATGGATCAGTGTACACCTTGGAGCAACCAGAGCTCTGAGATTTCGCACAACTGTTCTTCTGATGCACCTAAGACGAGTTGTTGATTATGCCTCATGATTCTGACAATTTACCAGCTACATCCTAACTTCCGAAACGCCTATCTTTCCAATTTTCCGTCTGTAAATTCCTCTTTGACGTCGCTTTTCTGACACTTCTTGTTATTTTCGGGCGCCTTTTTTTCTTCTGCTAGTTCAAATGGTTCAAATGGCTCTGAGCACTGTGGGACTTAATATCTGAGTTCATCAGTCCACTAGAACTTAGAACTACTTAAACGTAACTAACCTAAGGACATCACACACATCCATGCCCGAGGCAGGATTCGAACCTGCGACCGTAGCGGTCGCGCGGTTCCAGACTGAAGCGCCTAGAACCGCTCGGCCACACTGGCCGGCTTCTGCTACTTAGAATCCATTAAATCATCTTCTTAGGTCATCGGTCCTTATGCAAACGGCACACATGTCAATAACACTTTAATCGTTTCGCTACAGTTTACAGTGGCGCGAGTTGGCATACGAGATCAGCTGGACACAATGGGAAGAAATGAGAGTTCCACCGAGGAATATGAGAGGGAACCCTGGAGTACCACCGAGTAGCCAAACAGGCCGGGTCAGACTGCACAGTCATGGAATGATGATAAGAGTGTGCTGCCTGAAGAGTGGAAGTACGGCACTCCTGGTGCTCTTTGGAGAAGAGCAGCATCTTCCTGGCAGTTCCAGGGAAGCACAAACCGAGACTGCGCCTTGCGTTGCGCGAGTGTGTTGTCATAATAGAGCGCTTCCCTCATTTCTTGTACAACTTGTTGTTAACTCCCTCCCTTATAGACCCGTATCGTGGTTATAGAATAGTGCAGATAGTGTTGTTGGTGTATACATAGGTTCTTAACCAGAGAAAGGGTGACTGTTTACAGTTGCGTGTCTCTTAAGCATTTTGTAGTACATGATCTCTGATTCTGGGTACTTGCAATCATGTTGGCCAGTTGTGCGGCAGTACCCTGTGAACTACTAAGTTATTTATTGTACCTTTTGCCATGTGATGTAAGCACGTCTAAGTAAAGCTAACTCTTGGCATATTTTGGTGTTTCGGTCTAGTGTTATCGAATTACCACTCTGGTTCCTTTCCAGTGAATGAGTTATTAGTCTTTCATATTATTGTTAACGTTGTTGCCCATTATGCCGGTTTCAGTACAAGGCCTACAACTACTCTGGTAAATTATATGGAATCGTTTTCTAGTCTTGTTGTACTTCTGAATTGCAACAAAATTCCCTGCGGCTTTTCATATTTGTGATTTATTGTCACTGAGTTCTTTGGCAGAGACAGGGGACACGGTTATTTAGAGTTAACTTCATATGTTGTGTTGTTGTGGTCTTCAGTCCAAAGACTGGTCTGATGCATCTCTACATGTTACTCTATCCTGTGCAAGCTTCTTTGTCTCCGAGTAACTACTGTAACCTACATCCTTATGAATCTGCTTAGTGTATTCATCTCTTTGGTGTCCATCTACGATTCTTACGCTCCACGCTTCCCTCCATCACCAAATTGGTGATCCCTTAATGCCGCAGAACGTGTCCTACTAGCCAATCCCTTCTTCTAATCAAATTGTGCCACAAATTCCTCTTCTCCCCGATTCTGTTCAGTACCTCCTCATTAGTTACGTGATCTACCGATCTAATCTTCAGCATTCTTCTGTAGCACCACATTTCGAAAGCTTCTATTCTCTTCTTGTTTAAACTATGTATCGTCCATGTTTCACTTCAATACATGGCTACACTCCATACAAATACTTTTAGAAAAGACTTCCTGACACTTCTTGGCTACAATAATGCGTTCATTATTCTGTTCGTAATAGCTGACCCGTGCTCCTATTTTTTTCATTATTAAACCTGCTCCTGCGTTACCCCTATTTGATTTTGTATTTATAACCCTGTATTCACCTGACCAAAAGTCTTGCTCCTCCTCCCACCGAACTTCACTAATTCCCACTATATCTAACTTTAACCTATCCATTTCCCTTTTTAAATTTTCTAGCCTACCTGCCCGATTAAGGGATCAGATATTACACGCTCCGATCGGTAGGACGCCAGTTTTCTTTCTCCTGATAACGACATCCTCCTGAGTAGTCCCCGCATGGAGATCCGAATGAGGGACTATTTTACCTCCGGAATATTTTACCCAAGAGGACGCCATCATCATTTAACCATAGAGTAAAGCTGCATGCCCTTGGGAAAAATTACGGCTGTAGTTTTCCCTTGCTTTCAGCCGTTCGCAGTACCAGCACAGCAAGGCCGTTTTGGCTAATGTTACAAGGCCAGGTCAGTCAATCATCCACACTGTTGCCCCTGCAACTACTGAAAAGGCTGCTGCCCCTCTTCAGGAACCACACGTTTGTCTGGCATCTCAACATATACCCCTCCATTGTGGTTGCACCTACGGTACGTATATCTGTATCACTAAGGCACGCAAGCCTCCCCACCAATGGAAAGGTCCATGGTTCATATGTATGTAAATGAAATGACACAATTTCAGAGACTTTACTGGTCTATATAGAGATATGATTTTGTGTATACAGACCGAAGCGGCAAATGAAATTTTTTGCCAAGGCCAGGAATCGAGCCCATGTTCCCTGCTTCCTAAGCAGGTGTGTTAGCCAGTAAGCCAACTTGGCACAGCACTGCACGGATCACCCTGACATGCCTCTGTTCTGTGTAAGGGGGAATTTAAGGTAGAAGGGGGCGTTAGTGAGAATTTGCATCGGGGAGGCGTCTTGCCAGGGTAATCTGTGCAGTTGTGTAACTGCTGTGACAAGGTGGCTTAGTGGCTGACGCAGCTGCCTAGTAAGCAGGAGACGCGGGTTCGATTTCTCGCTTGTTACAAAATCTTTTCGCCGCTTCAGTCTACATATATAAAATTCATGTATATGTTCTCACCGTCATAGTAAAATTGCGTTTAGTGCTCTGGTACACGTGCACTCATTTCATTTCTTACTCTGGTACGCTTTTTTGAATTGTTTTTACTACGTGGGTGCTCCAGTCCAACTTAATTATATTATTTGTTTTCTATATTATGGTAAGTATCTTTGATTCCTGTTACTGGGTTTTGTAGTATAAGTAATTGTAAGGACTGTTGCGTTTTGGCTTGATTCAGGGGTTATTAGTCTTCACTGAATATCTGTTGTTTTTCAGCCATTTGGTGAAGCATTTTAGAGCATTTATCTTACACGTATTGTGATACTAATTGTAATATAAAGGCTATGCCATGCTGACAAACAAAAGTTTTAAAATAATTATTGTAATCACGCACTGCTCACCTCAGACCTACCACTGCTTGTTATTTCACAAGACTCCATTTGATTATTTGGTTGCTTGTCTACCTTGATCCATGCCGTTCTTAATTTCGCTTCCAATGGATCCATTTTTGTTAATGTTATCGTTTTTGTTGTTGTTGTTGTGATCTCCAGTCTGAACACTGATTCGATGGAGCTCTCCGAAGTGATTAACCCTGTGCAAGCCTCTTAATCTCCAAATCCAAATGACCTTTTTCTTTTAACGTGAGAATAACACTCTACTTGCGGGATAATTTGGGGGAGAATATGATAATAATGTTTCTTTTCCGTGTCATCAATCTTCTGAATGGTTTTATGCAGCCCGCCACGAATTCCAATCCTTTGCCAATCTCTTCATCTCGGCGTAGCACTTGCAACCTACGTTCTCTGTTATTCCCATCTCTGTTTTCCTCTATAGTTTTACCGTCTACAGCTCCACGCTAATAATATGAAAGTTATTCCCCGGTGTCTTAATAGATGTCCTACCATCCCATCCCTTCTTCTTGTCAGTGTTTTCCATATGTTCTTTTGCTCGTCGGTTTTCCAGGAACCTCCTTATTCTTCACCTTGTCGGTCCACCTAATTTTCAACATTCTTCTGTAGCACCATATCTAAAACGTTTCTATTCACTTCTGTTCCATCCTTCCCACAGTCCATGTCACACTGCTATTTTGCTTTTCCCACACTCCATGTCTCACTGCTGAGCTCCGAACGTACATCCTCAGAAATTTCTTTCTCAAATTAAGACCTGTGATTCATACTAGCAGACTTCTCCCGACCAGAAATATCATTTTTTGTAAGTACTACTCTATTTTTTATGTTCTACTTGCTCCTCTCGTCGTGGGTTATTTTGCTGCCTGGGTAGCAGAATTCCTTCACTACATCTACTATGTGATCGCGAAACATGATGTTAAGTTTCTCGCTGTTCTCATTTCTGCTGTTTCTCTTACTGTCATTTATTCTCAGTCGAGATTCTGTACTCATTAGACTGTTCATTCCGTTCAGCAGGTCACTTTCACTGAGAATTGCAATGTTATCTGTAAATCTTACCATTCATATCCTTTCACAATGAACTTTAATCCCACCCGGTAACCTTCCTTTTATTTTCGTCATTACGTCTCCTATGTATACAATGAACAGTAGGGGCGAAAGACTACATACCTTTCTTAGATCCTTTTTAATCCGAGTACTTTGTTGACGTTTTTCCTCTCTTATTGTTCCTTCTTAATTCTTGTACATTTTGTGTATTACCCAACTTTCCCTGTAGCTTACCCCTGTTTTTCTCAGAATTTCGAACAACATACACCATTTGACATGGACGAACGCTTTTTTCAAGTCGACAGATCCTATGTACATGTCTTGTTTTTTCTTTAGCCTTTTCTTTTCTTCTCATAAAAGTGGCAACGTCAGAATTGACTCTTCGGTGCCTTTACCTTTCCTAAAGCAACACTGACCGTCGTCTAACACATCTTCAGTTTTTCAGTTTTCTATTTCCTTCTTCTGTCTGTTATTCTTGTCAGCAATTTGGATAATAAGCTGTTAAGCTGATCGTGCGATAATTTTCGCACTTGTCGGCTCTTGCAAATTCAAAACTGGTGAATGATGTTTTTTAGAAAGTCTGATGGTTTATCGCCAGACTGATACATTCTACACATCAACGTGAATAGCCGTCTTGTTGCCACTTCCTCCCATGATTTTTAGAAACTCTGAAGGACATCACGTATCCATTCTGTCTTATCCGATCTTAAATCTTTCCCAGAGGCCTTCAATGTACTCTATCCATCTATCCGCTCTCTCCTCAGAATTTAACAGTGGAATTCCAATTGCAGTCTCAATGTTACCATTTTTGCTTTTAATTTCACGGAAAGTTGTTTCTACTTTTCTATTTGTTGAGCCTGTTCTTCCGACGATAGTTCTCTTACCATTTCTTCTCATACTTCATGCAGCCACTTCCTATTAATTTCATTCGTAAGTATTCCTGAATTCCCCTAAATACTTTTGTATTCCTTGTTTCAACGATCAACTGAAGTATTTGTTGCAAGTTACCTCCTTTTTACGTATGTTTTTCTTTCCAACATCTATGACTGCGCTTTTTAGAGATTTCCATTGCTCTTCATCTGAATTGGCTACTAAGTTATTTCTTAAGTTTCTGTATCCTCAGAGATCTTCAAACGTATCTCTTCATTCCTTAGTACTTCCTTATCACACTTCTTTGCTCACTGATTCTTCCCGACCAGTCTTTTAAGTTGCAGCCTTGTCTTCATCACTACTAAATTGTGATTTGAATGTATATTTGCTCCTGTGTATGCCTTACAATCCAGTATCTTACACTGAAATCTCTGCCTGACCATGATGTAATTCAACTGAAATCTTGCTGTATCACTTGATCTTTTTCAAGCATACCTTCTCCACTTGTGATTCTTGGACAGAGTATTCGCTGTTACCAGCTAAAGTTTATTGCAGAACTCAATTAGTCATTCTCCTCTCTTTTTGCTAGTACCAAGCCAGTATTCTCCTGTAATTCTTTCTTCCTCTACAGTCGCATTCCAATCCCCCATGACTATCAGATTTTCATTTCCCTTAACATACTCAATCACCTGTTCAATATCCACATATACTTTCTCTATCGGCTTGCGACGTGGGCATGTATACCTGAACTACCGTTGTCTGTGTTGCTTTGCTGTCAATTCTGATTAGAATAATGCTATCACTGAACTGTCCACAGTAAGTCATTCACTACCTTCTTATCCATAACGAATCCTACTCCCGTTATACTAATCTGCTGCTGATGTTACCCTGTACTCACCTGATTAGAAATCCTTGTCTGATTTTCCATTTCACTTCACTGACTCCATCTATATCTAGATTGATCCTTATCATTTCCCCTTTTCGGTTTTCTATCTTCCCTACCACATAAAAACTCCTGACATGCCACGCCCTGACTTGTGGAACGTAAAATTTTCGTTGATTATTCAATGTTTTTCTCATATCATCTTCCCTTTGGCAGTCCCCTCCCAGAGATCCGAATGGGGGACTACTTCGCAATCTCATAGTCTCTTCCGGTTTGCTGCGGGATTCAAAAATCAATTCGATTCGATGTTTCGGCGATCCAACTGTTCGCCATGGTGAATCGAATTGATTTTAGGATCCTCGAGCAAACCCGAAGAGACTTTCAAGACTTACTTATATTACGCCGGGAAAGCCTACGAAATCACATAGTTTGGAAGTTTTTGCCACTGGAGAGATCATCATGACCCTCTCTTAATACCAGGCCACATTTCCTGTGGATATACGTAGTGTGTCTTTAATGATGTTTCCATTGCCTTCTGCATCCTCATGCCGTTGATAATTTCTGATTATTCCACCTTTAAGGGCAGTTTCCCACCCTAAGGGCAAGAGAGTGCCCTGAAGCTGTGTCTGCTCCTCCACTGCTTTGATAAGGCCTTTGGCTGAATGAGGGTGACTTCGTATGCCAGAAGCCTTTGGCCGACATGTTTATATAAGCAAACTGGACTACAGTGTCTGTGCGTACTGATTTCTGACCAACTTCAAATCTTAAGTTCATCAATCACAGTTTGGGTCTTTTTTGCGTTTTACTTTTGAGAGTGCGTGGGAATAGGACAGAACGCTGGATGTGGTACAGGCACAGCAGTGTCCGGCGTAACAACTTAAGTGTCTTCTGGCATCCGCACAGGAAGGCAGCCTCAGATGTTGTCTTTGTGATAGTTGCTTGGGTTAGTGAGCCCCAGAGAGTCGGAGCAGTTGTGCATTTATGACTCGTGAGGCCGGGAATGGAACTTTATCAGCAGAAGGAAGGTGCTTTCCCATTTTCAGCAGATAAGTATCTCACACTTTCATAAAGAAACATGGCTTGCAGAAAAACGGGAGCCTAACCTGGGGCGCAGTTTTTGTACTTTCAGATGCCCTGTCTTCTGAGACTTGTTGCTGGACACGAGAACGCGTGATTAGTAACAATGTCTTTAACACCAAGAGGATGGAGCAGAAGCAGTAGCTGTTTTGAGAAAGGAGGGCGAATCGGAAAGTGACTGACGTTTTATTGTGGCATGCTTTCTTGGTGCGATGTCCTGTTTGGCAGCAGAAAAAGAGGAGGCAGCGAGAATATAGGGAGTTGGTTGTGGAATTGAGACACAGACGGTTCAAATGGCTCTGAGCACTATGGGACTTAACTTCTGAGGTCATCAGTCCCCTAGAACTTAGAACTACTTAAACCTAATTAACCTAAGGATCGTAGCGGTCGCGCGGTTCCAGACTGTAGCGCCTAGAACCGCTCGGCCACGCCGGCCGGCTGAGACACAGACGGACTGAAGCGTTTGTCCAGAGACGGGGAGGCACGGATCTGGTGCACAGCAGCTGACCGGAGTACAAAATGCATGTTGGTGGAAGCACGACCCTTGCCCTGTGTACCGCAGGGGCATGGGCACAACGGCATCTTTCAGCACGCCCAAAGCTATTATAATTATGATGATCATTATTAGCAGAACCGGCATCGTACGACAACACTTGGTCCGCACTGGTCAAATCATTGTCGTTATTTGATTCAAGTCTTGGATTTCGTTAGCATATGCATGTGATATCCAATCTAACTTCAAGCGAATAGTCACTGCATTTGTTAGAATAAAAACTCATGAGTAATTTTAGAATATAAGTTAGATCTAAAGTGCACACCCTCATTTACCCTCAAGTAATGCTGAAAACCAACAGATTCACTGGCTATAGTTCACCAAGATCACATTTTGTTATTTCAGTTGAAGTTTTTTCATAATCTTATGCATTTAATGTGTGTTTTAAGTAAATAAATTAATGCTGAAAATCAGCAGGTTCACTTGGTATAGTTCACCAAGGGCAAATTTGTTATTTCAGTTGAAGTTTTTTCATAATCTTGTGCACTTAATGTGTGTTTTAAGTAAATAAATTGTGTTCATTTACAACTTGTTTCTGTTAACACCTTCCATTAATATGGAATTTAGTACTATGCAGTTCTCGTCTTTTCGATACATAGCAAGGGTTATAAAGTCTTTCCATTAGTCATGTTAACAGAATCTTCCGTCGGTTCTTGGTAGAACAACTTACAATAAATGAGAAACACCAGTTTGATTTTGTTCTACAATATTACTTTTATTGTGTTAACCGGTTTTCTACTTACAAGGCCATCTTCAGACATTTACTTAGTATTGTTACCAAGGAAGTTACAATGTTTCCATTAGACATTCCACTGTGCATACTAATTTCACCTTGGGTCTAAAAGGCATATTCACCTCTCGATTAGCTTCTTGGGTCGGGATAATATTTTAAACATGCATGGGGTTCTGCACACATCACTTTGAACTCTCGTAATGTGCACGTATCTTCAACATATAATGCCTCCCTTCCTACGCTTTATTGCAGTATCAACATTTTTCTAATATACAAATGAAAATTAGTACCTATTTAGCAATAGACATTGCTTTTACGGCACATCTGTAGCATTATCGGAAAGCTGGACACTACTAACAATTCATAACAAAGTTAATAGGTCCACATTTTGACGATTTATAGCAAAGGAACTTTTCTTCGATCTGAAGATTTACTGATTTATTTCACATAACTAATTCTTATTACCAATCCAGCATTTTACAGGAGTGTTCTTTTCACACTAAAGAGAGCTTTTCTATCTTTTTGTCAGTGCACAAAATCACATACATATATATACCTATACGCAAGAAAAAATTGTTAAAATACGTGTTCAAAAAAAATTATATGAAGCAAAGAAAAAGAGCTTTGCGCTAAGTTACATGGTAGATGTTGCCTCGACAACGATTGAACAATGACTGCTGATTGTGGCGTCTAATTTGTTCTATATCTTAGAACAATTCGTTACAGAACGTTCCAAAAGCAGTAATGATTCAACTTAGGGTATAGTTGCGTTTCAGTTTTCCACTAGTGAGTAATTTAAGAGAAGCTGTATTTTTTGAAGCTCACAAAAATCCAAGGATAAATTTAGTAGCATAGTTCCCTTTAAATAAAGTGAAAATGTAATTTTTTAGATATCGAAATATGCGACGTGCTTAAGACAATGAATATTTAGATGTTTCTAACGTGTGTCTGTATTTATGAGATATTAAGCCTGTTTCTGGTAGATAATAACAACTTTATATTTCATGTACAAATAATTTTCGTGGATAGTTGTGTAATACATCTGTGGTCAACTGTCTGAAGTAAGTGGCCTTTCTGATAACCCGTACAAAGTGGAATCTACAGGGAACCTAATTTTCTTAGCGTAAGATTAATTCACAGAAATGTGCGAAATTATGATTATGTTATGTATCGATTTGTAACGATAGAAAATTTTATTAAATGCTCGTATACACATGAAATGTAAAGATCTGGATAATGTGAATCAAACAATTTATTGCTGAAATTTTGTTAAAGTATTATTGAATAGGTAGTGGTGGTAGAAGTTCCTGTAAATCTTGGTACAATTTTCGTCCCTACACTCCCCCCCCCCCCCATTACTAAACTGACGATTCCTTGATGGATCAGAAAGTCGTTGAATCAACAGCTCCCTTCTCTTTATCAAGCTATATCACGAAAGTCTTTTCTCCCCATTTCTATTCAGTAACTCCTCCTGTCTCACTAACAGCCAACCTCAAAGTCTTCAGTTATTTGTAGGATATACTCGCATGTAAATTCTATCTGCCCTTGCCGCGTTTGCTCTCTATGGCTCCCTCTAGTACCATAGAAGTTATCCTCTGACGTCTTAACACAATTGAAATCATCCTATAGCTTATTCTAATTAGTGTATGTGAAGCATTCCTTTCCTCACTGATTCTATAGATAATCTCCTTCCATCTTATCAGTACATTTAATGGTCGCTACTCTCCTACATCTGAAACACATGAATTCTTTTCTTGTTTATCACAGTCCACTACTCACTTTCATAAAGTGCTCTGCTCTAGACGCACAAGCTTAGAAGTTTCCTCAATAAACGACCTATGTTTGAAACTTGTGTTCTTCTGACGCGATTTCTTTTCTTTTACTGTGTTATTTTTCTTGTGTTCCCTTTTATTATGGGCTATAAGCTATTTTTTTACAAAGGTAGAAAAACTTCTTCGTTTCGCATACTGCAGGATCTCCAATTGTGAAACTAAGCTTGTCACTAATCTCATTTATAGCTTCCTTAGTACTTTCGTCTTTCCTTGTTTTACTCTCAGTCCATATTCTGTGCTCAGTGGAGTCAACAGGTCTTAGTCCAGTAGGTAGCATTGCTGCCCCAAATTGCAGTGCCGTGGCTTAAAATCCTAGCCTGATCGGCGCTTTTTCAGAGCGAGAGTTCGTATTGTGTGTGTGTGTGTGTGTGTGTGAGGGAGAGAGAGAGAGAGAGAGAGAGAGAGAGAGGGAGGGAGGGAGAGTGGGAGAGTGGTAGAGAGTTGTCCTCGCCATTAAACGTATCTCCATCAGACGCCCAAGTCCCTCAACAGACGTCAAATAGAAAGACTTTGCAACAGGCGGTCGATTGCTCTAGAGGGGCCTCCTGGTCTTCTTCTTTCGTCAGTAGCCGCGTTTCTCTTCTTCTGTTGCTACGCTTTCATAGTCACTGAGTGTTTCATATGCTGAATGCTCAATTACAAGGTCGCCAACACATTCCTTCAAGATGACATTATTTTGTATCTGAAAACTGTTAATTGGTTCCAAATAGATTTGCTTGAACTCTTTCTCGCAGTACTTCTATCTGTACAATTCTCCACAATTGTATGTGTGTGTGTGTATGTGTGTGTGTGTGTGCGCTTGTGTGTGTGTGTGCTTGTGTGTTTGTGTGAATTCCTAAGGGACCATACTGCTGAGATCATCGGCCCTTAGACTTATACACTACTTAAACTAACTTATGCTGAAAACTATACACACACAAATTGCCCGAGGGAGGACTCGAACCTCCGGCGGGAGAGGATACGCAATCGGTGACATATCGCCTTAAACCGCGCGGCCACTCCGCGCATCAATTATCCACACATTCCAGTCTGAACATTAGTTCAAATACCCCTACTTTCACCATACTTTCGCTAAAGGGCCTATGTTATTCTCTTTACACTTCTTCCCTTTTCATTTAATAACACAGGTATATAATTTGTGCTATCAGACATATTACTTCAGTTATATAAATCACAACATTTTATATTAATATTAAATAAAAACACAGCAGAAGGCTACATCTGCAAATACAATTTCAAATATTCAAATATACGCACTTCACTTGGTGTTAATAAAAATCCGTAATAAAATACAGAATAATATACAGTAACACTGAAAGCAAAGATAATCAACGAAAACATATAACAGAGTTAAATGGGTACATATTAATAACACAGGAGAAGAATCTCCGGCACAACTCTTCTCACTGAGTCAGGATTTTCATGTAACGTCGTAAATGGTCTCAAACCACGAGTAGGTGCGCCCTCGTAAGGTACAGAAGGAATTCAGTCCTCTAAGACCCAAAGTTAATAATACTGGTGCAGTTATATATCTCCTGGCAAAATATCTGCAACGCTTTTTTAGCGAATGTGTGCAGAAGCGCGAACACCGTATTCGGAACGCCACTCACTTTATACACCGTCTCAGTAAATTGCGAGTCCTTGATGCAGATATTACGGTCACCTACGATGTAGTCGCCCTCTTTATGAGAATCCTTGCAACTAATGGCGGAGAAGTTCGATGACTGTTTCATTGAACTTTTTAGGTGTGTTCGACGTGCACTTATTCCCTTGCTGACAGAAAATGATATGAACAAACCGATGACGTGGCGATGGGTAGTCCATTATCGAATGTCGTGGCGTACATACCTGGAACACTTTGAAGCAAACTCAGTAGGATCAGTCCAGTTCAAACTGGCGTGTTTTTGTCGATACGTGGACGACCGGTTACTGTTGCCAACTTGCAAGGATAAAGCTTCAAGAGTTCCTGCGGCAAGTAAATTCTGCCCATCCTATTTCGAATTTCACTAATGGAATTGAAAAAGAGGGCCAGCCACCTGTGTTAGTTAAATGAAGGCTGGATGGATCCCTGGGTCACAGTGCATACAGAAAACCCACGCAAAATATGTCCACTCCTCGAGTCACCACCATTCAGTACTAAAGACTCTGGTCCGTAGAGGTGCAACTTTTTCAGAAGAGGAAACCTCGCCGACGAATTGCATTTACGAATAGTGTTCCGAAGAAGTAGATACTCAGACTGTTAAACTGAGTAGGCGTTGCAGTCATATTCAAGAACTCCTAAGAAAGAGGTGGAGACCGATGCAGAGAAAGAGAAATTAAGAATATCTACCTTACGCTGTCCCAATGACCAGAAAGATCGATAGACTCCTATAAAAACATGGCATCCAGAGAATTTCGCCAAACAATAAAGATCAAAAGTCTCCTCTGTACCGTTATAGGACGAAGTAGGTCTCAGCAATATTCCATGCGAATGTGACAACTTCAGTGGGGCGGACTATTAGAACACACTAGGAGAAATGCTAGGAACATCTGTGACCTAACCAATTACGACACTGAAACGAATCAGCTGTTGCCGAGCACTGCTTCAGTATAATCAAGAAATGTAACACGATGAGATCAGTACCGTTGTGCAAACACCAAGTTTCTGGAATAGCGTAACTGAGGAGTCTTTCGAAATGAGTATGCCTGTAAACCCAGTAATTAGGGACAAGTGTTCAAATTTAAACAAGACTTAGGGTGCGATTTTCAATTTTTTAAGATATTGCCGGCCATTACAAACCCCATGTTTGGCAAACGGTGAGAGAATGTGGGTTTCATGGAATATCAGTGCGGGCTGTAAAAAAGACTCGATCAGCTTTAAATAGCAGCGCAATACCAACGTTGGTTATTGTCAGCGGCTACACTTAACAAAGCAGCAATCAACACCTGAAGAAGATGACTTTTGTCGGTAACGGAAATACTGTGCATTAAAAACAGCGTAACACCTGGAAGGAAACTATTAACCATTTTTACGTTGACGATCATGCTTTTCCGACCTCGACAAGTATTATGAAAATGTACTTTCTATGTAATGCACCTCTCATGAGGAAAATCCTCCAGTGAAAACAAAGGCATTGTTTCCTCGGTCTTGCGAAGAAGGTCATGCGAAAATATTTCGACTACTACAGGTTGACCATGGAAATATTTCAGTATATCCTTACTAGCAATCAGCGCACGATTATAAATTGGTCGCTTTTCAGAGAAACTGTATTAGCTGAAGAATGCCCTTAATAACGATGTAAGCTGCAGTCATTGCTAGCAACAAAATATTTAACAAACACGAACTTACGTTTCTGTAGGCGATAATCGTACAGCCAGTATGGTGTACTGCTCTCAACAGATATGCACAGACAAACCGCAGAAATGAAACAATATTTTTTTTGAAGAGTTTACATAATGGACGACGTTTGATGGTGTCTTTCTCAAATTTCTTTTTAGGCACAGTACTTAAAGTTTACCTAGCTATAGTCCTAAACATGCTCTTTTTGTCACATTTGGTTGCATTCTTTCTTGTAAAACTGCATCACGTATTTTTTATTTGCTGATTTGTGATTAGCGTTTAATTTTCTTCCATCCAAACATCCTTTGCACTTTCGACCATAGTTTGCTTGTAAATAAAACACACCTCCCCCAACAGTCGTATAGTTCACTTTACGAAAGATCGCGGTGCGTAGTTCAATATTCACCCAAAATAGGAAGGAGACCATTAACGAAGTATGATCGTTGTAATTTAGGATCCCCCGACAATGTGTTTTTCATATGCTCACTCAATGGAAGCAGGAAACTTCCAGTGGCAAGACAGAGTTATTAATTCTGAGTATCGGCAACTTTACGTAACTGAGCAGTGTAACAAACACCGTATTAGCTATGAACTAAACTTGGTTAGAACAGATAACACAAAAAAAATGTTCAAATGTGTGTAAAATCTTATGCGACTTAACTGCTAAGGTCATCAGTCCCTAAGCTTACACACTGCTTAACCTAAATTATCCTAAGGACAAACACACACACCCATGCCCGAGGGAGGACTCGAACCTCCGCCGGGACCAGCCGCACAGTCCATGACTGCAGCGCCTAAGACCGCTCGGCTAATCTCACGCGGTAAAGATAATACCCACAGTGACAGATGCAAGTACCGGAGATCATAATAGCTGGACACACGTGAGCGGGTTTTACTGACGAGCCATGGGAATTTCGACGGTTCCTGCGAAACCCGCAGGCTCTGCCTGTGCGTGGGAGCAGACGTGACCTGCAAGCCTTTACCAGAAGTTCTCAGAGCCGGCGATCCCGCCTCCACAGCGGGGTACAAGCGAGCGGATCTTTTCATCGGGCCACATTCTGAAAGTCCCTGAGTTTTCTTGTTATTTTCAGGTGACAGTAAGTTTCAGCTTCCACAGTTATACTAAAGGAGTGGACCGACGACCAGATTGAAAAACTTACCCCATTGTACTGCGAAATACCTTGTCAGTGAAAATTGGCACATGAACATCACAGTAACAAGACTGTAAAAACAGATCGTAGAAAGAGATGATTGAAATATTTGTAGATGGCATTCGAGATGGGGGCAGAAAGTGTGATAATATCTGAGCTACAAAATTTTATACTAAATTTCAGAGAATAGCTGAGACAACTGGAGGCCTCTGAAAAAAAAACGAAAAGGGTGTAGGGGGAACGCTTTCCATAAACCAACACAATAGTGAGTGCCTACAAAAAGATGCTTGTGCTGTTTTCATTATTTTATTATCCATAAGTCTCTTAGGCTCAGTATTTTACAGGAATTGCGAAATATTTTACAAAGGATCACCGAACGACCTGTTCCTAAAACACTGAAACTTCATGATTCTCAGATGAATTCCCACTACTCCGAATCAGATCAGTGAGATTCGAAAACTAGCTCTCACCAATCCATTTTTGACCCATCCTATGAGATTTATCTTTCGAGAAATATATATGACATATCGTACAAATCGCCGACGAGTGCCAGTTTTCTTCCTACTGTCGTCCATTCAAAATTCTTGTGGACGATAAAGTTTCAGAAGCCAAAAGTATACTTCAATGAAACAATGTCTAAAAGTGTTGCATTGCACAACGTACTTTCGGCGAGACACAGTCCCAGCTACGGAAATCTATCGCCTATGGCCTCTGGTCTGTCGGGAAATCTCCGTTCCGGGTCCGCTGATAAATCAGAAAATCCGCTCATTTATCCCGCATATGGTTGCAAGCAGCCTTCAAGCTGATATGAGACACTAGTCTGACAACAAGTTAGAGGAAAACGTGAGGGCTGAGGTCAGCATTCTGGATCCGTCCAAAATGGTTCTGGTTCGTCGCAGAGATCAGCTTAGGTTTGGCCAGCTAATGTAAAAATGACGGTGAGGGATATTGTACGAGGCATGTTTTTTTAAGTAAGGTCCATTTGAACATAAGTACACAACGAAAGGTTATTTCAAAAAGGGAAATTTATTTTCAGAAAGTACATACTTCACTCTGTTTTTCGACATAGTTGCCAAGTTTGTTCAAACACGTATCATACCTCTCAACCAATTTTAAAATACCCTCTTCATAAAAACTTGCCACCTGCTGCCATTTTCACGTTGTTGCCATCACTGTAATGGTTGCCACTGAGGTGATTGAGGTGGAAGAACAGATGGTAATCTCTAATCGCAAGATCGGGACTGTAGGGTGGGTGGGAAGTCAGCAAAAACTGTCCAATAAATCGCGGGTCTGACCTGCATTGTGAGGTCTTTCATTGTCATGGAGAAGGACAATTCCCTTTGTCAGTAAGCCGCGACTTTTGTTTTGAATCGCTCTGCGTAGCTTTCTCAGGGTTTGGCAGTATGCTTCTGCATTGATAGTGGTTCCTCGTTGCATGAAGTCTGAAACGTCCCCTTAGGAAAATTAATGAATTACTGTGCTGATAAACCTCTTACATTATTTGATTTTCAAACAGCTGCGCAGAACTAAACGTACTCAGACATTTCGCTCTTTCCCTATTCTGATCAACACTAAACTGACACACAATATCTTTAGCGTAACGCAATCTGACTTTTAATAATCCCTACAAAAGAATGGCCCTGACTAACATTAACCTATACCTTTCACAAATCACTTACCTCACAAAAAAATCTTCGTTACTCAAACTACTGCAATACAGCGAGCGCCAATACTGCCAGCTAAATAAACGATTCAAACTACTGAAGGCACTAACTAGTGATAAGCATAGTTAGCAAATGAAAGATTTTGATAGAGAACAAACAATGTATTTACCTTAATAGTGTTCAAAAGTCATAATATCTATATCAGTCCATGATATCCAATATTACAAATTTACTGTCTCTGTCCAGATCATCCGCTCTCAAAACTTCGCCATCTCACTCCCCACATCCACCACTGCTGGCGGCTCACCTCCAACTGCGCAACGCTACGCGCTGTTAACAGCCAACAGCCCAACACTACAATAGCGAATATTACAACAATGCCACCCAGCCACAGCCACTGGCTGTGCTGTGTGCAGTCTGCACACAGCACAGCCAGTGATTTTCATACAGAGCGCTACATGGCGTTACCATTATAATATCCTAAACAGCCTACTTATAAGTCCACTAACAAAACACCATACATATCCCAAAACACCGACACAATGATTTTTCGCTGAGACAGAGTCTGCTTGGCCTTCACCTTTACAGGCGAGGGTGTGTGTCTCCATTCCATGCTTTGTTGCTTCATTCGGGCATGATATGCGAAACCCATGTTTCGTCTCCAGTTACGGTCTGACTCAAGAAGCCATCACCTTCTTCGTGATAACGAGTCAAGAGCTTCATCACATACTCATATCTTTGGCTTTTGTGGTCCTCTGTTAGGAGTTTTGGGACCCAAGGGGAGCACAGTTTCCTAAACCTTAGGTGTCCAGAAACGATGTTGTAAAACACTGATCTCGACATGTCAGAAAATTCGTTTAAGAGACCTATTATTGTGAAGCGCCTGTTCTCACGAATCCTCACTTCAACTGGAACCACCAAATCGTCTGTAATCAAAGAAGGGCGACCGGAGCGGTCCTCATCATAGACGTTATCACAGCTATCTTTGCTTTCACTCATAACAGTATCGCCGTACACCTCGCAAATCTGTCGATGAATTTCTGCAGCAGACAGGTTCCTTGCTGACAAAAACCGTATCACTGAGCGAACCTCAGACGCGGCGGGCGAGTTGATAGTCTTAAACATTTTGAAAGCACAGAACAGAACCGTACAGGTTAGCTACAGAGCTGAAACTGAGCACAGTTGCTCCCGAGGCATGCTGGTACACGACGCATGCGCTCATTGCGGTATGCGCGCGAACTACTAGTGTCTACAACAAAAAGGACCTTACTTAAAAAGCACGCCTCGTAGATGCCAGTGGTGGATAAGACGGCAGCCAGAAAGAAATGACTGTAAAGAAACAGTGTAAAACTTGTAACTGTGTAACATGACTGTCACACATCACTATGGGACATTGCTTCATCTTCTGCTACTATTCCGTGGTTTCCTTATTGAGAGTAGTGGGCGCGTTTCTTTGGGAGTCAACTTTTGGGTATTTCTCGCTGGGAAGGCGCTCTGTTGGTGTGGTCTCAAGTTGCTGCTTTTCGCCAGACGGTGGTCAGTATGCACAAATGTGTTCAACAGCAGAGCGAGAGTCGCCGGGGAGTTGAGCAGTTGCGCACAAATTGCGCCGCGGCCCATTCTGTACTGTTGTTGGCAAGAGCCGGCACCTACACTCACTGTGGGCAACGACCATCGAACTGCCACTGCTTTCTTCAGAGAATAATCGAGCACGATATTATTAATTTTTTGCCCAGATGTCAAAGGACAGGTTGTTGCGACGCCAGCCGGACCAGCGTCAAAAAATAGGTTGCTTTCGCTCAAAAATTCTTCTGTATCCAGTCGAATGAAAGCTGTGGACTCGGAATCGGAGTCTGTCGTCTTCCGGCCACCATGTGGTGCTGATTGGCACAGGCCAGCTGACTTTTGGGAAACGTAAGTTTCGCAACTGTGGTAGTGCGATCCATATGATGAGCAGCTCGCGACTACTTACCTTTCCTTTTCTGCCTTGCAATTTCTGATACCTGTCTCATTACAATTTTTTCTTCCTTTTATATCTCGTTAACGTTGAAATCGTGATTTGTTCAGATATCTTCCACATAATTTGGCAGCCCCCAATGATGTTAGCAAGATATTTTAGTCAGCTTTGCTCTCTCTAGATTTTTATGTGAATTCTGTCCATTCAGTAAGGCAAACAGTAATTTGCTCTATCTCAGATCGAGACGTACCAAGCCCCTGAGGAAGGTTTATAGCCACAGAGACAAGTAAAACGTTTCACCAGTTCCAAAACCAATAATTAATATCCTGTAGCTATCTATCAGCACTTACGAAGATTCCTATATACGACCACTGAACTGGATTTCGTACACAGCTAGCAGCTGGCACACAGCAGGTTCTGGCTAAAATCTTCATACAGACAAAACAGAATAACAGTTCAAAGACAAGAGGATGAAAGACACACAGAATCACCAAGGTTTCAAAAAAGTAAATTTACTGACTTTAATTAAACCTTGTCAACTCCGTCTTTTCCGTTATCCGACACCTCCACCAGTCATGGCTTCCCACTACGGTATGAGAAATTTTCCTTCCGAGTATGGGATTATGTGCTCACCAAGTAACAACAGTCACGTATCAAATTGTAAAATGACTTGTAATACTCTCCCACCCCCGCCCCCCCCCCCCACACACACACAAGCTAAGATGGATTAAATGTCATAAAACCCCATCTCCTGCACATAGTGCACTCTGATTGTCTCCTACAACCGAAAGGTGGCGTTACAACTAATGGATTCGACACACTCTTTTACACTTTTCAATATTCAGACTTTTCATCAAACCAGCCTAAGGAACATAATGCACGCGTTTCCATCGGTTATTGGGAAAGCTAACCATTGCGAGGACTTTTTGCAATATTATTTGCAACAAGTGCTGCAAACACTTGCGTTCATGATAAACACTGTAGCCCTTAAGTCAACGTAGTAGACACAAACCACAAATCACTGTAGACAGATTACGGAAAGACCAACATATCCGCTCCAGCATAGCACCGGAGAATGAAAAGTTGCACAGGTCAAACCATTATATCGTATAAGAAATCAAAAAGAAGTAACGCACTGAATTACATACCCAAATCACTGACATCGATTTACAGTAGTATTTTGTATTACATCTTCGAATTTTATGAAATATCTTGAAGAAAACATAACCAGCACGGATTCAGAAAAGGTTGTTCTTGCGAAACACAGCTGTTACTTTATTCACGTGAAGTAACGAGGGCTATAGACAAGGTCTTTCATATTGATCCCAGACTTCTACATACCAAGAAATCTTTACAAATCGTTCCACATAAGTAGCTTTTAACCATATTAAGTGCCTATGAAATATCGTCTCAGTTGTGAGACTGGATTCGTGATTTCCTCTCAGAAAGGTCATAGATTGCAGTAATGGACTGGAAGTCATCGTGTGAAATAGTGATATCTGCGTTTCTCCAAGAAAGCGTTACACCCTGTCCTATATTTCGGTATATATGAACAATTTATGTGACAATATGAGCCGGCCGCGGTGGTCTCGCGGTTCTAGGAGCTCAGTCCGGAACCTCGCGACTGCTACGGTCGCAGGTTCGAATCCTGCCTCGGGCATGGATGTGTGTGATGTCCTTAGGTTAGTTAGGTTTAAGTAGTTCTAAGTTCTAGAGGACTGATGACCACAGATGTTAAGTCCCATAGTGCTCAGAGCCATTTGAACCATTTTGACAATATGAGGGGACCCTCTTAGCTTGTTTGCTGTCGTTTAGTATCTAGTAAAGACCAAAAAATCAAATCCGGATACGTGATACATCACATAGATTTAAAGGCTGCCGATTCAACGAAATACCTAGGGATCACAACTTCTTACATTTGAACCAGCACATAGAAAATGTTGTGTGGAGGATGAACCAAAGACGTCGTATTTTTGACAGACCACGGAGAAAACCAAATTTACGGAAGTTCAACTATCCTCCTACAGCAGGGGTGGTCAAGAATTCGGTACCATAGAAGCGCTCCGGGGAACGCGCCATTGCTCTCTCTCCTAGCTGTACACTTTCTCCACCTCCACATGATCCTGAACGTGAGGTGGCGGAAGAGAGACAAACTGCGAACTCGCCGCATTTACATGGCAGTGAAGTCACGCTGCGTAGACCTGATTTCATATTTAGTAATTCTCAACAACATAGATCACAAACAAAATAATTTATCAGTATTATTTACTTATCTTTTGCATGTTGAAGACATACTATAATTTTTATCTGGTACGAACTGTCGGCATACGGAAAGACACAGACAATGTCATTGATTTTTGCTCTCAGGCTGCCATATAACTGTAACTTATTTAACTTCATAATCGTAGAAAGTCTTTCACAAACATATGTCGATCGACATATTTTTTTTCACGTTGCAACTTCATTACGGAGATGTAGAAACTCTACTGGAGGAAAACAACGTTCACCTCTTGGACAGTTTTAACGTAATAGAATTTAGCTTTTAAACAGATCAATTAGTTCCGTCTGCACATCCGCAGGGGCGCTTTCGACTGAAAAGGCAAATGGTCTCGAAAATAGCACGAAGACAGATGTACGATGGCAGTGTCCTCAAAACATTTAGAAATTTGTCCTTGTAATTCTTTCAAGATCACAATTCATTCTTCAAACCACGCGTTTTCTTTAACGCCGTTGAGCTTATGGAATTCGGCGGTACTTTGTCAGAATTTGTTTCTCTCACAGTGCAATTTTCCTTTTAAATGCGTTAACATCTAATCAGAAATAAGTTGTTCCTCACCTTGCAGTGTCCCACGGTGGGCAGTGTGTAGTCAGTTCTGCTTCTGGTTCTGTGAATCCTCTGATAACCTCTTAAGGGTGAATTACAGACTAATCGTGTAGATGCACATACAGACAAAGTCCCTACTACCAACGTGTCAAAATTGTTTCTGCTGTGACGAACAAGAAACAGGATAGCCCCGCAGGCACAGCCAGGAATAATATGTTAGAATTAATCCCTAATCTGCCTCAACACCCTCGGTATAGAAAACGTAATGTCAGCAGACATCTCCAAATGACAATATCGGCCGGCCGTGTTGGCCGAGCGGTTCTAGGCGCTACAGTCTGGAACCGCGTGACCGTTACTGTCGCGGGTTCGAATCCTGCCTTGGGCATGGATGTGTGTGATGTCCTTAGGTTAGTTAGGTTTAAGTAGTTCTAAGTTCTACGGGACTGATGACCTCAGATGTTAAGTCCCGTAGTGCTTACAAGGGAACCTCCCCATCGCACCCCCCTCAGATTTAGTTATAAGTTGGCACAGTGGATCGGCCTTGAAAAACTGAACACAGATCAATCGAGAAAACAGGAAGAAGTTGTGTGGAACTATGAAAAAAATAAGCAAAATATACAAACTGAGTAGTCCATGCGCAAGATAGGCAAAATCAAGGATACTTTGAGCTCAGGAGCTCCGTGGTCCCGTGGTTAGCGTGAGCAGCTACGGAACGCGAGGTCCTTCGTTCAAGTCTTCCCTCGAGTGAAAAGTTTATTTTCGCAAAGTTATGATCTGTCCGTTTGTTCATTGACATCTCTGTTCACTGTAATAAGTGTCTGTGTTTTGCGACCTCACCGTAAAACCGTGCGATTAGTAGACGAAAGGACATGCCTCTCCAATGGGAACCGAAAACATTTGATCGCAAGGTCATAGATCAACCGATTCCTCCACAGGAAAACACGTCTGATATATTCTATACGACACTGGTGACTGCATGTGCGTCACATGACAGGAATATGTTGTCGACCCACCTAACTTGTACACTTGGCGAATGGGTAAAAAGATTATTCTACCTGTAGTCGACTGACGTCGTGTGTTTCGATGTTTGTTTAGGTGTAGCGTCCCGATACTAGGGCGCAGTTACCTCGCATCGGACGGACGGACGGACAGATAATAATTGTCTGAAAATAAAACATTAAACTTTTCACTCGAGGGAAGACTTGAAACAAGGACCTCGCGTTCCGCAGCTCCTCACGCTAACCACGGCGCGCCTTAGCTCGCTCTATCCTTAATGTTACATAACTTGCACATGGACTACTCAGTTTGTATATTTTGCTTATTTTTTTCATAGTTCCACACAACTTCTTCCTGTTTTCTTGACTGATCTGTGTTCAGTTTTTCAAGGCTTATCCACTGTGCCAACTTATAACTAAATCTGAGGTGGGTGCGATGGGGAGGTTCCCTTGTTAGAGCCATTTGAACCATTTGAACCACTAAGACATAGGCAGGAAGACAGGTCACTTGGGCTACTTCCACTAACCTAAGTCATCTGACTGCCGCTTCTTCCTTGGAATTGGTAGAAAAGCATAGAATGGACGTAAGTCTTTATTCTGCATGCAGTGTTCGTTTCAACAATTTGAAGCAGTAGCTCCATCCAGTGTGTACACCATGAGGTCTGGAGTCCAACTGATCTAGTACACAGTACTGCCACTAGAGGCCACTTTCATCCCATGGCGGCCTGGAGGAAAAATGGCGGGAAAATCACTCAGTCTGCCCTGGGCTCCTGGAGAGAGGAAGTATTGTACTTGATTTATTTCAGAACAGGTTTAAGTAGTTCTAAGTTCTAGGGGACTGATGACCGCAGAAGTTAAGTCCCATAGTGCTCAGAGCCATTTGAACCATTTTGGCAATATCGTACCATGCTTTTAAAAATAAAAGCTTCATCCAGCATCTGTATTCAGCTATATGGTCCCATCTCCACATTGTGACTGCATATTTCCTTCAAGCGTGCCTGAAGTCAGTAAAAGAGAACGGAATTACCGTCAGAAGTAGTGTCATAAGGAAACTAACTACAATGCACACAAACCTCTGTTAATAAAGAGCAAAACAAAAATACAGTTATTGTTTTTTCAATCAGTAAAAATATACATAAACAAAATCACTATCTGAGTATCTTGAATCTGTTTTTATTATTATTATTATTATTATTTTATTTAAACTTCTCAAGGAAAATGGTACAATACTTTCTTCCTTCTCCATCATTCTGCAACTCCCCAAGCACCCTGATTCTAAAGATCACGCTATTGATGTCACGTTACATTCTAATCGTCATTTTTCCTCGTTAGGTTTAACTGAGAGAAGTACAGGCAAAATTGTCGCATGTCCTGGTGCCATAGAGCAAAAGATCTTAGATACGTTTTAGATTGCGTCAGTTCGGTACCATCTGGAAGATGTATTATTCTTGTGGTTGTGGTAAGTGCTGGTATTACTGTTCATTCATAACATTCATAACAACCTGCATTTGTGGATACATTTTGTCGGCCTTAACACGTCACTGAACGAAATCGAAATGGGCCGAATGTAACAGAGCGTTGTCTTGGTGGCTCGCCTACGGAAGCAACCTCCATTGGGATGCAGCTGTGGCTGTCGTGTTTCACGTGTACATGTGCATTCTCAGTCTTCTGCTGCTGCATTGTAAAGACGCGCGCCTGGGAGAATCACAATCAGTGCCTTATGTCTGGCTTCTCCTCATGGCTCGGTAGAAACCTATTGTTCCAAGATTAGTGCCCTTAATGCCTTGTAAACAGAACTATCAAATACCCAGACACCAACCACCAGCATTTCAATTCAAGCAATGGCAACTGGGAGGAGAAGAGTGTTCTCAGTGTGTTTCAAATGGCTCTGAGCACTATGAGACTTAACATCTGAGGTCATCAGTCGCCTAGAACTTAGAACTACTTAAACCTAAGTAACGTGAGGACATCACACACATCCATGCCCTAGGCAGGATTCGAACTTGCGACCGTAGCGGTCGCGCGGTTCCAGACTGTAACGCCTAGAACCGCTCGGTCACAGCGGACGGCGTTCTCAGTGTGTGTAATATGACGGAGTACGTCAGTCAGCCCTTAGAACATAATTACACATCCTGCTTAATTTAATAAGATACCAGAGCAATGCGCTTGATAACTAAAAAACCTTCACATTTTCACTCACGCACACGTACTGCATTTATTTATTTCGTTATTCGTTTAAAGAAGCTTGTGCACAGTCGTTCATTTCATTGTATATAGTAAATGCCTCTTTCTTCTTTTTAAAGTGAATAACTCACAGATATATGTGACTGTACTCTCTTTCTTTATCAGTGCTCTATAAATCTCTTTTTTCTTTTCCGTTTTTTAAGTTATCCTTAAGAATCCTTCGAAAATTTTCAGTCGTAGACGTTACCAGGAATTAAAACATTCTTAAGTTCTATTTTACATCTTCTTTCCACACGTTTTTTGTTTGCAGTTCCATTTGGTGATCTATTAGTTATCGTCGGTACGTCTGTATTCTATCTATGATGTTTTCGGTAACATATAGTTCCATTGTCTGACATGCCAAAGGTTTCTTTCGATGTCTACCTTATTCGCTGTTATTTTGTTCTGCTGCTTTATTTTACGCCTATATTTCCTAAAATACTTTTCTATGACTAATGTACATTCCCTCCGTTCCTTGTTCAACATCTGACCACGTAACACGAAACAATCGGTAAAATGGTATTCTGTCTTTGATGTTTTCACTGACATCAATAAAAGAAAATCGAGGATAATGCAATGTAGTCAAATTAAGTCGGGCGATGCTGAGGGAATTAGATTAGGAAATGAGAAACTTAAAGTATTTGCTATTTGGGGAGCAAAATAACTGATGATGGTCGAAGTAGAGAGGATATAAGATGTAGACTGGCAATGGTAAGGAAAGCGTTTCTGAAGAAGAGAAATTTGTTAACATCGAGTATAGATTTAAGTGTCAGGAAGCCGTTTCTGAAAGTATTTGTATGCAGTGTAGCCATGTATGGAAGTGAAATGTTTACGATAAATAATTTAGACAATAAGAAAATAGAAGCTTTCGAAATGAGGTGCTACAGAAAAATGCTGAAGATTAGATGGGTAGATCACATAACTAATGAGGAGGTATTAAACAGAATTGGAGAGAAGAGGAGTTTGTGGCACAACTTGACAAGAAGAAGGGACCGGTCGGTAGATCATGTTCTGAGGTATCAAGGGATCACAAATTTAGCACTGGAGGGCGGCGCGGAGGGTAAAAATCGTACAGGGAGACCAAGAGGGTGACTACACTAAGCAGATTCTGAAGGATGTAGGTTGCAGTAAGTACTGGGAGATGAAGAAGCTTGCACAGGATAGAGTAGCATTGAGAGCTGCATCAAACCAGTCTCAGGACTGAAGACCACAACAACAACAACAGTTCCTTTTTCGCACATGAGAATGGCATGGTTCAATATTTAGTATGTTGGTTGCTGTTTTTTAAAAGCAAACATTTTTCTGTTTCTTTATTTTGCGCCTGTATATTCCACAATATATTTGTATCGCTAATGTACATTTCTTCCGTAGTGCTTTTGTTCAACATCGTGCACTGTAATACGTAATAAATTGTACGCTGATATTCTGTCTTTGACGTTTTCCGCAACATGTAGTTCCTTTTCCTAACATTCCAAAGGTTTCGTTTACATGTTTGCGTCATTCGCTGTGTGAGTCGAACTTTTCGCCAGATGTACGTAAGAGAAGTCAACGTGTTTCTCGACGAAGCATTTAGAATGTTATCAGTTAACCACACGGTGATCCACAATTCCTCTCTTTTAGCGTATGCCACTGGATTTGGACGACCATTCCCGTGACACTTTGGTGTATCGTCAACGAGCCGGCGACCCGTGACGCTTTTCTTATTAGCTTTTCTCAATTTCTCTTATCAGTCTACATAATAAGGGTCCAATCCCAGACACGGATCACCGTAAACAGTATCACATACTCTTGCCTCATCAGACACTGCGGATAAGTTTAGAAGTCCTCAAGTATTAAGAAACGTGATTGGTATCTAAAAAGGCTAACAGAAAACAAAAGCCCAATCATCATGTGATTTTGTCATATAATGACATGGTTGGATACCGTGGCTGTTATTTGAAGACAAATGTTGTTGGTGTTGAGACAGCAACCAGCCACAAATTTATTTTAAGTTCCTTGAATGTGACGCCGAAAAACTAGTCACATGCGATAAAAATGCACTCGCATACAAGGCAAATAAACCGATAATGAAACAACTACAAACAACTGTCTGTCTAACATGGGTTTTGTAAGTCGCGTCATTCACGTGTTCAAAAATGGTTCAAATGGCTCTGAGCACTATGGGACTTAACATCTGAGGTCATCAGTCCCCTAGAACTTAGAACTACTTAAACCTACCTAACCTAAGGACATCACGCATATCTATGTCCGAGGCAGGATTCGAACCTGCGACCGTAGCAGTCGCGCGGTTCCGGACTGAAGCGCCTAGAACGGCTCGGCCACCGTGGCCGGCCATTCACGTGTCAACTAAATTTCCGGGCGGTTCTTCCAATAACACATAGTGTGGTTCGCCGGCCAGGGTGGCCAAGCGGTTAATAGTCTGCGTTCGGCAGGGCAGCAGTGCGCACCGCGCTCGGCCGTCCACGCCGCTGCGCGCGCGGAGTGTTTTGTTTACTTCCTCGTCACAGCGCTTCTCAGTCGAACAAGCTGTAATGGCCAACTCTTACAGAAAGAACACTCTTAAGTTCACCTTCTCAAACGAATACGCACGACCCAAAGCACTGGCCGTCGAACGCTTCCTACGCGAAGACGTGAAGATCCCGCGTGACGAACTCATCGGCATACACCTATCGATCATTAGCAGCGTCGTTTATGTTAAGATGACTTCCGACGCTGCCTGCAATGAGATCATTCAAAGGACGCGACATGGACTAAAATTTCGGCACTCCGACGGAAACGTCGGGCCTGTGGATGTCGACCATGCAGGACTTGGCCTTCGGACGATTCGTGTATTCGAACTGCCTTTCGAGGTGAATGAAGATGAAGTCATCGCGGCGCTAAGCCCGTTCGGAAAAGTCCAGAGCCACGTAGCCGAGACATGGGCACAGTTTACGACGTATCCGGTACTTAATGGTGTGAGACAAGTCCGAATCGATCTCAAACGGCACGTTCCATCGTACATTTCTATCGGCGGCTGCCGTGCGGTGGTCATATACGACGGACAACCTCGAACATGTTCCGGTTGTGGCAAAGAAGGACACGTCCGTAATGAATGCCTGCAACGCCGCATCACACAACTACGGCCCGACGATACGACCACCGACAGAACCACGACCACCCTTCCAGTCACCTATGCGGCGACACTGCACGTCCAGCCCTCACAAGGCGCCGTTCATGAGCTTCTCTCTGGTCCGATACACCCGGAGGCGTCCCAGCACCTTGACACCGGCGATGCCGCCCGTGAACATGTCCAACAGCCGGACACACCAACGATAGAAGATCACAAGGATACCAATGAGAGTGTTCTGGAGAATGAAGACCGCGTCACAGCACCCGCGGCTTTTGTACCGGAACGACGCGAATCTCTTCCTTCCTCAGACACCGAAACTCATTGCCGAAAGCAGAAGTCGCCCAAACGACGAAAAAAACGCCGCAAGACATCAGACACGACTATTGAGCCCCCTCCGCAGGACGAAGAGATGCCACATCACTCCGACGGAGAACACGATAACACTTTCTCCTCTGCCACGGAGACGCGTCATCCACAAGACGGTGAACCGGCCAACAGAGATCGTGCGCAAGCCCCGCGCCCAGAAGCCATGGAACATAGCTCGCCTGTTGTCACCGACGCCATTGAGCCGACTCGGCCAGCGCTGCCACCTCTCGCCGATGTCAAACCTGTCGGACACCTTTCATGGGCGGATGACACGGATTTCCCACCTCCATCTGATGCGGAAATGAGATCTGTTTCTCCGTTAGACCAACACTAAAATGGGGGAAGTTTCTACGGCGACTCTTGCGACTTCTATGGACTTCCAGCATCCACCACAACAATCTTCACCAGCTACGAACCTATCGGCAGCACGGATCTCCCATCAGGCGTACCGAATAGCTACTATCAATACTAATAATATCGGCTCCCACGCTAAACTTCAACTGCTCCGTGACACGCTACGAGCAGCGGACATCGACATCGCCCTGTTACAAGAACTGAGAACAGCGACTTGGACTGGGTGTTATGGATATGAGACGTACGCCGCCCCTGCAGCTATGGAACACTCAGGCGCAGCCATCCTCCTCCGAGAAGGAATTGCAGTTTCCGATGTCGCATACCTCCCAACAGCGCGAGGGGTGGCCATAACAGTTGAAGGACTCAAAATCATAAATCTCTACGCCCCATCGGGCACTGATAAACGGAGGGATCGCTCCCATTTCTACGCAGAAGATATAACGCCTTTATTCCTCGGTCGATACGATCATCTCATCGTAGGTGGAGATTTCAACTGTGTTCTCGAGCGCACAGACCAATACCCTCATTTCACCACATGTCCCGAACTTCGCTTCCTCGTCCGCCGCCTTCGTCTCCTCGACACTTGGCGAGTGGTACACGGCGACCGCCCGGGGTATACACACATCACGAGCCACTCCGCCAGCCGACTTGATAGAATATACATCTCTAACGCTCTAAAATCAGATCTCCTCGACGCGGAACGTTGGCCGTCTGCCTTTTCGGATCATGACATCTATATCTGTACCATGAACCTACGTCGACAATCTATATGGCGCAGTGCAGGACCTTGGAAACTCAATGTCGCGCTACTGCGGGACCCTGAATGTCGACAACAGGTCACCGACACGTGGCACACCTGTGTTCGACGCATTATGCGTTACGAGACCACACTGCAGTGGTGGTTGCTGTGCGCCAAACCGGCCATCCGACGCACATTGACACACTATGGCAGAGCCAAAGCCAGGTGGAATCACCATACAACTGATTTCTACTATAGCGCTCTACGTGAACTCATGGATCATCCTCCATCCCCGGATCGCCTCCAAGAAGCTCAACGCATCAAGGCAAAGATTTTATCCTTGACCAGATGCCGTCTAGAGGGAGCCATTGTACGAGCCCGCAGCCAAGACAGGATTAACGGTGAAGAACCTTCTATGCATCATATTGTTCAAAATGTTCGTCGACGCCGACAGGCTTTAATGACAACTTTAGACTTACCTGATGGACGACGGCTGACTTCGCAAGCTACCATTGCGGATGCATTCACAACGCACTATAGACTTTTCTATCAAGAAGTACCTGCCGGTGCAGAGGCAATTGCTGAGGTTGCCCAGGAGACACTTGGTACTCTAAACGCAGCAGCTGCAACCCTCCTGACTGCTGAAGTGACCACCGACGACGTCCAAGGCGCTGTGACCAAGGGGTCTCTGAATCGATCTCCCGGCCCGGATGGTTTACCTCTCGAATTTTACAGAATCTTCCAAGATTTGATGATGCCACGATGGAGGGACATGTACTGGGAACTTTTGTCCGGCGCGGCGAACCCGCCACCAATGTTCATGGAAGGCTTACTTGTACCAGTCCCGAAACCCGCAGGAGGAACACGACTCGACAGTTATCGGCCGATCACGTTACTCAATTCGGACTTCAAGATTTTCACACGCCTTCTAGCAGTGCGACTCAAACGTGTCTTACGGGACATTGTTTCCCACGAACAAACATCCTTAGGCGGCGATCGTAATATACAGACAGCCCTCAGTGAATATCGAGATGTGATCGCTGTGGCAACACACTCGCGACTGCCAGGCGCTTTAATCTCCATCGACTTCAAACAAGCGTTTGACCGCGTCAATCATGCATTCCTCAACGCAGTGATGGACCGAATGGCAATTCCCCCGACGTTCACGCAGGTGATTATGCGGCTCCTTCGTGGAGCAACGTCCAGACTTCTCGTCAACGGCAGACTTACGGAACCTATACGGATTGAACGCTCAGTACGGCAGGGTTGTCCATTGTCGACGGTGCTTTATGCCATTGCGATGGAACCACTCATTTGCGGATTACGGCGAGGTTTGACAGGTATTCCACTCCGGGATCATATGTTCCGCTGCCGAGCTTATGCGGACGACTTGGCCCTCGTCGTACGTTCAGCGGCTGACGTACAAGCTGCGATGCGGTGGATTACCCGTTACAGTGCAGGGGCAGGGAGCGTTATGAACGTGGCAAAATCATGCGCCATGAAGATCGGCCGCGGCCTTCCCGCAGACAGCGTAGTTCCATTTCAACTGGTGGATACCCTTTGTTGTCTCGGATTGGTGTACACCCGAGACATTCGCCGCACCTCGGCGATTAATTTTCGGGCGCTGCTGCAACGCATCCGGGCCAACATACAAAATCACATACTACGCCCGTTGAATATGTGCCAGAGAGTCACCTTCGTCAATACCCATCTGGCGGCTCGGATACCCCATATAGCGCAGATTCTGCCCATCACTGCGACAATGGCGGCCAGGTTACAGGCGGCATTCGGCTATTTCATTTGTTCTGGACACATCTTCAAAGTCCAGTATGAAGCTCTCACCTTACCGAAGCGGGATGGTGGCCTCGATCTGGTTAATGTGAGAGCCAGGACTACGGCACTTTACACCAATACTATGCTCCGGTTATGGAAAAGCCAAAATGCTAGTTTTACTGGAATGTTGACCACCGAGCTCGCACCTGTTTCGAGACGCCCACCGACGTCTTTGGCACACATCCCACCTCCGATGTCACACATCGGCCGTTTCTTTTTGGAGTACAGCTACATATGCACCGAGCTCCCCAGGACCAGGAAGACGACCACCCGCGACATCTACCGCCTTCTCCGAAAGTCTCCACCCCGCAACCCCGTCGAAACACGTCACCCCCAGGTTTCATGGCCTACAGTTTGGAAAACGATCCACCAACCGTATCACACCACTGACACCACCTCTATGTGGTACCTTCTCGTCAACGGCAAGTATACTACAAGACAGAAACTGCATCGCATCGCACTGGTGGACTCACCCCTGTGCCTTAAGTGCAATGTCGAAGATACAGATTTACATCGTTTTGAGTGTGGGCCAGCAGCAGCTGTCTGGACCCTCGTACAGAAGATTGTGGCTTTCTACCTCCGAGTACCACCACATCACGTTTCTCCCACAATGATGATATATCCCGACACGACCTACTTTCCATCGGCTAAGTGGCACGCCATCACATGGATCAGTGGCATGGCTGTCAACTACCTCTTCCGGGACGACATTGTCGATCCGGCGGACTTTTGGACACGCCTCCAAGTACATCACCACACCCTTCGCCGGCATCGACACTATCGGGCCACTTTCGCGAACTATTTACAGAGCATTTTCACCAACCCGCCTCAAAGCTGGAATCTGAACGAACCGTGCCAGCCAAGACTGGACGATCCCACGTTCCCCTTCAATGGTCAATGATAGGATGCATTTTGTTCTAATGGCGCGCCAAAGTGGAGCATGGCGCGGAAAGTATTCCTATTTTATTTCACTTCTCTTTTCTCCTCCTCTTCTAAGTTTTTTTTCTCCTTACACATGTTTATCCTTTTCACACATAGCTCTCTATCTGCAGCCTATTTGTTTTCTTTCTCTTGTGCTCCCAAAAAACAAAAAAAAACAAAAAAATTGCTGCTGATGGTGAGACTGTATATTCATTTATGTTAACAAAAAACATAAAAATACAAAAGAAGGCCGTTGCGGAAATATAGCTACCTTTTATGTTTTACGTTTTCAAAGAATATTGTGTTATTTTATGAAGAACGTCGTCTTTTATTTTCATACCCAAGAGGTTTTTATTTGTTTTCTAAAAAAAAAATAATTAGTAGAGCACTTAAGAAATTAAAACAATACAAAAAAAGTCGAAAAAAACAAAAAAGAAAAAAAAAGTGGTTAAGGCGTAAGAAAACAAAGATGGTAGAGCAGTTGCCCGCGGAAAAAAAAAAAAGGCGCTACAGTCTGGAACCGCGCGACCGCTACGGTCGCAGGTTCGAATCCTGCCTCGGGCATGGATGTGTGTGATGTCCTTAGGTTAGTTTGGTTTAAGTAGTTCTAAGTTCTAGGGGACTGATGACCTTAGAAGTTAAGTCCCATAGTGCTGAGAGCCATTTGAACCATTTGAGCCATAGTGTGGCTCTGTTTTTCGTGTGATTTTCTTTCTGTTGCCGCTCCGTTTTGAATCGCTCTGTATGCATACTCCCAGATATACGAGCAAAAAGCAAACTAGTTGCGCCTTTACCTGTGGTTATTCATATTTTAGATACTTGGTCTATGTACGGCTCTGTTTGAAAATAATAGCTCAATGTAGTCACAGGGTCGAGCTGCACTCCTTTGCTTTCATGCCCCGCAGCTAATTCGCTAAAAGCCGACCGGGGTGGGCGAGCGGTTCTAGGCGCTACAGTCTGGAACCGCGTGACCGCTACGGTCGCAGGTTCGAATCCTGCCTCGGGCATGGATGTGTGTGACGTCCTTAGGTTAGTTAGGTTTAAGTAGTTCTAAGTTCTAGCGGACTGATGACCTCAGAAGTTAAGTCCCGTAGTGCTCAGAAACATTTAATTCGCTAAAAATAATAGCCAGTAGCTGTGGTCCTGCAGTCAAACAATCTGTACATTGGCTAGAATTGTGAGTTAATAAAATGCGCATAAATACAAAATAAAGCAATTCAGTACCAAAGGTTCTGTTCTAACATATGTAACTGATGTTGACGTCAGAGAAGAGATAGTTCCCGTACCCAGCAACAGATGGCAACACTTATCTCGTAACTTTTTGCATTTGAGGGTGAACCCGGTTTTGCGCGCATGTCTTCATATATAGGTTGAAATGCCCGGCTCGCTTCTGTTAGAATGTACGGCCCATCCTCAGCAAGCACTGTAGGGATGTTGATACTGGCAGCGGACTGGCGCCACCACCCCGGCGACATGTGAGAAGCAGCTGAGGAGGGGTGTCTTTGATGCACGGCTCGCGTTATTAGCAGGTTGCTGTCGGGCAGACCGTTTGGTCCTTTAGGCACTCCAGTACGCCGGCAAGTGGCTCTTGCCGCTTTAACCGTTCAGTTTATATGAAAGTGATAATATTCAGTTACCTTCCTCTGATTTTAAATCATTACTCTAGCGGTGCCCTGCAAACAAAATTACCAGTACGGCTAACGAGTCGTCTGCCAGTATGTACTTAGTGGTACTCGTGCGAAGCCATGGCGGATCGCTAGCATTATTATAAAATACGTCCGAAAACCGTGCGCCGCGCGAATACTTAATCCTGACTGCATGCGGCCCGCCGGCCGCAGTTTGACGACCACTGCAAATGGTTAAAATGGCTCCAAGCACTATGGGACTTAACATCTGACGTCATCAGTACCCTAGAGTTAGAACTACTTAAACCTAACTAACTGAAGGACATCACACACATCCATGCCCGAGGCAGGATTCGAACCTGTGACTATAGCAGCAACGACCACTGCACTAGGCCATTTACATACACTGGGAGACCAAAAATCATGGGGCGATACGGGATACGATGTTCGACTGTTGAGGCCTTTAGGTCCCGTACGGCCTGATAAATATGGGCTCCATACACACCTCATTCAAATTGCAAGCGATCTGGCTCTCAGAAGAAAGTCAATGGTATCGTTGACTCTAAGGAGGAGATTTACAAGTGTGACTACTTCGTCTCTGGGATACTGTACATTCATGCTAGGCACTACTGAGCACTAACACGAATTCTTGTGTAATCCCCAACATCTTATGACCCACGTGTCTTGCAACAATTATCATCCCACTTTCGAAGTCGGTGAACTTGCGAGGAGCTTGTAGCTCCTATGACCCACGCGCCTTGTAACGATCATCATACCACTTTCGAAGTCGGTGAACTTGGGAGGAGCTTGCGGCGGGTCGGGGTTTAATTTCTCTTGTCTATACGTCGTTGTCACTGTGCAGTTTGCAAATTAAAATTCACATACCTCAGAATGGCGTCTGCTCAATGCCCCTTCACTCGGCAACGTAGAAACTTTCAAGATGATGTAAAAGCAGTGTTGATAAAAAAAACGCCACCTAATATCTACAATTACTGAGGCCGCTCTCTAGTTAGAAAGTTCTGTAGAAATACTGTCATCCAATTTTATCGGGCAGTGAGAAAATGGATAGGCTTCTGAAAAATAATGTCCGAAATTTCCACAGAATAATGTTTATTTTCTCCTTGATAACCAAAGAAAAGGTACTATTCAGTCCACATTTAAACAATTGGTTATTTTCTTCCAGTTCACGATTCATACACACATTTCACACGCACAGCAGCCAGAAATCTGTCCAAACTCGACCCAAATTAAACAACGTTTTCAGAGTCATTAATTTCTCCACTAATATGAGTTATTACATTCGGTACTTCTTGTGGATTTCTAAAAAAGAAACTGCTCGCCAAAACTGCTCAGTAGTTGGATACTGAAACATGCTAAGCGGATTCTATGAAGGCCAATATTTCACATGCAAATATCTGTCCAACAGATTTAGTCAAAACCTCTGAAATTTCGCCAAGCAGTCCTCAACAACAACTGCTATCGACTTATCTCACCAATAACTCAAACACCAAGTAATTCTTCATCGTACACATTATTTTTACTGACACTAGTAACATGACCGTTCGCGTTCAAAGCTAGTGAGCGACTCCCTTCTTCCAGCCTCACTCCCCGTATAACTATCAGGTAACGAGTGGGAACCGTCTCAATTCTGATTGGCTGACCATACTGACTGCCAATCAGAATACTCGCTCGTGATCATACTCGAGCCAAAACTGGTCTGCTCCAATCCTTATACACAGACGCATTTGTGTCAAACTGACATACAAATATTATAGTAATGTTTAATAAATGAAAACGAAAAGACAATAATTCTGGAAATATTCTTTAGATACAGATTTTACTCCAGCTGACTTACTGTCTGCTCTGTTACAATAGCAATCACACCTAGACATACGTCATCAGCAAAGTGAGTAAATCCCCTAGGATCATTTTCCCACGACAGGCTTATGTAACTCTTGCACGTTACTTAAGACGGTAATGAAATATTGAAATTTGACGCATGTCCCACATACACACTCTAATTTACTCACAGGCTCACATAACACATAATAAAATAAATATTGACTTTAATAGTTCTTTCTGAAGTTTTTCTAGGTTTCATACTACGAGAATTGTAAGGTATTTGAAATTTCTAAATTAAATTTCAATTAAATAATTCTATACCCTGACACTTCAGGTGAATATTTCAACTGACAACCAAAAACAACTCATAAATGTTCCCAGGTGAATTTCCTTTCTTAAGTGAAGTTTCTGTAACTTTAAAGTAAATTTTTCTATCTCCGAAAATATGCCCTCTAGAATGCTGAGATTTTCGCACCACCTTTCTATTAATAACGAAGTGCAGTATACAAATTTCGAAAGCGATTAAAAAAAATACCATCCTTTATTTACATTCTTATAGGTGGAGAATGTACGCATTCAGTAAGAGACATTGAATAGCTTTCCCACGGCAGACAGTGACATATGCACGTGTGTCTCCCGGGTAGGCCGCTAGATGTCAGCCCCAGAAGTTACATACATCGAGGTATCCTAAACAAACGTTCGCTCGGAACAACTTGCCACTTTCAAACATACTCGTGATGATACAGGACTTTTTACGGTATCAAATATCGCTGGAATGACATACAGTAAGTATCCACCAGAATTTATTAATTTGAAGTGCTGTTACTTTTTTGAAGTACTGTTACTTTATTTTGCCGGCTGGAGTGGCCGAGCGGTTCTAGGCGCTACAGTCTGGAACCGCGCGACCGCTACGGTCGCAGGTTCGAATCATGCCTCGGGCATGGATGTGTGTGATGTCTTTAGGTTAGTTAGGTTTAAGTAGTTCTAAGTTCTAGGGGACTGATGACCTCAGAAGTTAAGTCCCATAGTGCTCAGAGCCATTTTAACCATTAGTTACTTTTTTCTGAGAACTACAAATGGTTCAAATGGCAAACTGTGGTCATCAGTCCCCTAGAACTTACAACTACTTAAACCTAACTAACCTAAGGACATCACAAACACCAATACCCGAGGCAGGATTCGAACCTGCGACCGCATCGGTCGCACGGTTCCAGACTGGAGCGCCTAGAACCGCTCCGCCACTCCGGCCGGCCTGAGAACTACAAATATGTGTCTTTTCTTGTTTTTATATTTAGTGAGGGGGACAGCAAGTAAACGGCAGCCGAAGAGATCTTTAATGTTGTACGAAATACGTAAATGGAAAGTGGATGGGGAGTGGTAGGGGCGGGGGGGGGGGGGGGGGGGGGGTACAAGGAAAAGAGAAGGAAAGGGATTACTGATGTCAGCTGATTCGAGACATCACTCCGAATCAGCGGGAACGAGTGGAAATGTGTGTCGGACCGGGATTCGAAACCAGGATCTCTTGCTGATTAGGCAGGTGCGTTAAGCCACTGCGACATCCGGGACACAGTGTTTACTGCGGCTGCGCTGACTATCTCGGCACATGTCTGAAAGAACAGACACCACTGATTCGCCTAGATGGCAATGGGTCCACCTTCTTCAGTGCAGATGCACAGGTACGTCAGACCTCCTGTGGGAATCTCAGAGAAGCGAGCATGCAGCGTAGTGATTACCGCATCTGCCTAGTAAGCAGGAGATCCTCGGTTCGAATCGCAGTCCAGTGCACATTTTTCACATGTCACCGCTAGTTTCGCGTAATGTCACGATTCACAGTCTGAGGTACTCTCATGAACGCTCGTCAGTTGATACGCATATAGGGAAATCAGACTGCGTTCAGAGTAAAGACAGTTCGACTGTACAAATTTCATCAGTAAATTGTCGTAGTATTTGTAACGAAGTTCCAGAATTTACTGCCCTCAAGAAAGTTCTCAACTCCGAATGGTTCTTGGGACTGAGTGAAAATCTCTGAGGTATTTAGCAAGCCTTGTAATATTCATCGTAAGGACAGACTACACGCCGTAAGATGGGGGTGTCCATAACGTGGACAAAAATGTTGTCTCTACTGAAGTTGAAACTGAGTGTGGTAGTGAAGTTATCTGGTTGCGCATAACAGATCTAGGTGCAACCAAGTTAATTCTTGGATGTTTTTACCGTCCACCCGACTCCGTTGTAACTGTTCTAGAGTAATTCAAAGTGCATAAATATCCAGATCACGCAGTACTAATTTCGGATGGCTTCAACCTACCGAGTATAGACTGGGACGTGTGTGGCTTTACTGCAGGGGGTACAGACAGACAGTCTTGTGAAGCACTTTTGAACGCGTTTTCCGAAAACTCTCTTGAGCAGCTAGGTCGCCAACCGACACACAATGGAAATATCATGGACATTGTAACTACAAACAGGCCGGGACTTATCAATGGCGTCAGTATAGAGACAGCGATTAGTGATCATGATGTCATCATAGCGACTATGCTTACGAATGATAATAAACCAGTCAAGAAGGCTAGGAGACCGTTTCTGTTAGAAAGAGCAGATAAGCCGTTGTTAGCGTCTCTCTTAGACAATGAACTGTAATTATTTAGTCCCAAAATGATGGCTATAGAGGAATTACGGTCAAAGTTTAAACATCTTGTAAATCGTGCTCTGGGCAAGTATGTGCCTAGTATTTGTATTAAGGACAGAAAAAAAATCACCGTGGTTTAATAACGAAATTCGTAAAAAGGTGAGGAAGCAAAGGCTGTTGCACTCTCAAAGGTAGCAGAATTGAGTTTTGCAAACGAGCTCCGTAAGATACGCTCTGGCAGAAAATTACACTAAATACTGCTCTGTAGTGTCTATAAAGAGACTGCGACGTAACCACATGGGAATATATCTCAGTGGCGTCCAATGTACGTCAATATTATCTCAGTGGCGGCTGGGGAAACGACGAAACTTGTGGACACTACAGAAGATAGAGGAGAAAGTCATAGGTGGAAACTGAGACGTGAGGAACGGGAAGATACGTGCTGAAGAAAGAAGACATCCGAAAAAAGAAGAGGAAAGAATAAGACGAAGCGAAAGCACCTAACGAAACTTCAAGAAAAGAAGAGGCAATTTAAGGGAGAGAGAGATTTTCCAGGAACGTGTAGAGTTTCCATGTCGACGGGTCCGTCGTTCTCCAACATCGAGCAATCGCACACACTACGATTGGTGCAGCAGCAATTTGCAGATGACGTAGAGCAACTTGCAGCATGGTGCAGAGCATCTTGCAGCTGACGAAGTACAACCAGGTAGCTGACGCATCTCGCCGCCTACATACAGTTTCTTATCGACACCCTCTTTACGACATTCCCCAACGTAGACAATAAATAGATGCGGCAAGTCAGGCTAATAGCTGTAGCGGCTAACGTTGATTAGTGTTCTCAAAAGTGTAAAAGTGACTGTAATGATATTGTTTAAGTTGCTGCTTAGGAGAAATTAAAACAATAGATTTTTATAAACTTTAACTTGTGGGGTTAACTGTTAAGTTATCAGGTGAAGCTAAGTCTTTGGTGAGTGGTAAATTTAATACAGGGTAATTCACCACAGAAACTAGTGCATCATTATTACACTATTCGTGTGTAATGGTGAAGATCAAAGAGATGCCGGCTGCTACTAGGTAACACTTTTCAGGAAATGAATAATCATTTAGCGGCTAGGAATGAAAAATTAAACGTAGCCGCAAGCAAGCAATAAATGAAAAATCGTTTAGATACAAGTAATGCTATCATGGACACAGGTCTTAAGAAAATGACAAACAGTTTTAATTGTAGCAAAGAAATAGATAACAAAAGGAAGCACGTAACTGTTTGTATGAATTTTGTTACCTTGTGACAGATGAAGAGGGTAAACATTAATGGAAATAACTACGTTTTAGACGTAACTTTAAAATACCAGTCGATTTAGACACGTTTAAACCTGTTGATGCGATACTACCAATAGTTTTTCAACGATTTGAGGATACATTTCCTGTATCTTGGAATGATGGGAGAAAGATTCAGTTTGTTACGTCGCACTTAATTAGCGGAGGTAAGAAATGGATGATACGTCACAAGGAGAATTTACACGCAGAAAAGAACTTTGTAGACTATTTAGAGAAAAGTATTGGTCTGAGTGTGAAACAGAGGAAATTCCATGCGGCTTATTTGGACGACAAATATGATAGGCAGCGGCAAGGATATGAACGTTTCTTTGAATGGTATGTAAAGGGATCTAAGTGGTTATATGATACAATAGATGAAAAATATCTCATTACAGTATTGAAAGGTTGACTGTTCGCCCGTGTGAGGAAAACTATGAGAGAAAAGAAGCTAAAGAAAGTTAATGATATCCAAAGTCACTTAAGCATTTAGATAGTACAGAAATAGATAACGGAAATACACGGTATCCTAGAAAGCACATAAATTTTCGTAATAGAAAAGAAAAGCTTAAAGGGAATCCTGCAGTGTGAAAGAATTAATATTGTAAAGTATTTGTTCACTTGGGGGAAGGGCTGGCAGCAATTACTCTTGATTAAACCGAGTTTCTGTGCAACAAAGAGACAGCAATAATAACAAATCAGGTAATGGTGTTCCACAATCAAAAGAATGATCCATTGCCTAAGATTCAGAATATATGAGTGATATATTAAAGCTCTGTTATGAGGCCGAGGGGATAGATAGCCAAGTAGCTGATACGCTTACCCCACCGCTTCCTGTGGACGACTGCATTAGGTGTTATGAGGAGAAGAAAGAAACTGTTATGTCAGAAAGCATAGAGCAAACGATAGAGGATACATTCATCCCATAGTTGACGGTGCAGAGCGGTATCAGCTGCTGTCAGGAGAAAGAACAGGTAGTCGAGTTAGGAAGCGCGAAAGAACCATACCGTTATCTACGGGTGACAATATTAATTGTGAAACTTCCTGGCAGATTAAATCTGTGTGCCCGACCGAGACTCGAACTCGGGACCTTTGCCTTTCGCTACCGAAGCACGACTCACGCCCGGTACTCACAGCTTTACCTCTGCCAGTATCTCGTCTCCTACCTTCCAAACTTTACAGAAGCTCTCCTGCGAAACTTGCAGAACCAGCACTCCTGAAAGAAAGGATACTGCGGAGACATGGCTTAGCCACAGCCTGGGGGATGTTTCCAGAATGATATTTTCACTCTGCAGCGGAGTGTGCGCTGATATGAAACTTCCTGGCAGATTAAAACTGTGTGCCCGACCGAGACTCGAACTCGGGACCTTTGCCTTTCGCGGGCAAGTGCTCTACCATCTGAGCTACCGAAGCACGACTCACGCCCGGTACTCACAGCTTTACCTCTGCCAGTATCTCGTCTCCTACCTTCCAAACTTTACAGAAGCTCTCCTGCGAAACTTGCAGAGCCAGCACTCCTGAAAGAAAGGATACTGCGGAGACATGGCTTAGCCACAGCCGGGGGGATGTTTCCAGAATGAGATTTTCACAATAGTTTGCGTGAGCTCTGCTATTTAGAAAAGAAAATATGCGTATTCTTACGCAAACTGTAATTATTAAAATGGGTCTCAGGGGCTACTGGTTATTTATGTACCAAATGTCACAAAGATTAACTGAGATATTGCAGAGCTTATTGGGTGTAATGATTTCCAGTATTTGTTGTTCATTATTTGCAAGGCAAAACTGGAGAGATCTCGTCTGCCGTTAGGCGGCCAAAATGAAACATGCGTAACTCATTCAGTGCAGTGGATTTTTGTAAATTAAATTTATTACTACGCTTTTTAACTTTGAATTTAATGAAAGATCAAAATGGAGACGTCTCTCGCATTTACATTTAATATTATGACATGATATTTTAATTAAATAATATAGTCAGCGTAATGGCAGACTAAATCCAGCTAGGGGAGATGAGCTCCCTGCACTACGAAGTTCTGTAAAAACTTGGTTAATGAGAATTGATGGTTGAGATCATGAGAGGTGACAACTAAGTCAATAATACACACTTTCTAACAACAATTTCTATTATATTTTTCAAAAATACAGATAAATATTACGTTATTTACCAAACAGCACTACAATGGCGGCCTACCGCTAGACGAAACAAAACATGGGAGCGTGTTTTGTAAATTACATCGATATTTGTGTTTTTATAATAATAATTTACAATCTTTACTATTTGTTATACATCGCGCAGACGTACTTAGTCTTTAAATAATTTATGGTTCACACATCTCATAAAAAAAAACTTCTTTTCCGTTTCTCCAAATGTCCATTTACGTGACGTACCGTCACAAACTGTGACAGAAAAAAAAATGTAGTATCTGATAGTGTTGAAATGTCCCCTTAAAACAATTATATATGACTGTGCTTAAACTGACACACCATATTTTTAGCGCAACGCAATCTGACTTTTATAATACCTACAATAGAATGGCCCCGACTAACATTTACCTATACCTTTCACAAAACACTTACCTCACAAAAATCTTTGTTACTCGAACTACTGCAATACAGCGAGCGCCACTACTGCCAGCTAAATAAAAGATTCAAACTACGGAAGGCACTAACTACTAATAGGCATAGTTAGCAAATGAAAGATTTTGATAGAGAACAAACAATGTATCTACCTTAGTAGTGTTCAAAAGTCATATATAGTAGTTCATGACATCCAGTCTTACAAATTTCAAAACTCCGCCATCTCTCTCCCCACATCCACCTCTGCTGGCGGCTCACCTCCAACTGCGCAACGCTATGCACTGTTCACATTCAGCTGCCCAACACTACAATGGCGAGTATTATAACAATGCCACCCAGCCACAGACTGCACACAGCACAGCCAGTGATTTTCATACAGAGCGCTACGTGGCGTTACCAATATCAGAACCTAAACAGCTACTTACAGTGTTACTCCATCACCTCCCATGGACAACAGAACTGGCTGCCATCTAGGTATGAGACAAGAGAACCCGTTAGATGTTGCAGAAAGTGAAGCTCTCGTTGAACATATGTTTTCGGAATTACGATGGTCACCAAAATACAGCAAAGAGGTAATTATTTCCACTCGTTCGTTTAAGCGTTGTGTCAAAACTAATAGGGAACACCACGGGGAAGACAATAACAAGCACATCACTGAAACATTTCTGTTAAAAATATAGACAGAAGAGTAATGTTAAAAGTCCATGGATTAGCTCTTTAGGTAATATACGAACATATCAGCTAAACTTTACATATGTAAGAGTTTATCATATATTTCACATTAGTAAAAAATGCATTTAAGACGGTATCAGTACTTCATACAAGGAGAAAGAAAACAGGTGAACGCAAAGGTCATGCTGCCCATGTAAGAAGAAAGAAATGAAGTGTCAGAAAATTTAGGACATTTCATTTTAGATGTAAAACAGAGTATTTACTTATGTACCAGCTGTATCACGGTAAGGAAAGGAAAAAGAATATACACTCCTGGAAATTGAAATAAGAACACCGTGAATTCATTGTCCCAGGAAGGGGAAACTTTATTGACACATTCCTGGGGTCAGATACATCACATGATCACACTGACAGAACCACAGGCACATAGACACAGGCAACAGAGCATGCACAATGTCGGCACTAGTACAGTGTATATCCACCTTTCGCAGCAATGCAGGCTGCTATTCTCCCATGGAGACGATCGTAGAGATGCTGGATGTAGTCCTGTGGAACGGCTTGCCATGCCATTTCCACCTGGCGCCTCAGTTGGACCAGCGTTCGTGCTGGACGTGCAGACCGCGTGAGACGACGCTTCATCCAGTCCCAAACATGCTCAATGGGGGACAGATCCGGAGATCTTGCTGGCCAGGGTAGTTGACTTACACCTTCTAGAGCACGTTGGGTGGCACGGAATACATGCGGACGTGCATTGTCCTGTTGGAACAGCAAGTTCCCTTGCCGGTCTAGGAATGGTAGAACGATGGGTTCGATGACGGTTTGGATGTACCGTGCACTATTCAGTGTCCCCTCGACGATCGCCAGTGGTGTACGGCCAGTGTAGGAGATCGCTCCCCACACCATGATGCCGGGTGTTGGCCCTGTGAGCCTCGGTCGTATGCAGTCCTGATTGTGGCGCTCACCTGCACGGCGCCAAACACGCATACGACCATCACTGGCACCAAGGCAGAAGCGACTCTCATCGCTGAAGACGACACGTCTCCATTCGTCCCTCCATTCACGCCTGTCGCGACACCACTGGAGGCGGGCTGCACGATGTTGGGGCGTGAGCGGAAGACGGCCTAACGGTGTGCGGGACCGTAGCCCAGCTTCATGGAGACGGTTGCGAATGGTCCTCGCCGATACCCCAGGAGCAACAGTGTCCCTAATTTGCTGGGAAGTGGCGGTGCGGTCCCCTACGGCACTGCGTAGGATCCTACGGTCTTGGCGTGCATCCGTGCGTCGCTGCTGTCCGGTCCCAGGTCGACGGGCACGTGCACCTTCCGCCGACCACTGGCGACAACATCGATGTACTGTGGAGACCTCACGCCCCACGTGTTGAGCAATTCGGCGGTACGTCCACCCGGCCTCCCGCATGCCCACTATACGCCCTCGCTCAAAGTCCGTCAACTGCACATACGGTTCACGTCCACGCTGTCGCGGCATGCTACCAGTGTTAAAGACTGCGATGGAGCTCCGTATGCCACGGCAAACTGGCTGACACTGACGGCGGCGGTGCACAAATGCTGCGCAGCTAGCGCCATTCGACGGCCAACACCGCGGTTCCTGGTGTGTCCGCTGTGCCGTGCGTGTGATCATTGCTTGTACAGCCCTCTCGCAGTGTCCGGAGCAAGTATGGTGGGTCTGACACACCGGTGTCAATGTGTTCTTTTTTCCATTTCCAGGAGTGTATATAGGTATCGTGGGTTTCACGAACATGAAAACACTACACCTGAAACGGTATCAAGAATTTCAGATTAGAAGAAAAAGAGGGTCCCGGGTCTTTAGAAAACACAGAAAAATCTACTAGTGCCGGTCACGGAAGTAAAGGAAGTGGACGAGTCAAGCAGATTGTGACAAATGTTGGCTAACGTCTCCTTCACAAAGAAGGAAATAGCCTCAAAAAAGGTAGACAATAGTATAGGTGCTGGATATAATTTATGGTTTTCCTCAATGCGGATTATTAGTGTCTGCGATCTCCAATGTAGGTGATGATTTACAAAAAACAGCATAGTTTAAGAAGAAAATGGCTCTGAGCACTATGGGACTTAACAGCTATGGTCATCAGTCCCCTAGAACTTAGAACTACTTAAACCTAACTAACCTAAGGACATCACACAACACCCAGTCATCACGAGGCAGAGAAACTCCCTGACCCCGCCGGGAATCGAACCCGGGAACCCGGGCGCGGGAAGCGAGAACGCTACCGCACGACCACGAGCTGCGGACAGTTTAAGAAGAATAAATGGTTGTGTTTACTTTATTTGTAATCAATGTGTCCAAAAAGAGCTAGCCTAATTTAGAGATATTCAGAGAATATGTGTGGATCCTGCCTGTTCGATAATGAGTGTATGTGTTTTATTGGCTAACTGGAGAAAAGTTTCGCACTACAGTCAGATAGGTGTATTCGTTGTGGAAATGTTGCAGATAAGCGATTCCTTTGAGTGATGTCTTGCTGAAGCAAGGTATTCTTACAAGGAAATTGTCTGATTAGTGATAAAATAATTGGCTCTGGAGCAGTTAACTGTGGTCAATTAATTTTATTATAATTAGTAACCTAGCTAGATAATGCCATATATGGAGTTACGAGACGCTATATGAGTCGTCAGTTAAAACAGACAGACGTAAAAATTAGTAGTCGGGAAAGAGAAGACGATATCGAGGTTAACTAAACAAAGTATTATTATAGTTATCCCGCTTATATGTAGTTTAGAATTGTCAGTGTAACAATACATTAACCGCAGAAAAGACTAATTTAAACATACAAGTGGTATTCAATAAGTAATGCAGCATATTTTTTCTCGGTCAGTTTCTGCTGAAAAAATACGGAATTTATTGTGAGGTATTTCCGCTTCAGCTTCCATAGATAGATTGCGGTGCCAACATAGCCTTCAAAAATGGTGTCAGTAACGGAAGTCCGTTCCCAACCAAGAACTGTCAGAGTTACTTTTGGCGGAAAACAAGAACATCACAGATATTCATAGGCGCTTGCAGAATGTCTACGGTGACCTGACACTGAACAAAAGTACGGTGTGAAGTTGGTCGTTGGGCGAGGTGTCTGTAATTATTGTACTAAGGTTGCACAAACATGTTCAATCTCCCCCGTGCTGGCCGGCTGCACACAGCTGCCTCTCCTTCAAGGCTGGAATGTGCAGACATTCTTCGAGGTGATCCTTCTCCTTCTCCTCCTGCTTCTCCTTCTCAACAATACAAGGTCTCACACAAGTCTGCTCACCTGATAGGAGCTCAGAAAACTTCGTTGGACACCATACAGCTCGTATCTCGCACCTTCCGACTTCCATCTGGCTCAATGAAGGATGCACTCCATGGGAAACAGTACATGGATGGAAGGGAGTTTATTGACTTTGGCTCTGTCATCGATCAGTAGTGTAGTGGCACCACCGTTTAGGATAGGGAAAGTTAGTTTTGGTTGATATTCTGAGGACAAGCTACAGCCAGGTGTGAGCCAGATTGCAGTGAGTTATGCATACCGACAGTTGTGAAGTAGAATAGAGGCCACTGGGCCATCAAATTGCTGAAAGCCTATACGTAGTGATTTTGAATGTCGCAAATCACAGGCAGAGGGGGCCCACTGGCCAACCTAGTGTGTTATGAGTACATGACATGAAGTGGCACGTATGGCAAAACAGAGGCACACAGCCGCATATAAATAGGTGCGGGTTTCTAACAAGATTCATTCGAGTGTGGCAGCTCTCCTGGATGGCAGAGCGTGTCACACCACCAGCTACACGCAGCAGCAGATGGGGCGCCAGCGTTACAGTCCACGGCAGGTCACTCTGAGGCCGACACAGGGTCCGTAGATATACAGCAGCAGGTCACTCCATGGCTTGCTACTGCAGGCAGTCGTCCTGGCTTCAAACACATGCCGGAGGCATCCCGAAGCGAGGGGAACAGATTCAGACTCTGGATCACAGGCACTTGTTGTCGACTCGATCTTAGCTACTCTGGCGAGAAGCATGCAGCTGGTCACCTGTGGCTCACACCGAGCGGTGTTGAGTCGGCGGGGTGGCAGAGCGCTGAGTCAACTACCAGCATCCTGATGACACCGCAACTCCACTGCCAAACAAGGCCGACTCACAGCAGTGCATGCACTGGTCGCTGAGGCAGCCATTCCGCGCCAAGCCATTTCGCAGACAGCAAAGTGGTGTCCTCAGCATTGCAGGACCCCATGATGCAGATCGAGAGGAACGAGGGCACTGTGGTTGGAAACAATAAATTACTTGGACAGCTCGGACAAGTCTTAATATGATACCTTCTACCTCTTCCCCCTACATTTGGTGTTGCTGTTAAATTCAGAGACAGAAGTTACCACTACAGTAGAGAGCTACTGTGCTATCATACGTGCCCTCTTAGTAAAGTGGCGTAAGGCTGTCGCACTGAACGGAGATTGTGTTGAAAAATAGGTTTTTGTAGCCAAACAAATGAGGAATTCGAATCCTGTACAAAACCAATCTGCATTCAGAAAAAATACGTTGCATTACTTATTTAACGCCCCTCATAATAAGGGCCAGTGAAATGAGAAACGAAAACCAGTCACAATGGCACCATGAAACGGTACCATTCAAAAGTAATAACCACAAGAGTTGAGACATTAATCTCACTGGGAGAAGAGAGAGTTCCTATTTCGTACAACAGGGTCGGTCGCTGATGGATCCACAACCACACCCACTCTTCCACTTCCTCGTTCGAATGAAATGGACATCCACGCATATATTTCTTCACGTCGCCAACGATGTGAAAATCAGACTGTGAAAAATCATGGCTGTAGGGAGGATATTGCAGTGTATTCCAACCATATCGCTGAAGTGCAGCCTTCCTCCGACTGGTAGTGTGGGAACGGGCGTTGTCGTTCAACAAAATGCTTCCTCTGCTTGTCGAGTTCCGCGAGTGTGCAATCACAATCAACGTACAGCGCCTTGAAGACACTTTGCAGAAACTACGATGCGCCACAAGATCAAAAAGCCCAGGAATGTTGTCGGATGGATACATCCTATTGCACGATAACGCCCGCGCCCTATTAATGCGACGAAACCGACAGATGTAGTTTCTGGTGTGGCCCAATGTAGAGCTGTAGGCCCATTGCTGTTTGAGGTATATGTAAATGATGATGTCTGAAGCCTCGTGAGATCTTGCTCAGAAGATGACGTTAGCGAAATGGAGGAAGACCTGCGGATGATCGATGATTGGTGCAAAGAATGACAATTGACCCTGAACGTAAGTTATTGTAATACATGGGGTCTAAATAAGCAAAGAGGTACATTGAAGTCCGATTTCGTTAATGGTGACACTGGAGACATTAAGAACTGCAAAATACCTTGGAGAAACCTTCGGAGTGACCAGAAGTGGAATGATCACTTAAAAGTAATTGTAGAAAAAGTAGATGAAAAGTTGGGTTTCGTTGGAAGAAAAAGAAATGTAATGCATCCACGAAAGAAGTGGCTTACGTAACACACGTTAGATATATTATTGAGCATTGGCGATATTGAGCATCGTTCAGCAGTTTGGGATCCGAACCAAGTAGCATTGACAAGAGATAGTGAGGATCCAAGGAAGACTAGCACGTTCTATCACGGGATAGTTTAGTATGCTTGAGAGCGTTACGAAGACGGTCAACAAACTCATGTGACAGACGCTACAAGAGTGGCGTCTAAATAAGCAAAGAGGTACATTAAAGTCCGATTTCGTTAATGGTGACACTGGAGACATTAAGAACTGCAAAATACCTTGGAGAAACCTTCGGAGTGACCAGAAGTGGAATGATCACTTAAAAGTAATTGTAGAAAAAGTAGATGAAAAGTTGGGTTTCGTTGGAAGAAAAAGAAATGTAATGCATCCACGAAAGAAGTGGCTTACGTAACACACGTTAGATATATTATTGAGCATTGGCGATATTGAGCATCGTTCAGCAGTTTGGGATCCGAACCCAGTAGCATTGACAAGATATAGTGAGGATCCAAGGAAGACTAGCACGTTCTATCACGGGATAGTTTAGTATGCTTGAGAGCGTTACGAAGACGGTCAACAAACTCATGTGACAGACGCTACAAGAGTGGCGTTGCGTACCATGAAGAAGAAGGCCACTGCTGAGATTCCGAGAGCGTGTCTGAAAAAGAGTCTGGCAACAAGATACTCCCTCTCACATATGTCTCGCGAAACGACGACGACTAAAAAAAAAACGAAATTTGATTGCATGTGGAACTTTATCAACAGTCGTTCTTCCAACGCTTCAGTCGCCTATGGGACAGGGACGGTGCGAGCAGAAGAGAAGATGCACGCACCAAGACGGACGGGAAACTGGATTGCAGAGTTGAGATGTATCTGCGGTGTAGACCTCCTTTGGGGTACCTCCTAAGGCACTTTTACATCTGCAAGAATTTTCTCCTTTAAGAAAGACGTGCTGAGTCTCTTTGCTACGTAGGTTCGGCGTTTAGTACGTTCGTATTTCATTCATTAAGCTACGGTATGGAACCATATCGAACCCCTTTCAGAAGACAAGTAATACTGCAATAATCTGGATGGCGGTATCTACAGGGTGGCCAACATGAAACTGCCGTGAGAATACAGTGCCTGACAAAATAAAGCGAAGAACGCACAAGACATGGTCGTACGTCAACGTAACTTCACTGTGACAGGTAGAGCAGCCACCAGTGGGTATCACTGATGTTCGTGTTTTATGTTGTTACCAGGCCTGGCAATACCGTGAACAGTATCAGATATTTAGTGATCGGCAAGAAGGTGATGTAGATGATTCACACTCATGTGACATACCGTTATTAGGACCTGACAGTTTCAGTGGGGCTTCATTGTGGGTATCCATGTGCTCATCTGCTCGAATCGTACAATATCTAGACTTTTTGAATGATTTCGTGACACCTTCAACCGCCATTCTCTTTATCTCATGTACGATTGAGCAATTTTGGCCTTAGGCCATTTTAAAGTATCTACAGTGGAAGTGCTATACACTGGATACATTAGTGACACTTGTGATTTTGTCATAGGAACAAGCGATATCTGCAGATATACTAGGCTCATTATAACTTACTTTATTGGTGGTTCTTTAGTAGTATATTATTCCATGTACGTTGTTGCTCCTATGACTGCATGTGATGGTCATAAAATGAATTAGAAAGGTTTTTCCCTATTTTAGGAATACGTTACCTTCGATCAGTTGTTGCAAAGCCGTGACGAAGAAAGATGAAATACTGGTTAACAGCGTCGCACTGCTTTCAGAGATGAATCAGCTTTCTGCGACCTAGGGAGATGTCCCATTGTTTCAAAGTTTTGGAGAGGCGATTCTCCGGCGTGGACAGTCGCTTAGTATTAAATATTCAGTGTAATAATTTCAGTGTTGTGTATTAACGATTTATGTAAGAAATAAGATTTGAAGTAAAATTAATCAAGAAAATGCTACAAATGTTATTATGAAATTTTGATGACGAATCTTTCTACTTATTGTAACATAGATCCACAGTAAGGTAATCAGTAATAATGCATTTATGCGCTTTTGCTGTAGAATAAATTTGATTGAGACCAGCTTTGTATGTAACCTTAAGTTTTTTATTGTATTTTTTTTTGTTGTAAACATCATTTGTTTGCGTAAATGTACTTTTTATGATTTGGCTTAACAACTGCATGGCAGTTTCACAGTATAGTAAGATTTTTAAATAAGATATTACAGTCATTCTCCTCTGTCACGTTCCGCCTCCCAATTCCAAGTCGTTTTTATCTAAACAAATTCTAAATGTGTCTGAGTAAAATATCTTCCATTTTGGCTTTTGCAACTGCAGTTAGTTTAGTTATGCTGAGAGTAGAACAACGCAATATCCAAGTCGACAACAATACGAGGTAATATATTTATTTCACACAGTTTATCGATTTTCGCAAAGGGACCACTTTTGTACTTATTCAGATATACCGGGCCGTAGTAGATCTGAATGTACTTACCTCTAATTTGTCATTATCGCACACAGGTTTTAATTAGTTCGGGTTTACTGGTATTGCTTTCTTGCTAGTAGACAGGTTGCTTAAAACAGGGTCAGGTGAATATACAGATACAAGTAATCAGATATGCTGTCAGCACACCGCCTGGTATAACTGTTCTTTGTTGGACATTGTAAGTAGGCTGCTAAGGTTTTTATGTTGGTAACGAAACGTAGCGCTCTGTATGAAAATCACTGACTGTGCTGTGCAGTCTGTGGTTGGTTGGACTCATTGTCGAATTATTCGCTATTGTAGTGTTGGGCAGTTGGATGTGAACAGCGCGTAGCGTTGCGCAGTTGGAGGTGAGCCTCTAGCAGTGGTGGATGTGGGGAGTGAGATGGTGGAGTTTTGAGAGCGGCCGATATGGACGTGTGTCCGTCAGAAAAAGGAAATTTGTAAGACTGGATGTCATGAACTATTGTATATATATTATGACTTTTGAACACTATTAAGGTAAATAAATTGCTTGTCTCTATCAAACTGTGCCTATCAGTGGTTAGTGCCTTCAGTAGTTAGAATCGTTCATTTAGCTGGCCGTATTGGCGCTCGCTGTATTGCAGTAGTTCGAGTAACGAAGATTTTTGTGAGGTAAGTGATTCATGAAAGGTATAGGTTATTGTTGGCTCTGAGCACTATCGGACTTAACATCTCGAGTCATCAGTCCCTAGAACTTAGAACTACTTATACCTAACTAACCTAAGGACATCACACACATCCATGCCCGAGACAGGATTCGGACCTGCGACCGTTGTGGTCTCGCGGTTCCAGACTGAAGCGCTTATAATTTTTCTAAGGGGGTTTACAACATAATCATCACACCTTACTTTAGACTTAAACGTTACAACTTTAAGATAGGGAAACTCACAACCATCTGCAGTTGCTATTCGAGTGGTAACTTTAGTAACATGTTGGTGGTGAAGACGGCTATAGTTTCAAGCACATGTATTACATACACTGTGCAGTTCCACTAGCCGGCCGGAGTAGACGAGCGGTTGTAGGCTCTACAGTCTGGAACCGCGCGACCGCGACGGTCGCAGGTTCGGATCCTGCCTCGGGCATGGATGTGTGTGATGTCCTTAGTTAGTTAGGTTTAAGTAGTTCTAAGTTCTAGGGGACTGATGACCTCAGAAGTTAAGTCCCATAGTACTCAGAGCCATTTGAACCATTTAGCTGCAGCTAGGGCAGATTGTTTATCTCAGTGTGCAGGAAATATTTTCCGGGTCAGTTTTATTTTATCCGTCTCGTACTGCCTTCAGGGTCTTGTGGACAAAAAGAGAGAATTGAGTTTCACAGGGTCGTTGCTTGCTGAGTCCGTGTTAGTTCCTACAGAGGAGACTTTCGGCCTCCAAAGAGGTCATAAAACGCGAGGATAAAGTTTCCAAGTTGTACACCATCTCGCGACCACCTTTTCCAATTACGCTCTTCCGTGCTCCTCGTTCCCCAGTAGGTACCCGATGCCGTCGTACGGCAGAGCGCAGGACGCATACCGAAGACACACGCTGCCCTGCTCTGCGCGACCGCCGTCGCTTTATGCGCGGTCACGACTCCGACACACCTGTCCGCGGCGCCGCCAGCCCATTTATCTCGCAGCCGAGGAAAAGGAAAGGAAAAAAACACAGGCCGCCGGACAAAAGGAAACAGCAGGGCTTACGAAAGTAGATTGTCTTCATATTTCGTTTCACCGCACCGACGGACGTAAATCACCTGTCACGGGGCCAGCCGGCCGAAGAAGAATGTGCGCCGGGACCCGTCCGGTCCGCAGCCGACGGACGGAACAGCCAGCGCTGCGGTTCCAGAGAAGTCGCCGCGGATCAGACATCCTGCTGCAGACGCTCGACCGTGTGGCATCGCTATGGGTGACGGTCTGGAGGATCCTCATAGCGTGCACAATAGTCCGGGGCGTCTCCACACACACACACACACACACACACACACATATCTTAGTCTGAAATCGCATTGAGTAGAACTGTCTTCAACGATGACCCACACCACAATTCTGGCAACCTCGTGTCACCCGGACATCCATAAGCAGACAGCATACACGTCGGTGCTAGATGGCACAACTAAAATACGAGGTTTGTCCCGAAAATACGTATAAAAGTTGAATATAACTTTATTTTACAATTATTCAGGTATTACAATACGGTCTCCTTCAAAGTACTCGCCCTGAGACGCGATGCACGCCGTTTCCACTGTCGATAACGTTGCTGAAAGTCTTAGTTGTGATGATGTTCAGTTGCCGTGTCGTTTCCGCCTTGATGGCTTCCACACCTCCCAAGTGCCGCCCCCGAAGCACCATTTCGCATTTCGGGAACATGAAGAAGTCACACGGGGCTAAATTGGGTGAATAAGGCGGGTGGTCTGTCACGGTGATTGAGCTTCAGGCCAAAAACTCGCACACAACGAGCGACGTGTGAGCGCGTGCATTGTCGTGATGAAGCATCCACCTGCCCCTTTTTGCCAACTCCGGTCGAACTCGGGCCACACGAGCTCTGAGACGTCTCAGAAATTCAACGTAAAAATTTCCGTTCACTCTCTGGCCGGGAGGGACAATTTCGTTGTGAACAATGCCCCTAGAATCAAAGAAAACAACCAACATTGTCTTCTCATTGGACCTTGATTTTCGCGACTTTTTAGTTCTCGGTTCTCCTGCTAGTTTCCATTCCTTGCTTTGAGATTTGAGCTCCACATCAAATTCGTAAAACCAGGACTCGTCTCCAGTGATGACTCGGTTGAGAAAGTCCCCTCGTTCCACTGCTTCCAACCAATCCTCACAGCACTCAACCCTCTTTGCTTTCTGTACTGGCGTCAAGAGCTTCGTTACGATTTTCGCACACAATTTCTTCATTTCAAGTTTTTGTGTCAGGATTTCTTGAACGATTGTTTTGGGGACTGACAGCTCGTCAGCAAGCATTCTGACTGTTAATCTACGGTCTTTAAGAACACAACCCGAATTCGTTCAACATTTCCATCGGAACTCGATGTCGGCGGGCGTCCTGGGCGAGGGTCATCGTTCACTTCTCCTCGGCCATCCCGGAACCTTTTTAACCACTTGTTCGCGGTTGGTTCCTTCAGAGAATTGTCTCCGTAAACCTGCTTCAAACAGTCAAAAATCTCACGGCCATTCTTGCTCAGCTTTGCAAGAAACTTGATGTTGACGCGCTGTTCCTCAATCAGAGAGAGCTCCATGCCGACGGAAGGTGAAAAAGGGTAACTGTCAACAAGCTGCCGCACACTCCCACGTTCACGCAGAGTGCTCTGACTCGAATGAGCGTTGATGGGATTGATTACAGCAGTAGTCCCACCTGGCAGTGACTGCAACTTGTAACATAAAGACATTATTCAACTTTTATACGTATTTTCCGGACAAACCTCGTACCTATGAACCAACAAAAAATGCAACAAGAAATAAATACGAGGTGTGTTTTTTAAGCAAGGTCCGTTTTTTTGTAGACACTAGTAGTTCGCGCGCATACCGCAACGAGCGCGTGCGTCGTGTACCGGCATGCCTCGGGAACAACTGTGCTCAGTTTCAGCTCTGTAGCTAACCTGTACGGTTCTGTTCTGTGCTTTCAAAATGTTTAAGACTATCAACTCACCCGCCGCGTCTGAGGTTCGCTCAGTGATACGGTTTTTGTCAGCAAGGAACCTGTCTGCTGCGGAAATTCATCAACAGATTTGCGAAGAGTACAGTGATACTGTTATGAGTGAAAGCAAAGTGCCCAAGTAGGTACGAGAATTCAAAGATGGCCGTGACAACGTCCATGATGAGGACCGTTCGGGTCGCCCTTTGGTTACAGACGATTTAGTGGCTTCAGTGGAAGAAAGTGCGGCGGCGCGGTTCTTTCCGTCCCTTTACGACGAACCTGCACCCACCTGTGAACATTTTCTCAGCATATCATCAGTAGGAAAGCCGAGTGAAACCTACTGTAGTTCGACGTGAACCAGGCTGCAATTTAAGTCACTAATCTACGTTCTGGGAGATAGTTTTCACATGAAATGAAAGGTTGGAAATTTTGTCCTCAATTAATATATTCTGAAACTTAGGTGAACAAGTATCACTGCCAAGCCCGTGCTAGTCTTAACACAGTCACTCACAATCCCTTTCACTCACGTTAGCAAGTTTATGGTGTTGCATTTCCCGAAAACGTAACAGCTACAAAAATACTGATTGTTTTTGATTGATAATGCTCGCCAAATATTAAGTCTGTCGGTACCAAATGCAGTCACAGTTTTTAGGCACCGACCCGCTCAATACGCCACGCGGAATATATTTCTTTTCTCGTGACAAAATTCACTTAAAAATTCCGAAATTTCTACATGCCCATCGGAATAATTATGCCGTCACTTTACCACAGTTTTGATGTATGAAACACTGCTAGATCGGGCAACTTATCGTTTCCATCGGAACTACTACTACACACGTCCGAACTGTTTCATGGCTGGGCTCCCACTCTTCTCTTGAATACTCTAAGTCTTCTCTACCAGCAGAGAAAGGCGCTCGAAGAATATTGCTTTACCATTGGTCAGTTTACTCAGCAGCCAATAGCAAAACAACACTCTCCCGCGTCAGTCCGCACTTTTCATCAAAAACCAATCGCAAAATAGTAAACTTAACGACTGCACTTTTTACCGACGTAATTATCTAATTTGCTGAAGTTTTGTTTATGCATAAAGTTATTTACTATTGTTATTTATACCTGAATTAACTTTCCCTTTACCAACTTACTTTACAAATCTATTCTACAAAAATCCCCTTGGTCCATATCCACACTTCTTCGAAATGTTCCTACACTAAATTCTACTACATAACTCGTTAAACAATTATCTTCATATTAACCTTAAACCACACTCACGCATCATTCATACTGCTAAAACACATTTATAACATTTTTCATACACAAAAAGACATAATAACACTTTATGAAAATACTAGAACAGTTTATGTAAAACATTCTATTCCTTTAGTGCACTCTAGTGGGCACAATCGAAACTAAAATCACAGTCCCCCTATCCAATATTGTCCTCTATCGGCTGATACATAAAGTACGTGCGCGTCCAGTCTCGCTTCACCATCTGTCACTATCCAGCTCTGAGACACATCTCCCACTTAACCGCCTCCTAGGCAGGATCGGTATACGGCGCTACGCCTCACGAGGTTTCTTGAGAACAGGCGCTTCACAACAACAGGTCTCTCAAACGAATTTCCTGACGTGTCGAGATCAGTGCTTTACAACATTGTTTCTGAACACCTAAAGTTTAGGAAACTGTGCTCCCGTTGGGTCCCGAAACTCCTAAGAGGACCACAAAAACCAAAGATCTGAGTGTTCGATGAAGTTCTTGACTCATTATCACGAAGAAGATTATGGCTTCTTGAGTCAAATCGTAACTGGAGACGAAACATGGGCTTCGCATATCACGCCTGAATCGAAGCAGTAGAGCATGTAATAGAGACACTGTAACATCCACGAAGTAAATTTTAGCTGCACTGCGACGAGAGGAAATTATGCCCGTAACAGTTATAAACATTATCTATTCGACATATGAAAAAAATAGTGAAAACGATGATAAATATTAATTATTTATATAATATTCTATGATGTAATTGGACATATCGATGTGTATCACACAAAGACAATGATAATTGTAAATTGCTTTTATGATCTGCGTTTGTCTTCCTTTGTTTTTACCTTTTGTTGGTTGGCTTTTGTAGGTTGCGGACGCATATTGAACTGAGGTCTGTTAAGAAATTGTAATTATTTGTTAATTATTACTTGAAAATAGAGTTCATTATTATTATAAATACGAGTGAATAATTATTTGTAACTTTAATTCCTCTCTCAGTAGGCATTATCTGTGTTAATTATTTCTTTCCGCTGCAAGGAGCGCAGCCATTGATGATAGCGATTTGTATCGCGTTTTTGTCTGTGTTTTCCTTTGAAACAAATCAAATGTTTGCTTCATGAAGTCTAAATAGTGCACAATACGAAAGTAGATTTTATAGAGTTTAATATGCATTTTAATTATTTATTTATTTGCTCTAACAATAGAAAGTCTCTATCAATTGTCTGCCGCAATCTTAAAAATTATCTCAGCGGCAAATTCAAATTTAAATTACGCAACTCTGCAGAATAAATGCCGAAGGTAACACAAATGTGTAAAAATAATTGTGCACCGGTGGTCCCGAACTCATTTTAATGAAAATGATTCGAATCAGATTGGTTCTTTAAAAACAGTGCTCATAGCACGATCCTTATAAGAAACTTTTCTAGCTGATGTATGGAGCCGAAATTAATTACGCACGAGTTGCGAAGAATATTGTTTCAGGTAACATACGTCAGTGTTGTGCGCTGCTGATATTCGATGGTTTTAATGATCATTTTGCTGAAGATAACTGCTTCTATCTTAATCAATAGTTGTAAGGAATCTGTTGTATGAACTGTGATTTAGTGACACTTACACAACTTACAGACAACACTTTAACACGACGTTAACTTGGAGTTCTGTAGCGACTTGATCAAATCTTTAGCCGGGAGAAAAATTATTTAGTAATTATTCAATGTAATAAAATAAGATTATTATTTCCATTTACAAATTAGTTAAATATCAAACCACTGAATAACACAGCGGACGCCACAACACACACATTCGCCTATAAAGGTGAACGCCAAACAGACTCTGTCCCAGCGCAAAATCATGGCGTCGGTGTTTTGGGATAGACATGGTGTTTTGTTGTTCGACTTCATGCAACGAGGAACCACTATCAATGCAGAAGCATACTGCCAAACCCTGAGAAAGCTACGCAGAGCGATTCAAAACAAAAGATGCGGCATGCTGACAAAGGGAATTGCCCTTCTCTATGACAATGCAAGACCTCACACTGCAGGTCAGACCGGCGATTTATTGGACAGTTTTGGTTGGGAAGTTTTAGACCACCCTCCCTACAGTCCTGATCTTGCGACGAGCGATTACCATCTGTTCCTCCACCTCAAACACCTGAGTGGCAACCATTACAGTGATGGCAACGACGTGAAAACGGTAGTGAACTCTTGGTTATCGGAGCAGGAGGCAAGTTTTTATGAAGAGGGTAGTTTAAAATTGGTTGAGCGGTATGATTCGTGTTTGAAAAAGCTTGGCAACTATGTCGAAAAATAGAGAGAAGTATGTACTTTCTGAAAATAAATTTATTTTTCTGAAATAACCTTTCGTTGCGTACTTATGTTCAAACGGACCTTACTTAAAAAACACGCCTCATATAGTAAAAAAGATTGCAGTCGATAATGATTATACTGCTTCCATGGTTGACAAAGTCCTAAACAAAGTGATGTAAGACCCCAACACAAAGTGCACCACAGAAGAAAAAGACCAAAACAAATGTATATCTAACATCCCATACTTTGGCAGTATACCGCAGAAAATCGCAAGTATTTTCAAAAATCACAAAGTAAAAGTTGTTCTCTACATCAAATAAGCTAACATAAACTAATACATAACGTGAAGTGTAATCAAGACTCGTACTCAGGCTCTGGAATATACCGGATGGTTACAATTAAACTTACCCTATTTAACACGTTATAACTCGGAAAATAACCATCGTACAAGTATCAGACTTGGTAGCATTAATGTCCAGAGTATGTGGTGCATGATTTCCATGCGCTACAGCGCCACCGTTCAGCTCCAACTATGGCCACCAGGTGCCGTGATCAGTCATTGTGATTCATAGTCTCTCTCACCTGACCAGTCGCTGTGCACTTGCTGACGTGTCAACATGAGCTTCGACAAAATGAACAGGGTATTACTGGTGAAGCCCTTTTATCAAAAGAACAGCAATTCTGCAGTTGCACTTGGAGAGTATCGCCGGCTGAAAGGATTACGGGAGGGTCCTCTTTCTCCACCTGCTGTGCAGAGCACGATGAAGAAGTTCGAATGAACTGCACCACTGGGCATCGCTCCGGGAAGAGGCCGACGACCGGTTGCACCACAGGTGGTTGATGAAATCGCTATTGCTATGGCAGACGAAGCTGAGCACAATTCCCAATCGTCAGGCAGTGCTCGTGCTGTCAGGACAATTGAACATCCCGTGGTCCACTGTACAGAAAATGCTTCAAACAATTCTCAAACAGTATCTGTAAAAGATCCATATCGTACAGCGGCTTGCACCACAGGACACACAACGAAGTGTTGAATTCGCTCTTCACTTTGTCGCAAGGACTGAAGTTCATTAGGGCTGACCCTGGACTACTCTGTGATCAGAAAAAGCTTATTTTTCTTTGACGGGTGATCTGAACGCTCAGAATTGCCAAGTGTGGGGATCTTCACCTCCAATCACTGTGCATGAAATTCATCTGTATGGTGTACGTGTCACCGTATCATGTGGCTTCATGGCTACTTTCATCATTGGCTCATTCCTTTTTAAACAGGTTGGCGCTCAAGGACCAAAGACGTGCAGTGTGACTGACCAGCGTTACTGCGATATGCTTCGCCAGCATGTCACACCTACCCTACAGGAGAGAGATGCATTGAACAAACAGTTTTCATGAAAGATAGGGCCTCACCGCACATCGCTCGTGAAGTTCACCTGCTTCTCCGAGACACATTTGGAAACCACGGAATTATCGCCAGATCGTTTCCAAACGCATGGCCGGCACCTGATGTCAGTCCCTGTAATTTCTGGATGTTGGGCTACTTGAAGGTTTACCAGGGGAACATTCAGACATGTGGTGATCTGAACCGCAGCATATCAAGAGAGATACCTAGCATACCTACGGACATGCTTCGTTCTGCTGTGCAGAATGTAATTGGGCGCTTTCAGACTCTTCAAGACACTGATGTGGGCCATATTGAGCCCACTTGGTAGCAGTAATGGCGCAAAAGGCTGAGAAGGCATTAACAACTGCTGATGCTCTGGATCACGTTCAAATGTCGTCGAAAGGTTTACAACGATCCCTACTGGCTGTATACTGAGCAAAAGTTACTGAGAACAATTGAATCGTCCTGGGGCAATCAGCAGTGTCTATTGTTCCCACGATTGCCGTCTTGTTGCTCATCGCACTGTGAACTGCCGTTTTCTACAGCGAAATATGTGGGAATTAACGCCACAAGGGAAGGAGTGGTTTCACTGACGCCATTTATGCCAACTCATGAGGCCATTTAGTGTCATTTCTGAGCGGCAACGTGTCTGAAATGTTTTCATCGGCCACCCAGAAGAAAACTGCGTGATTTTAACACTGGGCGTCACGGTTCTGAGCATCGCACCGGAGTCAAAAAAAGTGATGCGAAGTTAGTTAGTTGGTTGCGTGTTCTATTGATCAATCGCACGGCACGGAAGCCGTTATGATGTGGAACGTGTTAAGTGCACAAGAAATGCACATATGATACAAGATAATAACAGTTTATTTCATCTGGTAATTTGTCAAAAATTTTTATAGCTGCATATTTTACCCCTTTCTGTGCCAAAGATAGGTTGAGTAAAGGATAGTGGAAGTCTTTCTTTTATTTTGGTATAATAATCATGAATTCGCTGTTGTTTTTAAACTTGTGTATGTTGTTGAGAACAAATTAAATGTGAGGCTGTTGTAAGAATTGCCAATCTTTTAAAAATATGCCTACAGGACCTCCGACTATGAACCCCACACATTGTTCTAACCACTTTCTTTTGAGCAATGAATACTTTTTGTCTAAGTGTTGAGTTATCCCAAAGTATTAGTCTGTATGACATCAGAGAGTGAAAGTATGCAAAGTACGTTAGGTTACTAATTTCTATATCCTCAAAATTGACAATTACTAGTCGCTTTAGAAGATCCAAAATATGGATTTTTCTAATTAAGATTCTCATCTATGTGTACACCCAAAAATTTTGGATGCTCTACCCAGTCTACTGATTTCTGTTGATGTGTTATATTTGTTGAAGGAACTGTACTTCTTTCAGCAGAAAATTGGATGTACTGTGTTTTTCCGAAATTTAGAGCAAGCCCATTTGCAGAAAACCAATTAATGACTTTTCCAAAGATCTTATTTGTGACATTTACAATTGGAGTTTCTTTTACTGGATTAATAATGATGCTTGTATCATCAGCAAACAGTGTCAGTTCACCATCTTGCTTCAGATAAGAAAGGAGGTCGTTCACATACATCAAGAATAGAAGGGGACCCATGACTGAACCTTGTGGAACACCTAATGTAATTTCACCCCAGTTAGAGGAGGTGGCAAACTTATTTAAATCACTTGACCCATATAAAGGTACATTTCCTGTTCTGTAGGTATGACTTAAAACACTCATTTGCTATTCCATTTATACCATGGAATTGTAATTTCTGTAATATAATGTCATGGTTCACACAATCAAATGCTTTGGACAAGTCACAGAAAATTCCTATTGGTGACATTTTAATATTTGAAGACTATTATGTGGACACTGAAAATGTATATTGCTGTCTCAGTGGAACAGCATTTTTGAAATCCAAACTGTGATTTACTAAGTATCCCACTACTTTTGAGGTGGTTAATCACTCTTGAGTACATTATTTTCTCAAAAATTTTTGAAAATGCTCTAAACAAGGATACTGGCCGATAATTATTGACATCTGTGGTGTCCCCCTTTTTGTAGAGAGGCCTGACAATGGCATATTTTAACCTGTCTGAGAAAATAATTTGAGTTAGTGATGCATTACACATGCGACTCAGAACATCAGCTGCAATTCCTCCACATTGTTTAATATTTTATTAGAGATGTCATCTACTCCAACAGAAGATTTATTTTTCAAACGTTTAATAATTTTACTTATTTCACAATAGGTTGTTAGGTGAAACTTAGTCTGACTAAAATTTATCATAACTGACTCTTACATGTACTGCCTGGCTTTTTATTTTGAACTATTCTCCTACAATTAAGAAATGGTTGTTGAATACCTTAGCTACTTGTGTATTGTTGGTTAGGATGGTCTCATTCTCTTTAATAGTAATACTACCTACCCTAGTGGTTACTTTTCCTGTCTCTGTTCTAACAACATCCATATTGATTTGATTTTATTGCCAGAGTTATTAGTTTCTTCTCTAACATACACATTTATTGATTTCCTTACAACTTTTCTCAGTGTGTTACAATAATTTTTATAGTGTAAAACTACTTCTGGATCTTTACTAGTTCTTGCTGTCTCATAAAGTTTTCTTTTTCTTTTTGAAGACGCTTTAATACCTGTAGTAATCCAATGTTGGTCGGCCGCTGTCTTGAAAGAGGTTCTAGGCGCTTCAGTCTGGAACTGCGCGACCGCTACGGTCGCAGGTTCGAATCCTGCCTCGGGCATGGATGTTTGTGTTGTCCTTAGGTTATTTAGGTTTAAGTGGTTCTAAGTTCTAGGGGACTGATGACCTCAGATGTTAAGTCCGTTTTGAACCATTTTGAATCAAGGTTGCTTTGAAAAGTGTGAGGTGTTACATTTAGTAATTTTCTTTGGGAAAAAGTGTTCAAAACGGGATATAAATTTATCAAGAAATAAGTTGCACTTATAATTAGCATTTGGCTCATTATATACATCTCCCAAATTCACATTTCTTAAAATTCCTCGGAAGTGCTCTATAGATACTGGGTTGAGCAACCTCACACTTTTACTTAATGGTTTCTGAAGTGGGTAAGACGGTATGGGACCACCATCCCATAGGTATGACACATCCACGGTGACTTTTGGCAGAATTATAGTGGAATTTGGTGCAAGTTTAAGATCCTTAATCCACCTTATACCTCACATGAACTTCTGAGCTCTGGCCTGTTCCTAACATGCGTCGACACTTCGTCGTTTGAAGCGTCGCCGACCACAAGGGTAAAGCCTCAGAGTGCTATTCTTTTGCAGAGCTGCAGAGGAAGTTTGAAGTCATCTTTGAGCCAAATTTCAAACTTTTGTATCGCAATGGAAGATAATTAGAAATTCAAAAAAATGAACCTTTAATTCTCTTGCTCATTTTACATCTAAATCTACGTCATACTCCGCAACCCACCAAACGGAGTGTGGCGGAGAGGACTTTTTGTAACATCAACAGAGTCCTCCAACTCCGTTCTCCTCGCGAATAGAACGTGGGAAGAATGATTGTCGGTAAGCCTCTGTATTGGCTCTAATTTCTCGAATTTACCGAGACGTATTTGGGGGGAGGGGGAAGTAATATGTTGTCCGACTCTTCCCGGAAAGTGCCCTCTAAAAATTTCAATAGTAAATCTCTTCGTTGGATCTTCTCTATCACTTCTATCAGTTCTATCTGGTAGAGGTCCCAGATACATGAACAACACTCAAGAATGGGTCGAACAGCGCCTTATAAGCCGCTTTCTTCGTGGATTCTTCCTATGAACTTGAGTATGGCATCCGCTTTTCCCACTATTTGTTTTATGTTCTGTATCCACTAAAGGTCTCTCTGGATAGTGGGAACACGGCACTGTGGATCTCATGGATGAATAGAGTCAACTGAGTTTCGCAGGATCTCTGTTTGCGGAATCCATGTTGCTTTTTATAGAGATTTTCCTTCCCCAAGAACGTCGTAATTATTGAGCATAAACCATGTTCCACGATTTTACAGTAGATTTATATCAACAACATAGGTCTATAATCTGTCCTACGGCCCTTCTTAAAAAAAGGGAATGACCTGCGCTTTCTTCCAATCGCTAGGTGCGGTTCGTTGCTCAAACGATCGGCACTAAATTACTGCTAGAAGGAGATCAAGTCCTTCGCATAATCTTTGTAGAATCTTATAGATATCTCATCTGGTCCTGTCGTCTTTCCACTACCAAGCGACTGTAGCTATTTTTATATTCCGCGATCGGTTACCTCAAATCTGCGATTTCGTTATTGAAATGAGGGACCGTGTTACAGTCTTCCGCGGTGAAACAATTTCGGAAAACCGCTTTCAGCATTTCGGGCTTCTCTCTGTTCAATGTTGGTGACATATGGTCACTGAGTGAATGAATATATTATTTTGACCCACTTACTGATTTTACATTCGACCAAGACCTCTTACGGTATGTACTCAGATCGGTTGACAAACTTTTACTTTCAAAGTCATTGAACGCTTCTCTCATTTTGGCTTCATTGAGCTTTTCTTTGTCAGTTAGAATTTGCTTCTCTGGAATCTGATGAAGTTTTCGTTGTTTACGTAGTATTCTTCTAACACTGCTGTTCAACCACCATGTATCTTTCCCATCCCTTACGACCTTACTAGGAACGTAATTGTCTAGGGCATATTCCACGATTTCTTTAAATTTTTCCCAGTCGTTTTCCACATCTTCGTTATCATCATCGAATATCTGATGCTAGCTGCTCAGTGTTCTGAAATTTGTATCCTGTCACTCTTGCTAAGCAAAAATATCTTCCTGCCTTTCCTAACATTTTCCGTCAGACCAGTTTTCATAGTTTCTATCATACCCTTATGATCACAGATATCTAAGGTATCTGATTCAATTAGTTGATGTCTTTGTTGCCAGGAGGTCTAATACGTTGCCCTCACGAGTTGGTTGTCCAACTATGTGCTCAAAGTAATTTTTTCGCTGGCACCAGTTTTGACAGCATGACACTCTCAGTCTATATCTGGCAAGTTGATGTCATCCCCTGTTACAACAGTATGATCAGGAGAATTATTAACGATATTATCCAAGTTCGCTCTACCACTAGCCCTCCTGACCCACGCGGTTTTAAAAAAGCATCCGATTACTATTTTTGACCGATCTTTGATACTTAACTTCATCCAGATTATTTCACAATCGGAATCCGTGATGACCTCGCTAGATTTTATCGAATTCTTTACTGCAATAAACACGCTATCGCTATTGGTGATTCACCTGCCCCTAAGATAAATATTCCAAACTTAACTTAGGATTTTGTTGTTATTAACGTCTGGTTTCAACCAACTTTCTGTTCCTAACACTAGCTGTGCTTTACAACCTTCAGTACGCGATACTAACTGTGGGACGTTTCCTTGGATACTACTTTACAAACTCATATTAACATTTTCTATCTGATCTACGACGACGGACGTTCACTGAGGACATTGTGGCTAATTTATCACGAAAATCGTCTTTGATTCCCAGGGAGCGTTTCTCTAACCTAAAAAAAAAAAAAAAAAAAAAAAAATCCGTGCACGCCACACGTACTCAGCTACCGTAGTAACCGCTCTCTGCGTGTAGTGCACGCCTGTCTTATTAAGGGGAATCCTACAATTCTGTACGCGATAGCGGAGGTCGAGAAATTCGTATCAGATACCGTCGCGCCGGCTGGAGTGGCCGAGCGGTTCTAGGCGCAACAGTCTGGAACCGCGCACCCGCTAAGGTCGCAGGTTCGAATCCTGCCTCGGGCATGGATGTGTGTGATGTCCTTAGGTTAGTTAGATTTAAGTAGTTCTAAGTTCTAGGGGACTGATGACCTCAGACGTTAAGTCCCATAGTGCTCAGAGCCAGATACCGTCGCAGAGTCGTCTGAGGTTCTGGTTTAGACCTTCCACTCTGGTCCAAAGCAGAAGACCGCGATCTGCCCTGGGTACGATGTTACAAATAGACAGTTTAGCCTGCGCCCCGCGTGCGGTGTTAGCTGCCTTCACGAAATCAACCATCGGCCGAAAGGAGCTGTGGATGCCCTCAGAACCCAAGCGGCAGGCGTCATTCGTGCTGACATATGTCACTATATGCAGACGGTGGCACTCAGTGCGTTCACCAGCCGCCGGCAGGGCCTCTTCCACATCAAGAACGAGACCCCGCCCCCCTCCTGGCAAATATACCGCATGCAAGCTGGCATTCTTTTCCGCCTTGCCTGCTATTACCCTGAGGGGCTCCATCACCCGCCTAACATCGAAGCTCCTAATGACAAGCATACCCCCCCCCCCCCCCTGCACTTGCCCACTGGTCAGGAAAATCGGCCGCTGGGCCAACAGGAGAAGCATCCCGTGCGGCCTCAGAGTTAGCAACATTCGGTAGCATCTCGTACTTGTTGCTAAGGCGTAGGAAGCCAGCCGCATGATCTACTCCTTCTTTCGCCTTACGCCCAGTGACACGTGAACCCGCCACTGTCTTCCATGCAACCTCAAGTGAGGACGGACCTGCCAATTGTTACGTACCATCGGCACCCGAATCACCATGGGCTTCCAAAGGCACCAGAGATGTCGCAGATCTCGTTTCCAGAGCCCCGATGTCGCCGCAACTTTGAGCATTTGTCAGAAGCAAGTCAAAGGTAGCCAACGCTGCTTCCAGCTGTTTACGGACAGCTGCTAGTTAACCCTGTGTCCGCTCGCTGCAAGCACAATCCCTAGCCGTATCGTAGTGTGTAAAAATAGATGTAAGATCTCAAATGTGGCTAATGACTTTCGAATGTAAGCAAAATGTTTGCAAAATTTCATTGTTTGTTCAGGGATGTTTCCTGAATACTTTCATATCAGAGACCACTGGTCTCTGTTGCAGAATAATAACGTATTTATGATTTATTTGGTCCATTAGAATTATCTTTGTTTCTGTGAAAACACTGTCATAAAAGTCAAAGACACTGTAATATGCAATCACCACAGAGCAGTAACATGAAAAGCTCTGGTTATTTGTGGTCGCATATCGCATATGTAAAAATGTAAGACTACTGTAATGTTGTTGCAGACGTTGCTTTTCCACTGTATTCGGCGAATCTATGCACAAGGTGCATTTCAGTCGACTCCACATCAGTTATTTCCAGGCAGCTGTGTATCACTGCTGCGAAAACAAACCTGAGATGCAACTGAGCAGTACTGAATGCAGTCTTGAGGACAGAAGTAAAGTAGGCATTACTGTTCTCAACAGCAAGTGTCATGAATGAATGGAATAAGTTGGTCTCCAGACAAGACATGCAGTCATACTGAACTCACCCACAGTGTTTATTCAAATAATAGTAATATTTTATGGTGTATAGAAGAGGCTTACTAGATGTTTCATTAGCTTAGTTTATGACTAAAACGAAGTATAACAGATTTTATTATGTATGTCAAAATCTTTTAAAAAGTTTACTATGCTGCTGTTATTTTGGTAGGCTAGTTATGATCCATGTTAACAACTTCGTGTGTCTGTGTGGTGTTTTGATTTAGATACTCATCAATTTTGCACCCAAAGAATACGCAGCTGTGTTTAGTACAGCTGCCCAGCGGCTGTAAGCTAGGCAAATGGCTGCAGCAAGAAAAAAGGCCTCCAATGTGCGTGCCGGGAGTGGCCCCTCATGACACAGTCGTAACCAGAACTGCCTTGGAAAGTGTAAGAACCCAGGCACAGGGTGTTTCTCCCACAACCAACCAATGGCTGCCTCAAGCCACAAGACAAAAGCCCCCAGTTGTTCAGAGGTCGCAAACAGCGACAATAATTGCTTAAAACGTGCTGCAACATACAATAAGTACGGTAGTATGAAAGTATCAATAGAAAACAATATTTCAAAAAACGAATAGTAAAAATCTAATAATGTGCTACTGTGTTTGTATAACCATGCTATTTTTCTGCATATTTTAGATTTAAAAAAAAAAAACACTGATGATGGCGATATTTGTCACCGAAACTAGTTTGGGAGAATAAAGAAATAAACGAATAACAATGTGTTTTGCATCAAGGCGTACTCAATTTCTGATATTACTGTTTTTCTATGCAAACACGGGCCGTATGGAAGAGTTCCAAGATAAAATTATTGCTGCCAAGGGTTGCTCAAACTTTGCAGAGGAAGCTGCCTCGACTGCTGGAAACATTGTATCTCTTCCTTGCAGTGCTGGCTACCCATTAACAGCTGATTACCGTAAAAGGATTTTTTCCTTGACAAACATTTCAATAGCAAAGGTAACAATGTTCGACCAATGAGTCCCTCTCCAGAAAAGTCATGAGTCTGCTGGCTGTAACTATACCTGCTGCTGCTCTGTAAACTATTTTAAAATAATTAAGTGGTATATGCTCATATGACTGCAAAATTGGTTAGCTCGATCTTGGAACCCTGCCTCTATTAGTGCTTGCATGTGCAATTGTAGCCATGAATTGTTTAATGTGAAAACCTTCCTGCAGACACTTAAATAAAGTGCAATATCTACACAATTTTTCTGTCATAAAAACGTACAGTTGTTTCAAGAAAGACCGCATCATCCTGAATCCTGAAACTGAAGAATTAATTAAAGCGAAATAAAACTCGCTGCAACCCAGCACCAGAGCTCTCTTTGAAAAAGAGGGGAGAGGAAAAGGCAATGAGTAACTTCAAGGGGTGACCTTGAGGGGGAGAGGGAGAGAGTTGTCTTAAGGGGGAGTGGAGGGAGACCTTGAGAGGGAGGAGGAACTCTAACATACTGCATTATGTCACAGGGGGTGTCCTTGAGGCAGATGGAGAATCTGCCAACAACGTAGGCTGACTTAAAACCCCTTAACGCAAGTCAGATTATTAGACACTGAACTTCTAATGTAAAGTGTTGTACCCTATACATCTGTGTGTGTGTGTGTGCGCGCGCGTGTGTGTGTGTGTTTGTGTGTGTGTGTGTGTGTGTGTGTGCATATGTGACGGGTATGCGTTCTTGCGGTACACTGTACAATTCGATCTCTTGTACTAGAGGTTAGCCAAATGAGTGCTCTCCAAATACGAATAATAAATAACAGTGAAAAAGGAAATGAATGATATCCTTGCAGACTAGAGAGAAGAAGTGGAGACACTTTGAAGAGACAGCTTCTCGTTTTTTGGGGTTCCAACAGTCTGGCAGGTAACAACCAAAAGAGAGAGTTGTGTGACAGTGTTGGCTGGGAGACTTTGATGGTTTATGGAGCCACCTAATTGGAAAGCGTTTTCTATATCTGTGCACAGTGACCCTTTCCTACATAGTCCAAGGAATTGTGTCTGTAGGCTGCTGGATGTAGGTGACTATTGTTTTTTGTGATTTAATGTTTGTGCTGAATGATGACGACAGAAGAGTGAGGGTGAAACCCAGCGTCGGCATATTGCACACTTCCCCCGAACAGCACCAAGGAAACCAACGAGCTTCAGGTTCTCATCTGACAGACAGATTAGCAACATTCTCTCACTCCGTAAGACACTATGGAGAGACCTGGTATTTAATCAAAGTCAGTGGCTCAATGTCTCATGTGATCGGGAACGCCATCACTTGTGTTCTCCTTTCCGTCACAAATAATGCAGTGAAATCTTCTTCTACACCTGGATTGCCATTGGCTTGTGTCTCAGTCGAGTGCCAGGCACAAACGTGCTTAAGTGACATCGGTTACTGTATCAGCTAACACCTGAAATTATTTTCACAGTAGAAATTGCGGGTGTTGTTAATGTTGAAGTATATTGTTTTGAATCATATTTGTATTAAACCTTATATATATATATATATATATATATATATATATGGTGCCCCACAAATCTTATTCGGATGCCAAATAAATACGGTAATAACAATAAGAGTTTTTCGGTGCTTGATCATCAGTTACGAATTCTGTCTATACTCTGAGAAATTGGATGCTATTAAAACGGTACTCCTTGTTAATAACAGCTTTTAAACGGTATCAGGAGAGCAATGAACACTAAGCCCTCAAAATCGTCTTATGAAAATAATGTCTGTCAGTACGCGACTCACGGTCCGGACGTGAAGACGTAAGCTTGGAGGTCGCACACGCTGTAGAGAAGCCTTGTGTGCGACACTGATGTCGATATTGCGTGCTGGAACCCAGAGTGAGCCTGCCCGTGCTGTAATGGCCCTTGGGAGCACGGTGCTTATGAACGAGCGCCAGACATGCCGGTAATGACATTGCTGTAGACACCTTCAAGAAAGTGCCACACCGACTGCCAGACGTTAAGGACGAAAGCAAATGTATCAAATAGGATATAGCACTCTCTAATTCAGGCCCAAATCTTTCTTAGGAATACTAAATATATTAATTAATATGGCAATCAGTACTAATATTCTGAGCAGGAAATCAAGTCTTGTTAACATGGCTTCCGACAAGAGTAATAAAGAGATTTGCGGACAAGTTTCACTTATCCCTTGGTTATATGAGCAACGCTACGATCTGTTTAGTAAGCTCCGCTGTCCTGTTGCATTAGCGGTAAGGCGCAGAGACCTAATGAATCCTGTATACACTACGTGGTCAAAAGTATCCGGAAACCACCAAAAACTGACAGTTTTCTTATTAGGTGCATTGTGCTGCCACCTACTGCCAGGTATTCCACATCAGCAACCTCAGTAGTCATTAGACATCGTGACAGAGCAGAATGGGGTGCTTCGCAGAACTCACAGACTTCGAACGTTGTCAGGTGACTGGGTGTCACATGTGTCATACGTCTGTAAGGGAGATTTCCACACTCATAAGCATCGCTGGGTCCACTGTTTCCGATGTGATAGTGAAGTGGAAACGTGAAGGGACACGTACAGCATAAAAGCGTACAGGGTGACCTCGTCTGTTGACTGACAGAGACTTCTTCTTCAATGAACCCTTGACAGTTCTGGCTGAAGTCGTCGTTCTGTGTTGTACGACTTCCAGACCTGTGCCAGGATAGTTATCTTATCAGCGTAGATGGGTACCATCGTGTTACGTGTCGCTGGGATATCGCTAATGTAGATTTTAAGCCGAAGGGGTGCCAAGATTATACCTTGCGGTATTCCTACCTGAGTAATAAGTTGTGCTGACTATTACCCTGGCTACCACTCTTGAGATATTTCTTAGTGAAACATTGGTCTATGGGGCACACGCACACGTCGGAGATACCAACGTCGCTCAGTTTTGTGGATGCGACCATGGTGTCAGAGAAGGTCAAAAGTCTTTTCCTCCATCTAGGAACACTGCCCTTGTTGCGTTTGTTGTATTGCAGCGGTCTGTTACGTGCATCTTACCTGCACATAAGTGAACATTGCATTGCAGCACACCAGAAACACATAAATTAAAATAATTATTAAAATAAAAATAAACTATTAATATATAACTTTTTGAACTGAAGTAAAACGCATAAAATATTTCTCGTGGCGTCAAGACATTTTCCTAAAGCCATACAGAGTTTGTAAGTGTGAATTTGCAATAGCTATGAAAATGCTTGTGAAAGTAATAACAGAAAACGGGAGTGCATGCGACAGACAATAGGTGGTAAAATGCTGATGCATCAATTATGTATTGCATGTGCCCCATACCTTGTAATTGTCTTCACAGCTATTAAAAATTCACAATTCTGATTTTCAGGTCTACCGATGTGAGGTTAGGAGTCTGGTAGGGGCCGGTCGGAGTGGCCGAGCGGTTCAAAAATGGTTCAAATGGCTTTGAGCACTATGGGATCATGGCCATCAGTCCCCTAGAACTTAGAACTACTTAAACCTAACTAACCTAAGGACATCACACAACACCCAGTCATCACGAGGCAGAGAAAATCCTTGACCCTGCCGGGAATTGGGGTCAGGGATTTTCTCTGCCTCGTGATGACTGGGTGTTATGTGATGTCCTTAGGTTAGTGTGGTGTCACCGCCAGACACCACACTTGCTAGGTGGTAGCCTTTAAATCGCCCGCGGTCCGTTAGTATACGTCGGACCCGCGTGTCGCCACTGTCAGTGATTGCAGACCGAGCGCCGCCACACGGCAGGTCTAGAGAGACTTCCTAGCACTCGCCCCAGTTGTACAGACGACTTTGCTAGCGATGCTATACTGACAAACTACGCTCTCATTTGCCGAGACGATAGTTAGCATAGCCATCAGTTACGTCATTTACTACGACCTAGCAAGGCGCCATTACCAGTTTATATTGAGATTGTTATTAATGTACCGTCAAGAGCGATGTACACCAATTATGGATTAAAGTTAAGTATTCCAGCAGCAACGTACCTTATTGGCTATATTAATTACATTGTCCTGTTCCAGACCTCACGCCAGTCTGCGTGAGCGTAAACGCGTGCATTTTTGGCCTCCTCTAGCAACACGGAGTTGGCTATTCTGCCAACACATCAGTTAGTTAGGTTTAAGTACTTCTAGGTTCTAGGGGACTGATGACCTCAGAAGGTAAGTCCCATAGTCCTCAGAGCCAATCTGGTTGGGGCTAGTAGATAAACAGCGAGTTAATATTGCAGTGTCATCCAGTCCTGACTATGTTTAAAATTTCAAGTCTAAAGCTGATCAGGATGTTTGTTTAAAACCAGTGGAAGGGCTTTATTACAAAAGCCAAGAAAGCCCAAAAAGCGTTTTTTGCACTAATTCTGCCTTGTTCCTCCTGTCGCCACATCTGTTTCATGTCGGACTTTCTTTCGGCAAACGATATGGTCCAAATAAATATTCATTTCAAGATCTTATATTTCCATAAAAAGCAGACTAGTCCTTTCCTGTTTCTACAAAAGCCGGACAAGTCCGGGATTGGTAGGTTTCCTGTTCTCTCACTGGACAGATTACTATGCACCACATTCAGAGGAGTGCAGACGAAGAAGGACGTCGTCATCGTGCACCTGCATTTTCCCTCAAGTTGGCAACTGAAGGCAGGGATATTCCAATCTGTGAAATAGCTCTCCTTAGCTGTCACGGAATGACCAAGCACAGAGTGAGCAGAAACCAGAACAGTTTTGTAATGTATGGGCAGTCACCAAAAGATAAAAGTGTTTCCCATAAAAACAAACAGAAATTGCCAGAGCCGGTTGTTCAGTTGATTGAATCTCATTTAAAGTGCTAAAGCAAGAGAATCAAATCACGAAATCGGAAATACCTGCCAGCAGGTTTCACCACTAGTGATACGTGAAAAGTCTCCCAAAAATGAGAACAGGAAACACTGTCACAATAACGTGTTAATTAACGAGCAGTTTAAAACGACTTTGAACAAAATTGATCTAATACTTGAACCGAAAGGGAGAAAAAAATTCTTCTGCGTATTCAGCAAAGGATTAACTTCCTGGAGAGTCCAAGGCCAAAGAACAAAGTTTTGCCAGTTTCTAGAAGGGAACTCAAATAACACCTGGAACACGAGGAAAAGACAAAGTCACTACACTGTCTCGGTTCTGAGCTGAAGTCCGTGTCCAGAACAGGATACGAAAATTTGTCTAAGTTCAAAAGTAAAAGTCAACGTGGAAGACATCTCCATGTGCGAAAGTGTCGTGCAGAGCAGGACGCCTCACCAGAAGCGCGGCGACGAAGGCGGACAGCAACGGTGGCTAGCTGTGGACAGGGCGGCATCAGCGGCCAGAGTACGAGTATATAACAACGAACACGAGACAGTCTTATTTTCTTCACAACAAACTCTAAACAGATGTTTGGCTACTCCTACTGTTCCCATTATTAGTTGTTATTCACCGTCACTGCCTTCACTGTTGTCATGATCATCATCAACGTCAATCTGCCACTCTTCATTAAAATTTTCATCTGGGGTGTCATATGAAAGCCCATGTAACGCCGGAAATGCATATCCTCCTATTTCCATCTATTGTACTATAATTTTTTTCCTTATTTTGTTACCTGAAGATATGATGTTTCTGTGTCTTTATATATTGTAATTGTTTTACTAGTGGTTTACTAGTGGTTCATGGTGTGGGTTCCTGTAGTCATGTCCTAGTTCATGAACCACGTATGAGTGGCCAAGTAAGTGGTCCCGACAGTCGGGATACCAGTTACTTTGGAATAAGGCTGGGCATCTCGGACATATTCTGAGTCGTGGTCACCTTTGTGCTCATACGGCAAAGACTACCAACCGTTAGGGGTAAAACCCAATGGGTCTCGGGGCAAGTAAGGCTAGCAACCTGCTTCCCTGGTACTTTAAATATGATGCTGGCAACAATCAGAGCAAAATGCCTCGGACCTTTGGAGGTGACGGAGTCCCACCTCTAACTGACAAACCAGGGACTCGTAATATACGACTTGGCAAACAAATGGTAATGAGATGGGGAGCTATTAATGTCAATGGGGGCTACTCTGGGAAGAAGGTAGAGCTGGCAGACGCTGCAAGTAAGATGGGGCTGGACGTTTTAGCTGTTAGTGACATTCGGGTAAGGGGTGAGAAAGAAGAGGAAGTGGGAGAATACAAGGTCTACCTGTCAGGAGTCAAAGCAGGAATAGCACAATGGGGAGTAGGGCTTTACATCAGGAAAGAAATCGAACCCGGCGTAGTTGCAATAAGGTACGTAAACGAACGACTGGTGTGGATAGATTCGACAGTGTCTAGCAAGAAAATTAGGATTGTGTCAGTATATTCGCATTGTGAAGGGACAGGTCAAGATAAGATGGATAGTTTTTATGACGCACTCAGTGATGTAGTTGTTAGAGTAAAGGACAAGGACAATGTTCTGCTCATGGGTGATTTTAATGCCAGGATTGGAAATCGAACAGAAGGGTATGAAAAGGTTATGGGTAAATTTGGAGAGGATATGGAGGCCAACAGGAACGGGAAACAACTCTTAGATTTCTGTGCCAGTATGGGCTTAGTAATCACAAACTCATTTTTTAAACATAAGAACATTCATCGGTATACTTGGGAAGGCAGGGGAACCAGATTTGTCATTGACTATCTAATAACACGTCAGGAATTCAGGAAGGCTGTGAGGGACACACGTGTATTCAGGGGATTCTTTGATGACACTGATCACTATTTAATCTGCAGTGAAATTGGTAATGTGAGGCCGAAAGTGCAGCAGGTCAGATCCATATGTAGGAGGATAAGAGTGGAGAAACTTCAGGATAAGGAAATCAGGCACAAGTACATAACAGCGATCTCAGAAAGGTACCAGTTAGTTGAATGTAGTCAATTACAGTCATTGGAAAAGGAATGGACAAGGTACAGGGACACAGTGCTAGAAGTGGCTAAAGAATGTCTTGGAACAGTAGTGTGTAAAAGTAGGATGAAGTAAACAGCTTGGTGGAATGATACAGTCAAGGCAGCCTGTAAAAGGAAAAAGAAAGCGTATCAAAAATGGCTACATACCAGAACCCAGGTAGAGAAAGTTATGTTGAAGAAAGAAACAAAGCCAAACAGATAATTGCAGTATCCAAGAAGAAATCTTGGGAAGACTTTGGAAACAGGTTGGAGACTATGGGTCAAGCTGCTGGAAAACCATTCTGGAGTGTAATTAGCACTCTTCGAAAGGGAGGTAAGAAGGAAATGACAAGTATTTTGGACAGGTCAGGAAAACTGCTGGTGAATCCTGTGGATGCCTTGGGCAGATGGAGGGAATATTTTGAAGAGTTGCTCAATGTCGGTGAAAATACGATCAATAATATTTCAGATTTCGAGGTAGCATGGGACAGGAGTGATGATGGAAATAGGATCACATTTGAGGAAGTGGAGAAAATGGTCAGTAGTTTGCAGTGCAATAAAGCAGCTGGGGTGGATGAAATTAAGTCGGAACTCATCAAATACAGTGGAATGTCAGGTCTTAAATGGCTACACAGAATAATTGAAATGGCCTGGGAGTCGGGACAGGTTCCATCAGACTGGACAAAAGCAGTAATCACACCAATCTTTAAACATGGAAACAGAAAAGATTGTAACAACTACAGAGGTATCTCTTTAATCAGCGTTGTGGGTAAAATCTTCGCAGGTATTGTTGAAAGGAAAGTGCGAGTATTAGTGGAGGACCAATTGGATGAAAATCAGTGTGGGTTTAGGCCTCTTAGAGGTTGTCAGGACCAGATCTTTAGCTTACGGCAAATAATGGAGAAGTGTTATGAGTGGAACAGGGAGTTGTATCTATGCTTTATAGATCTAGAAAAGGCATATGACCGGGTTCCTAGGAGGAAGTTATTGTCTGTTCTACAAGATTATGGAATAGGAGGCAAACTTTTGCAAGCAATTAAAGGTCTTTACATGGATAGTCAGGCAGCAGTTAGAGTTGACGGTAAATTGAGTACATGGTTCAGAGTAGTTTCAGGGGTAAGACAAGGCTGCAACCTGTATCCACTGTTGTTCATATTATTTATGGATCATATGTTGAAAACAATAGACTGGCTGGGTGAGATTAAGATATGTGAACACAAAATAAGCGGTCTTGCATATGCGAATGACTTAGTTGTGATGGCAGATTCGATTGAAAGTTTGCAAAGTAATATATCAGAGCTGGATCAGAAATGTAAGGACTATGGTATGAAGATTAGCATCTCCAAAACGAAAGAAATGTCAGTGGGAAAGAAATATAAACGGATTGAGTGCCAAATAGGAGGAACAAAATTAGAACAGGTGGACGGTTTCAAGTACTTAGGATGCATATTCTCACAGGATGGCAACATAGTGAAAGAACTGGAAGCGAGGTGTAGCAAAGCTAATGCAGTGAGCGCTCAGCTACGATCTACTCTCTTCTGTAAAAAGGAAGTCAGTACCAAGACTAAGTTATCTGTGCACCGTTCAATCTTTCGACCAACTTTGTTGTATGGGAGCGAAAGTTGGTTGGATTCAGGTTACCTTATCAACAAGGTTGAGGTTACAGATATGAAAGTAGCTAGGATGATTGCAGGTAATAGTAGATGGGAACAATGGCAGGAGGGTGTCCACAATGAGGAAATCAAAGAAAAACTAGGAATGAACTCTATAGATGTAGCAGTCAGGGCGAACAGGCTTAGATGGTGGGGTCATGTTACACGCATGGAAGAAGCAAGGTTACGCAAGAGACTCATGGGTTCAGCAGTAGAGGGTAGGAGGAGTCGGGGCAGACCAAGGAGAAGGTACCTGGATTCAGTTGACATTGATTTTGTAGTAATAGGTTTAACATCAGAAGAGGCACCAATGTTAGTACTGAATAGGGGAACATGGAGGAATTTTATAAGGGGGCTATGCTCCAGACTGAACGCTGAAAGGCATAATCACTCTTAAATGATGATGATGATGATTGTTTTACTATTTGTGTATATATATATATATATATATATATATATATATATATATATATATATATATATATATATACGCATTTATGTCGCTGTATAATTGGTTTCTTTTGTAAATATTATTTGTATTTTTACGCTGGGTCTTGCCTAGGGAAAACTATGCTATCAAATGACTACATCGATAGGTCGTGTGGAGAACCAGAGTGTTTAGGATCTTTGGTAGTGTTAACTCTGCCGCGTAGAGCGTGGGCAGAGAGAGTCTGGCTGGAGGAGGGCAGTGGAGCAGGTGTGTTGTGTGACGCTCCTGCGAGTTGCCGCGCTTTCGGGGTTTGGACTTGCTATAATAGTTTCCGGCACGGGGTCGCGGACGGGAAGCATTAACTGCCGCACATCAAGAGCCCGTTTCGGCTGGAGACCGTGTCGAGAAGAACATCCAGCTTCTGCAACAGCGACGGCAGACAATGAGTGACTGTTGCCACCTCCTCGATCGACGACTTCAAACCTTCAATCAACCAAGGAAGACTGTTAGCACGTAAAGTTTTAGAACTGTATGGCAGACCTCAGCTTTTCAAACTGTTAATTTTGTTTCACTAAATTACAGCAACGTAGCGTGAATCTTTGTTGCTCATTGTCCTAATTGCATTATCCAGCAGGGTCCCTTCCTTTTCCGGAATGAACCCGAGTGTCGTTGAAATTCAAACGCCAGCATTAAAGTAATATCATTCGATTTCACTGCTTTAATTTCAAAGTTCAGTTAAGGTATTCATAGCTGGCTACAATATTTAGATTGCACAAGCACAAATTAAGAGTGCGAGTTTTGCTACCATATTTTAGCTTACCTGTGACTGCAGCTCAGCTTGGTATGTACTAAATTTTACTATTGTTAATTGTTCAGAATCATTTAATTCAAGTTCAAAGTTGTTGAGGTAGCCCAAGACTAACGTTATTTTACTGAATTTCGATGTGCTTCAGAAACAAAGCTCACTATTAATTTCAGTCACTAAATTGACTTTCAATTTTCTGGTTTTATTAATTCTTTTTCTAAATTAAGTCAGAGTGTAGCGAAATTTATTACTTCTGAGAAACTTTCAGTTTTCACACTACACGTGTCAACCTTCAGTTGCCACGCTTCTAGTGCTAATTATATGTGTAATAACCTTTCTTTTTCAGTTGCTATAGTAACTGTCCATAGGACTGGCGACCATAATTTCCCCCAAATCTCAAATATCTAATTACCGCTAGTTAATTGTTAACGTAACGGCCGCACATTTACTTTCTTTATTAACTTTACCCCTTTTCAAAATTAATTTTCACCAGTTTCACTTGCATTTTTCCTTTCATTTAGATGTAACCCTTTCCTCCCTCTTTACCGACAAATTAACTTCGGTGACGATTGCTTTTCCCAAATTTCCATTAGGCACACGCGGTTTAATTTTTCACTGTCTTAAGGTCGATAAGTGAGGGGAGGTTACATCCTTACAGGAGGATCTTTTTTCTTCTTCTAGGAACTGCATCAAATTACAAACATATCTGGCTTTAGTTGGCTGAATACCTGGATTCTTGTCATATAACTGATATACATCCAAAGTAATATATTTTGTAGTAGGACTTCTCGTAACAGTGGTATGATAGAACAATAAATTAGACCAGTGAAAAATATTGAAACTTTATTTTCTTGACGTCCTATAAATGCTAGAGAAGTCCAAAAGAAAGTGTTTCTTAGGAATTAACTGCAGCCTGTATATTTAAAAACGAACGTAAGTGAAAACTGTGTTCTTGTTTAAAATCGTTTGGACGCTTTTCACAGTTCAGCTTGAACGGTGGAAAGCTTTCTTTGATTCGTAAATAATCACAATTTTGGACTTGTCCAGTTTTTGCTAATCAACCCCTCAATTGCAAAACAGACTGACAAGAAAGAGAAATAATGACAGGTGTTAGAAACTCTGTTCGTGGGATGCCAAAGCTAAAAATAATAACACGGTAGTGAGATGTGAGGCTTTGTATGGCACCAAAACACTTCAGCTAGTTCGGAAAGGCGGCGTAGACAAAATTATGAAGATAGAGATAAGACTGGTTAGAAGCATACCTGACCCAAGCCCAACAGAAACACAACAGTCCACGACCCAACACAGAAAAATACGGACGTGTATAGAACGTAAAACACAAAATGCTCGTAACAGGAATTTCTTTCTGGAATGGATCATGACACACTGATGAAGCAAATCTTTAGTTAAATTTTGAAGCTGGAAAGACAACCAGCATGTTTTACACAGACACTGAAAGACAACAAAGAAGCAAACATCAACGGAAAAGGCACACATAGCTGGAATTTACTTAGGAACAAAATTCAGAAAATGGTCTTCAGGGACGAAAGAAAGACAAAGAAAACATCCTCGCAACATCGAACAGCTCCAGACGCAGAGATATAAACATACGAAAGGGATGTGGGCGAAGAGGAAGAATGTCTGCAGCAAGAATCGAAATACTAATTAAGCATGCTCCGTTGCTGAGAAAACGATGGTCTAACTTTTCGACGTAATTTGGAGACCCTTTTTTATTTCCTTTATTTTATTACAACTTTTTTTTTTTTTTTTTTTTTTTTTTAGAACTTGCCACCTCCGTCCTCAATTATTTGCTTATTTGCCGGATGTATTCCAATCTCTGTCTTCCTCTAAAGTTTTGTCTTAACATATGTCCTATCACCCTGTCCCTTCTCCTTATCAGTGTTTCCCACATATTCCTTTCCTCTCCTACTCTGTGCAAAACCTCCTCTTTCCTTACCTTACCAGTCCATCTAATTCTCAACATTCGGCTGTAACACCACATCTAAAATGCATCGATTCTCTTCTGTTTTGGTTTTCCCACAGTCCATGTTTCGCTGTCATACAATGCTGTACTGCAGACGTACATTCTCAGAAATTTCTTCCTCAAATGAAGGCCTATGTTTGAGACTATCAGATTTCTCTTGGCCAGGAATGGCCTGTTTGCCATTGCTAGTTCGCTTTTGATGTCCTCCTTGTCCTGTCCCTCATTCGTTATTTTACTGCCTACGTAGCTGAATTCCTTAACTTCATCTATTTTGTGACCATCAATCCTGATGTTAAGTTTCTCGCTGTTCTCATTTCTGCTACATCTCATTATGTAGTTTATTCTCAATCAATATTGTGTACTCATTAGACTGTCCATTCCATGCAGCAGATCAAGTAATTCTTCTACACTTTCGCTCAGGATAGCAAGGTCATCAGCGAATCGTATCATTGACATCCTTTCACCTTGAATTTTAATTCCACTCCTGATACTATCTTTTATTTCCTTCACTGCTTCTTCGATGTACAGATTGTACACTAGGGGAGAAAGACAACATCCCTTTCTTACACCCTTTTTCAATCGTCATATAGCACTTCCTCAATTTTCTTTTCCATTCTTCTGTATATTATTCTTGTCACCAACTTGGATGCATGAGCTGTTAAGCTGATTATGCGATAAACCTCACACTTGTCAGCTCTTGCCGTCTTCGGAATTGTATGGATGATGCTTTTCCGAAAGTCAGGTGGTATGTCGCCAGATTCCTACATTCTACACACCAACGTGAATAACCGTTTTGTTGCCACTTCCCCCAATTATTTTAGAAATTCTGATGCAATGTTATCCATCCCTCTGGCCTTATTTGATCCTATGCCCTCCAAAACTCTTTTAAATTCCGCTTCTAGCACTGGATCCCCCATCTTTTCTAAATCGACTCCTGTTTCTTCATCTATCACATCAGACAAATCTTCCGCCTCATAGAGGCTTTCTATGTATTCTTTCCACCATCCGCTCTCTCCTCTGCATTTAACAGTGCAACTCCCGTTGCACTCTTGATGTTACCCACCCTTGCTTTTAATGTCACCTAAAATTGTATTGACTTTCCTGACTTCCGACAATTATTTCTCTTTTGATTCCTTCACATTTTTCATGCAGCCATTTCGTCTTAGCTTATCTGCTCTTCCTATTTATTTCATTCCTCAGCGACTTGTATTTCTCTATTCGTCAGTTTCTCATAACATTTTTGTACTTCCTCCTTTCATCGGTCAGCTGAAGTATTTCTTCTGTTACCCATGGTTTCTTCGCAATAGCCTTCCTTGTACTTATGTTTTTGTGTCCAACTTCTGTGAAGGCACTTTTTAGAGATGTCCATTCCTCTTCAACTGTGCTGCCTACTGAGCTATTCCTTATTGCTGTATCTATAGCCTTAGAGACATTCAACCGTATCTCGTCATTCCTTGATATGTTCTTATCCCATTTCTTTGCATTTTGGTTCTTCCTGATTAATGTGTTAAACGTCATCCTAGTCTTCATCACTACTATGTTGTGATCTGAGTCTATGTCAGCTCCTGGGAAACCCTTACAATCCAGTATCTTATTTTGGAATCTCTGTCTGACCATGACGTAATCTAGTTGATACCTTCCCATATCATGTGGACTTTTCCAAGTATACCTCCTCCTCTTGTGATTCTTGAACAGAGTATTTTCTATTATTATCTGAAATTTATTACAGAACTCCATTAATCTTTCTTCTATCTCTTTCGCTATACTAAGCCCATATTCTCCTGTAACCGTTTCTTTTACTCCTTCCCCCGCAACTGCATTCCAGTCCCCCATGACATCTCCCTTTACTTACTATATTACCCTTTCAATACCATCGTATACTTTCTATACCTCTTCATCTTCAGCTTTCCACGTCAACATGTATACCTGAACTATCGTTTTCGCTGTTGGATGCCTTTTGGTGAGCAATAATTTCCGTGGGTAAGTGGCGCAGTTGCAGTTCTCACTTTTGCGCTACATGTTCGGTATTGGTTACTGTTTTTATTTGTATTCCTTTGTCTAACTGTGTCTGTAGAAGGTTACCTCGGATAAATGTTTTTTATCAATTTAGGGGACATAAGGGCACTACATTAACTGTAAAATTGCAGCTGAGTTTCATCATAAGTGTCATACTTTTATTATACATGTATGTATGGTATATTCAGGTGTTACAATCATTTTAAAATTTCACGTTCTTATATTTCATTCTTACATCCAATCTTATATTAATTCTTATATTAAGATTTGATACATGTCATTGGATATTACCAATTGTAGAAACATTCAAAACGCACACGTTAGTAATACAACAAAGAGAGAGCGAGCTCATTTTGTTGTTGTGGGTTGCCTACATCAGGGGAAAGTATGCACTCAGGTCCAAATCTGTTGTTCTCCTTTGATTGACAGGTACTCAACCTATTGTTCTCCTTTGACTGACAGGTACTTAATCTAGTGTTCTGCTAAAAGGATCCTTCCTTTTGATTGACAGGCACTTAACCTACTGTTCCACATCCCTTCCCACTCTTCTCCCCCTCAGGAAATCTCCGCCCTCGCTGGTACAGGTACACTTTAAGGTCTGAGTTATTTGATAGGCCCTCTCACTCTTATCAATTTGATTGACTACTTAATTAAATTGATCAATTACTTATCCTCTCCCCCTCTGGTAAACCCCTCCCATCACACCCTCCCTCCCATAAATTGGTGGGAAAGAGACTCATTAGATCTGTCATTTGGAGGGAATTCGACTGTAGTGTATGGAATTTCCACACACTGCCTTGAATCCCCTAAATTGTTTAAATAAGGAATGTTCCACACATTCTCTAAATTGTTTAAACAATATTCCATGCACTGCAATCGATTTTCATACAAATTATCTTAACTAAATAAATAGACTATATTCCATTCAGTGCCATAAATAACTAAACAGTATTCTATACATTTCCTAAATTGGTTAAACAATATACCGTACACTACATACACTACAGCCTGGGGAGGGGGAGGGGGTGGAAAACAGTAGGTTAAGGATCTGTCAATCAAAGGAGAACAATAAGTTAATGACCTTTTAATCAAAGGAGAACAATAGGCTTGCCTCTGAGTGCATACCTGTCCCTGATATAGGCAACCCAACTCACAAAATGCGCTCGCTCTCTCTTTGTTCCACCACTCACATTCTCAACCACACAAGCATCATGTGAGGGCAGATTAGCCACAGTGACATTTCTTCTTATTAACTTCACTCGGGAAACAAATGTTAACATTACTAAATATTTCAAGCATCGGCAATGACTTTGTGGCAACCACACATAATGGATCACTTTACCAAAGACTGGCGCTCTCAACTGATTGTGAATCAAGGTACAGTAGAGGATTTTCACTGAAAAGAATTTCAAGTAATTCTCTCATTCATTTATTGTTTTATTAATCAAGTCAGTAGATGTACAATTAGTAGACGAATAAGGACAACGTTATTTCAGTATACATGCGTGTAGTGATCGTCTACGGACATGTGCAGAAAAATGAAAGTAATAATTGAGTTTAGAACGCAGTACACAGAAGTATGAAGCTGCAATGATAGGCACTGTGCGACCCCTCCAGTTGAGTTACTCGTTAAAAGGCACATTAAGTACCTTTAAAACACTGACCGTCGTTTTCTCAGAAGCGGACGAGCGTCTACATATAAACCGAGACAGGTATTCGCTTATTTTGACCTCTCTTCTACTGAGAGAAGTTTCTGGGAAGTCGGGTTAAAGGACTTGGCACTTGCCATGTTCTGCTCTTAATTAGAGGATTTGTATTGTCGAGTGGTGATTCTGGGAAGAGGCACAGCGCTGCAAATATCACTCGTGCCCTCTACCTCCGTCAGGCGCTCTGAACAGAATCAGAGTCAGTGATGAAGACACCGGATTCGTATTCGGGAGAATGGCGTTTCAGACCCCTTCCGGCCATCCGGATTTACGTTCCCATTAGTCCCCTACATTGCTTAAAAACTCTCAACGACAGTTCTGCTGTAAGGGCACAGCTAGTTTCCTTCAACATCCCTTTCCCAGTCCGCGTTGGTGTTCGGTGTGTGGGGACCTAGTTGCCGACGGACTTTGAATCTTCCTCCAATAAAGCGGAAAAAGTCTTCTGCACTTACAAGTCGACGGTTATACAGGTTGTTAGTAGTATAAGTGCACATATAGTGATCACTAGTACCTTAAAATGTACCCAAGTGAGAGTGTTAGTTGTTTTTTCTGCGTTTTACCAGTCTTCCTGCAAACACACCACTTAAATTACTACGCGATATCGTCCGCACAGTTGTAAATGCACCAATAAGTAGACTACATCTGTCAGTATGGATTGACCGTTTTGCGTCCATGCGTCTGCACTTCAACACCTCAGCTGCTGCGCAGGGGAAAATAAGCCTTAATGACTTCCTCTTGCCACATGTACTTGGAGGAACTAAGCAGCCTAAAAACATACTAGCACTAGTAACTAAGAATTGTTAGCCTCAAAACAGCGCAATGAGACCAAGGAGAGTCTCTCCGAAGAGTCGTAATGAGCTTGATAAAATGAAACCAAAAAATAATTCTGCAAATAAAGTTTTAATGTAATGTTGTTGAGTACACAGTCACCAGTATCCAACAAAAACATCTGCACCGGAATATACACTGTATAGCTATGTGTCTATTCGTTCATTATTCATTGTTCCATGTGTGATTATGTGTATGTAAAAATTACTGTGTTCAAATTATTCCTACTGATTCAAGTGTAGATAATAGGGTTGTTCAGTCATGCAGCACGTCGACACATGATACCCCTTCACTTTTACCGGCTGTTGCTGACAGCTGGCATATCTGCCAAAAAATTTCGATCGTTTGAAGAGGAAGAAGGGTTACGCAAATCTTTACATTTATGTGGTTCGGAAGGAATCAGATAAGATGAAACGATAGCACCATTAGGAGTGCAATAATGACTAGGGAAGTCCTTCGAATTTTGTCATTCACAAGTGTCATTATATGACAATTTCGTACAAAGAGGCATTAAACCATAAGTATAGTCCAACGAAACCAAAGAGACTTATTTTTTGTAAATATTCACTTGTCATATTCGCTTTTCAGTATAGTTTTCAGTCTGTAATGTGTGTAATTAATGAAAACGATTCTTTCTGTTTTAATTCCTCCGTCCAAAAAGAAGGATGGACTACAACAGGATTTGCCACAGTTTAGAAAAAAAGGAGGATGTCCCCTTCTTCTACGCAAGATAAAGCGTGTCGCGGGAAGTCGAATGAATTTAAAATGATGGTTGGTATATTACAACTTGTTGTACCACGCCGGCCGGAGTGGCCGTGCGGTTCTAGGCGCTACAGTCTGGAACCGAGCGACCGCTACGGTCGCAGGTTCGAATCCTGCCTCGGGCACGGATGTGTGTGATGTCCTTAGGTTAGTTAGGTTTAAGTAGTTCTAAGTTCTAGGTGACTGATGACCTCAGAAGTTAAGTCGCATAATGCTCAGAGCCATTTTGTTGTCCCACAACAAGATTCTGGACATTTACGTTCATGGCTTTTGTCCTGTTGTCCGAAATTTAGAACGGAAGTTCGTTTTCTTTTGCTATCAAACTTCAGACTGGTTTGATACATCCCTCCACGTTTTCCTCTCCAGTGCCAATCTCAATTTCTCACACACCGTTCCCAATTATTTGGTGTACGTATAATTTGCTGGATGTTTTCTAACCTCCGTCTTTTATGTAATAACATGCAAGCTACTCTCTGATGTTTTAACAAAATTTCTTCCACCATGGCCCATCTCCTTCCCAGGGTCTTCCACATATTTTTCTCATTTACAATTCTGCGCAGAACCTCCACGTTTATTGTCAGTACACTTAATGGAAGCATCATTCTGTAGCATCAGATCATTTTCGGCTTTCCCATGGTCCGTGCTGGGTTCCAGACGAATATTCTCAGAGATTTCTTCCCCGAATTAAGGCATATGATTCGAGTAGACTTCTTTTGGTGAAGAATGCTTGCTTTGCTTATGCTAGTCCTAGCTTCGCCCGAAATTTTTCTTCGAAGGTGGTGGAATTGCTTCTCTTCGTGTACTACGAGGTCTCCCACTTTGTTGTTAAGTTTATCACTGGTCTCATTTCTACTACTCCTTAACAGTTTCGTCTTTCTTTAGTTTACCCTGAAGTCATATTCAGTATTCATTATCCTCAGTAGATTGATTCCATTCAGTACGTCCCGTAATTCTTCTGTCACTGTTAATGAGTATAGCATGTCGCCAGCGAGTTCTATCATTGATATTCTTTCGCCCTGAGTTTCTGACCCTCTTCCGAGACAAGCTTTCCAATTCTTTCAATGTCTCTCTGATGTACAGAAGAGGTCGAAGAGAAGAGAAAGAACTTGGTGCTGTGTTACGCTTTTCGTAATCCGAGTGTTTCGTGTTTGGTCTCCTTTTCTGATCCTTCCGTCTTGGTACGTACTGCATCACCCATCCTTCACAATGGCTTACACAGTTTATTTAACACTAGCTAATTATCTAGCATTGCCTGAGTGTGTATTTATTCCAATCTTCTGTTAGTCCATATCTTCCTTCCTCCTGTCATTGTTCATCTCCTACCTCTCTGTATCCATCTCCCCTGCATCTATCTCCTCTGTATCCATCTCCTATGTATCCATCTCCTCCACCCACTCTCTTTGTTCACCCCTTACTCTATATCCATCTCCTATTGCCACTCTTTCTGTCTCCTCCATCCGCTTCCTCTGTCCCTTCCTCCTCTTTTCTTTCTCGGTGCATCTTCTCTTCTCTCCTTTCTCCGTACTTCTCCAGACCATTCACTCCACTCCTTCTCTCTGTTCGTCTCCTACTCCTATCCTCTGTGCCTATCACTTCCTCACTCTGCCTCTATCCATCCCCTCCTCTTCCCTTTCTCTGTCCATCTTCTCCTCTCCCCTCATTCTGTCGATTTCCCTGCCAGCCTCTTTCTGTCCAACTCCTCCCACCTGTCTGTGTCCACCTGCACCTTCCACTTCAGTGTCTGTCCATCTCCTCCTCCCCTGTTTCTCTTTCCATATTAGCTCGCTTTCCACAATAGCAGGTTGGTGGTTCCTAGTCCCACAGTGTTTCTTCCAGATCAAGACTACTGTAATGTATGTACCATATTTAGTTCAGATCGTTCCTGGAATGTAGGATGCGCATCTTACCTGTGGCATTGCCCGCGTATGCACATGTCGAATAAATTACACAGAAACTGAACATATTTCACACGTATCTGTACACGTATTTCAGCTGTGTCTGTAGCGAATTTCGGCCTGCAGTTTCTTTTTCACACCGCTCACCCTTTATGACACAATATTCATGAACCATGCATCATACGATGATATATTTTTATAGGTTCATTGAGCGGCATATGTGAATAGTGTCTGCGGAAAGCGTTGCAAATAGAGGCGGTAGCAACGAAGCAATAAATTTAAACGTCTTGCATGACACGGCACCTTTTCATGCATCTCTGTGTTTATGACATTACATCTCCCGAACTATGTGTCGTACAACAATAAAATGTTACTGGTACATTCAGTGGTATATGTGAATAGCGTCTACAGAGTGTGTCGCGAATATAATTAGTAGGAAGGAAGTAATAAATTAAAACTTCATGCTTCATGCGGCAGTTTTGCTCTGTCAATAACGAAAATGTAATATGTGACAAACTTTTCTCGTTTCATAACTTTGGGGGGGTTGTCAGCGAGAAATAGCTTCATAAAGATTTCAAATTCTGTGTAAAGTTTGTTGTGATTCACTAAGTGCTCTCATTCTCAAGCACTAGTTAAATGACGTATGGTCATTTGTGAGTTGTTCTACACTGGTTTCTCACTGCTTCTTAGCCTCATGGCAATTATCTAGAGACAGTAAGCGATGCGTGTATCATGTTTGGTTGTAATATGCCCAGTGGTTTAGGAGGAGGTGTGTCACATCCATAATTGCATACATACCTCCTACATATGTATGTACATCCATTTTTATAATACGTACTGACTACAAAATCATTTTCATAATACAGGAAACTCGGTATCGTACGCGGCTCCGCTCGTTAGGAATCACAAGGAACGACGTGCCTGCGTGCCGCCTGTACGAGGTGCATTCAAGTTCTAAGGCCTCCAATTTTTTTTCTCCGGACTGGAAAGAGATAGAAACATGCGCATTGTTTTAAAATGAGGCCGCATTCATTGGCAATATGTCCCAGAGATGGCAGCACCGTACAGCAGATGGAATTTTACCGCCAGCGGCGAGAATGAGAACTGTCTTAAATACTTAAAATGGCGACGTTTTCCTTACTTGAACAGCGTGCAATCATTCGTTTTCTGAATTTGCATGGTGTGAAACCAATTGAAATTCATCGACAGTTGAAGGAGACATGTGGTGATGGAGTTATGGATGTGTCAAAAGTGCGTTCGTGGGTGCGACAGTTTATTGAAGGCAGAACATCATGTGACAACAAACCGAAACAACCTCGGGCTCTCACAAGCCGGTTTGACGACATGATCGAGAAAGTGGAGAGAATTGTTTTGGGGGATCGCTGAATGACTGTTGAACAGATCGCCTCCAGAGTTGGCATTTCTGTGGGTTCTGTGCACACAATCCTGCATGACGACACGAAAATGCGAAAAGTGTCATCCAGGTGGGTGCCACGAATGCTGACGGATGACCACATGGCTGCCCGTGTGGCATGTTGCCGAGCAATGTTGACGCACAATGACAGCACGATTGGGACTTTCTTTTCGTCGGTTGTGACAATGGATGAGACGTGGATGCTATTTTTCAATCCAGAAACAAAGCGCAAATCAGCTCAATGGAAGCACACAGATTCACTGCCAGCAAAAAAATTTCGGGTAACCACCAGTGCTGAAAAAATGATGGTGTCCATGTTCTGGGACAGCGAAGGCGTAATCCTTACCCATTGCGTTCCAAAGGGCACTACGGTAACAGGTGCATCCTACGAAAATGTTTTGAAGAACAAATTCCTTCCTGCACTGCCACAAAAACGTCCGGGAAGGGCTGCGCGTGTGCTGTTTCACCAAGACAACGCACATCGAGCTAACCTTACGCAACAGTTTCTTCGTGATAACAACTTTGAAGTGATTCCTCATGCTCCCTACTCACCTTACCTGGCTCCTAGTGACTTTTGGCTTTTTCCAACAATGAAAGACACTCTCCGTGGCCGCACATTCACCAGCCGTGCTGCTATTGCCTCAGCGATTTTCTAGTGGTCAAAACAGACTCCTAAAGAAGCCTTCGCCGCCGCCATGGAATCATGGCGTCAGCGTTGTGAAAAATGTGTACGTCTGCAGGGCGATTACGTCGAGAAGTAACGCCAGTTTCATCGATTTCGGGTGAATAGTTAATCAGAAAAAAAATCGGAGGCCTTAGAACTTGAATGCACCTCGTACATCTCCATGCCGGCACGCCTCGCTCATGACTTAGCGGCCGCACGTCAATCACGCCTAATTGAAAAGCTGCGCGGCGCATCACAAGCGGTGGCGACCTGCAGAGTCCCGCGATGGCCATGTGGCTGGGACACTGCAAGGAGTTACGCCAGTAACGCATTAGGCAGCCATGCTGCGGCAGCCGCAATTTTGAGCAGCCAGCATCAGCAGCTAGCTGACGGCCAGTCGTGACGAATTGGCCGAGCGAGATGGACGTGGGAGACGCGATAATTGTCCACCTTTTGTCTCAGAAGAAACGCAGAGCCAAACAGAGATACTGGATTCATCCTCTACTGTTGGAGCGACATAAAAAGGGTTTATTTAAAAATTACTTCAAGGATCTTCGAAACTACCCAGATAGTTTTTTTAACTACACAAGAATGTCAGTGAAATCTTTTGATAACCTTCTGGAAAATGTGAGAAATTCCATAACGGGTACTGATACTCGTATGCGAGCTTGTGTAACTCCGGAAGAAAAATTGTTGTTTTCTTTGAGGGGAGTTCAAAAACAAATATGATAGTTCATTTTTAATAACATTTGAAAATAATTGGCCAAGAGTTAAAACGATAAGTCACAATTCACTTATTTCTTTTTAGATAAAAAAAATAGTACTTGCCCTTTCCAAATTCTGCAGCAGCTATCAACTCCAAAGATTTATGTCGCTGACTAACAATGGTCGCTCGTATTAGAAAATGTACAATTAAAAAACTTCAAAGCAGTAAAACGCCAAATTTGTGTGAAAAGTTATTGAATTATCATCGGTTTCTCTCCTGGCCCTTCGATTCTAATGTTACGAATTTGAAGTAAGTGAAAACGGACGAAGTCAGAAAACTGAAGTGATAGTTTGAAAATAATACAACATGTATGATGATCTGACATTATTATTTTAAATTTATATGCTAAATTATAGCAACATTTGGAAAGAATGTTAATATTAAAGTTGTTGCAGTGCTCATGACTGGAACAGATCAAGTGTTTAATAATTCTGAGATGATGTAGTTGAGTCTGTATGTAATAGGCGTAGAATAATCACGGCGACTTTCCTTGTGCCCTCTGCTGAAGTCTGCTCGACCGTCGTTTGGCTGTAGTCTGCATCCATGCTGAAACTGCTATCTACTCGAGGCTTCTGGTTCATACCTACGGCTATATGCTCCAGCCACTGTTGTTTCTGACGCATAATCATAATAGCCTTGGTGATGAGTCTGCAGTGGAAGCTTTTGTCCTCTTTTTATGACGTCAATAATCTGCATTTTGGTAGCAAGTTTGCATTGTACCGGAATCTTTTTCATGTCTTCTAGTAATGAAAGCAGAAATAGTCTATCTGAATCAGATTCATGGTTCCTTTCACGCTCCTCCCTCAGTGTGATACTCTCTTGTAGTACATCAATCAATCTGTCGTCGTTACCTTTCTGCTTTTTTCTGGGAAGAAGTGAAGGTCTTTGTACGCCACATCCCCCATAGTTACTTTCAGCAACGTCAGTTTCATCCAGGCTACCTTGAGTTATATTGTCTACAACAGTTTCCTTAAGAAACTGTAATTGATCTTAACACACGTAAGGGCTTTTACGCAAAGCTGCTGATCCACTTTTGGCACCTGCTCTGCGTTTTAATTCCCTGCCGAAACTTGTCCTAATATTCTTCCACTTCTGCTGTAGAGATTTGCCTGCAAAAAAAGTCTATATTAGCGGCGCGGACAGGATGAAATTAGGGATGTTAATATGACTAATCTATTATAATAATGTAATAAAATTCCTGGCAGAAGTACGTGGGTTTCATTTTTTCACACGAACATGTAATTCCTTTCGGATATCTGGCTACAGGATGTACTGTGGCAGCACTGAGACAAAATTTTCGGATCGGATGTACTACTGCCCGACAAGTCATATATAAAACTGGCTTGGCGATTTGGGACAAAATGAGACAGACTGCGTTTCCAGAATTAAATGAGGAAAGATGGATTGAATAGCAAATGGGTGTAACAGATGTGCAAACTTTCCCAATTGCACCGGTGCCATCGAAGGGAAACGTATCAGAGTAATAAAGCCCCGTCATTCAGATTCACTTTAATATAATTAAAAAATAATTTTTCGGTCGTTTTACTTGCTTTATGTGATGTTGTTGTTGTGGCGGTCTTCAGTCCTGAGACTGGTTTGATGCAGCTCTCCATGCTACCCTATCCAGTGCAAGCTTCTTCATCTCCCAGTACTTACTGCAACCCACATCCTTCTGAATCTGCTTAGTGTATTCATCTCTCGGTCTCCCTCTATGATTTTTACCCTCCATGCTGCCCTCCAATGCTAAATTTGTGATCCCTTGATGCCTCAGAACATGTCCTACTAACCGGTCCCTTCTTTTTGTCAAGTTGTGCCACAAACTCCTCTTCTCCCCAATTCTATTCAATACTTCATCATTAGTTATGTGATCTACCCATCTAATCTTCAGCATTCTTCTGTAGCACCACATTTCGAAAGCTTCTATTCTCTTCTTGTCCAAACTATTTATCGTCCATGTTTCACTTCCATACATGGCTACACTCAATACAAATACTTTCAGAAACGACTTCCTGACACTTAAATCCATACTCGATGTTAACAAATTTCTCTTCTTCAGAAACGCTTTCCTTGCCATTGCCAGTCTACATTTTATATCCTCTCTACTTCGACCATCATCAGTTATTTTGCTCCGCAAATAGCAAAACTCCTTTAATACTTTAAGTGCCTCATTTCCTAATCTAATTCCCTCAGCATCACCTGACTTAATTCGACTACATTCCATTCTCCTTGTTTTGCTTTTGTTGATGTTCATCTTATACCCTCCTTTCAAGACACTGTCGATTCCGTTCAACTGCTCTTCCAAGTCCTTGGCTGTCTCTGATAGAATGCGAACGTCAAAGTTTTTTATTTCTTCTCCATGGATTTTAATACCTACTCCGAATTTTTCTTTTGTTTCCTTTACTGCTTGCTCAATATACAGATTGAATAACATCGGGGAGAGGCTGTAACCCTGTCTCACTCCCTTCCCAACCCTTACTTTATGTGATGCAGATTATAAATTCACTTACATTGATGTTGGAGGATGTGGTGTCACCGCCAGACACCACACTTGCTAGGTGGTAGCCTTTAAATCGGCCGCGGTCCGCTAATATACGACGGACCCGCGTGTCGCCACTGTCAGTGATTGCAGACCGAGCGCCGCCACACGGCAGGCCTAGAGACTCTTCCTAGCACTCGCCCCAGTTGTACAGCCGACTTTGCTAGAGATGGTTCACTGACAAATTACGCTCTCATTTGCCGAGACGATAGTTAGCATAGCCTTCAGCTACGTCATTTGCTACGACCTAGCAAGGCGCCATTATCATTTGCTATTTATCTTGTGATGCATGTACCGTTAGACCGATGTTCACCAATTATGAATTAAAGTTAAGTATTCCATCAGCTAAGTACTTTCTTTGCTACTATAAATTCCCTTCACTGTTCAAGACCTCACGCCAGCCTGCGTGAGCTTTAACGCGTGCCTTTTGGTTACCAATCATAGTGATCCGAACATCGAATCGACTGATTCAGGAGGCCAGAATTCTATGCCACGCATTATCTCGGTGGCTCCAAGCGCCTAGCATCTGGGCAGAAATATAGTTCTCTCAGGCGTGGAGGATCGTACAGCCACATCACATACCTTGAACCAGGGAGTTGCTTTCGTTCATGCAAGGCGAGTATCCACACGAACAGTGTGATGACGTCTGGAGCAGCACGGACTGTCAGCGTGGTGACCACTGATGCGGCAGCAGAGAGAAGGCGCGCAGCCAGTGGTACCTGCAGTCACAACACTGCACGCAGGAGTGGCCTGTAACGTTCCCTGGCAACACTCACACTATTAATAAACTAAAATTTAATTGTACTATATACGCCACTATGAAGCAATTTGTATATACTGTAAGTATTTAACAAAAAAATAAAAAAAACATTATAAAAAAGTAACTATTAAATTTTTTTTTAATTAGTAATTTCATTAAATAGGCGCCCAACAACGTGGGGCCCGAATATGCAGTGGCCACAAAATACCCATGAGATAACTAGGGAATTATTGTAGTCGAACTTTGTTGGAGAACAATTAATAATTTGTTCATGTATTGTATGTATTGCCTAACCAATATTGTGTGGTAATACCTGTATATGATTTTTTTTGCATGAGAACGCTATATACCCAGAGGCAAGCTGAAGAAGAGAGCTCATTATATCGAAAAATTAATTACCTACCACAATACCAGGGGGCAGCTGCACCCAAGATAGATCACCAAAAGGTAAAGATACAGTGTAGTTGTCATGTGGGTAGTAAAGTAGCCTCAGTGCAGTGTTCTCGGATCATTAGTGGTGTGCTTGTTGTTAGTGTTCTTTTTTTAAATAACAGGACATTTGAGTAGTTAGTCATTGTAGTATATAATAGGTGTGTTTCAACAAATGACCATTTCTTGAGTGATTATGTCAGTGAAACCTGAGTGTTAGGATATTTAGTTCAGATTTTGTTTCTTTTGTTGACTATGGTTAGATTGAGTAGTCAGAAAGATATAAACATGGATAATGAACAACAGTTAGCAAGCAGTGATACCGAGTTAGAAAGTGGGGCACAAAGTAATGTTAGTGGCGTAGTTCAGGAAGTACAATGTGAGAATCTGGGGGCAGAAGGGCAAGAAATGTTGCCACTGCCAGCCAGTGATTCAGTTGATAGTAGAAATACTGTACCACCCACAAGCACTAGACACGGACCAGAGAGTGGTGAGGTGTCAGAAGTGCAGTCATTAAGGGTTATGTTCGAGCGCATGCTCAATTTCCAAGCTGAATTTGCGCGTATGCAAGCAGAACGCGATAGAGAACGTGATGCTAAACAAGCAGAGCGTGATCGACGCCTGCATGAGAGAGACTTGCAGTTAATGCAATCTTTGGAAGCTATGCAAAGTGAGATTGTTAGTTTGAGGCAAAACTATGAAACCATACCTAAAGCGGTGTAAGAATTGAGCGAAAGAGTAGATAGTATCCACGTGGCTAATGCCAGTATCGTACATGAATTAGTGTACTGGCTAACAGGATGGAACAATTAAAAATTAACACAAGTCAAGTAATTGATCAGAAAATGTCCGAACAAGTGCACAAAATTGACAACGAATTTATAAAAAAGATTACGAGAAGGTGCACGTCGCAATTGAGGCCAATGCGGAAGAGCAGGACCTAGAAAAGGCGGTGCACACTGACATTCCGCTGTGGCAGTGGAATGTCAACCGTCGTCTTATGGAACTGGAAAACAGCTTGCTGCATGGCGACGCACAGGCGTGTATCACGCCAGACAGGTCCAACAATGATAGGCATATAACTACAGCAGTGAAAAATTGCGACTGCGAGACAGAACAGGCAACCAATGTTAGCGAAACAAACAAATGTCACTCCAAAATAGTGATAGAAAAAAGCCTGATTAAAAACCGACAGTTTCAGATCTTTACAACGGAGAAGAAATCTGTTCATCCTGTAGTGTTTATCAAGGGATTTACAAACATTTTGCCTAGCGTTTGGAGTCATACACAGAAAATACAGTTCGTTATGTCTTACATACAAGGAGATGCTGCATTATGGGCAACCGAAGCAGCTGACAGTTGCGACACATATGAGCAATTTGAAAAGGCATTATTGGCCAAATATTGGTCAACATGTATTCAGGAGAGATTACGGAAAGAGGTATACAATCCAGAGCCGTATTCTCCACAATTAGGCAATTTGCGAAAATATTTTGAGAAATACATTAATATGACCCGTTACTGGGACGAGTAGATTTCATCCCGGGATTTGATCAGACTTTTGAAATCACACTTGCCGATACACGTAAAGGAAAAACTTATACACGTACTGGAGAACGACATGGAACATTTCTTGTCTGTTCTGGACTCAACTGACCTGATTCAGGAGGATGTTAAGGCAGCCTCTGAACAGGCTAGAAGTAACGGAAACGGTTACAGAAATTGTCGAAATAACACGCCTCCACCAAATAATGGAAACGGCGGAGGTAACAACAGGAGACAAGATTATGTACAAAACGGGAATAGAGGTAGAGACCGGAACGGCAATAGTCCGCCGGTGAACAATGACCGGAAAAGGAGGTTCGATGACGGATATGAAACAGGTCTACCAAGCAATAGTAGATGGAAAAATGCCAGGGGGCCGTGGAACACTAATACCTATAACGATGCAAACCGAACTTGGCCACAGAACCAGAGGCCCTGTCCGGACCGGCAAAACAGTGAAAGATATGACAATAACCGACCGCCACCACAAAATGCGCCAATTGCGCAACCGTGGCGGCCGACGCAACACAACTTACACATAGTGGAGGTCAGCGACCTAGAGCAGCCACACCAGTAATAATCCAACAAACTAGATTCAGCCGAGATACGCTCTCCATCGTCGGCTGAGGTTTGGTGTGAGAGCAGCCCGACACAGAACAAAACATCGGGAATCTGTATCCTCAGGTATAATGACGGGGTACAGGTGGGACATGAATTAATAACTGAACCACCCACGTGCATAAAGGAGCACAATGACTAAGTACAAGCGATAATAGAGATCAAAATTAACAATATTGATGTGCAAGCAATCGTAGATACGGGTGCTACTGTCAGTGTCATGAATATGGACTTATTCAGAGTACTGGGGAAAGAAAAGCGTATGCTGACTTTTCCTGTGAACAATTGCAAAGTCACTGGAGCCATCAGTGCACAGCGACAAATAATTAAACTCCAAGTGCGGGTAGAGATGTATATAGGGGGAGAAGCCATAGCGTGCTCATTCCTGGTAGTAAAGGTTTTAAAGGTAGCCTGCATTTTGGAGGTATATTTTTTGAGAGAAAGGGACGCAGTAATCGACCTTTCTCGGTGAAAATTAAGTTTGATGAACGCGGGTAGGAGGATAGAATTGTCCATGCTCAGATCTGAAGAGGTACCTGTGCCTAATTGTAATGTTATTAACATAAAATGTAAGAATCAGTGGATACTACATTTAGACAATCATTCTCTAGGACAAAATCTCTATTATCCAGACGTACAAAGTGATCAATTAAAAGCAAATGTGGACGCACTTGTGAACAAAGTATCACAGTCCGAAAATTTGAACTCTATGCAACAGCAGGATTTGGTACAGTTATTGTCTAACTATGCAGATGTATTTTCAGAACGACCAGGAATTGTTAAGGGATATCAATACAATATCGAGGTGAAGCCTCACAAAACCTACTGTCGAGCCTCATACTCCATTCCTTAGTGTAAGAAGGAAATAGTAGCTATCTCTTAGCAGATCCCCACTCAGGAAGAGTACGGGGACTGTATCCGCGTAAGGATGTGAAAATATTCCTACAGTAAATGACTAATAGCCCTATGTGTTATGTGTAAAAAAAAGGGACACCATTCTTTTGAAAATGAATGAACATTAATGATGTGTGATCTGTAGAGATAATGTACTAGTGTAGAAGTATTTAGTTATAAGAATATGATCGACTTTCTCTTTTGTTTATGAATATTTGTGTTATGTCTTCTTTTAATTACTGTTATCTTAAACATGCTCTAAATGTCTGGACAGATAACCGATTAGTGCAATTGTTTATAGTGTTAAATTGTGACAGAGATCAGTCAGGAGGAACATTTTAGTAGTGATTAGTTTGTGTACTGCATAATATTCTATATGTGTGTCAGACTTGAAACATTTCTTGGTACAATCTTTTCTCTTATATATATATATATATATATATATATATATATATATATATATATATATATGTGTGTGTGTGTGTGTGTGTGTGTGTGTGTGTGTGTGTGTAGCTGTCAGATTGACAGATTCGAACCCAGAATAATATCAATAATATGAGACCCTGAGAACTTTATTTTCAAACCAGTGTTATCAAAGAGAATAATGTACCCAGAAGTGACCCGAGGGCACCATGGGAGGCAAACTTATTGCAAATTTAAGTAACGCAAAGTTACGCACAAAGAAGCTTCAATTGAAGCATTTACAGATCCAATCAGTTAAAAGAGCTAGCCTGATACAGTCCAAGTCAATTTTAGCCTACAGAGACTACACTGTAGTTACGTAGGACCTTGCAAGTAAAGTGAGACATAATTTCAAAGGGGTTATTGAACAATATGCTTGAATCCGGCTGGAATGCATAAATAAAATCTACTCGAACATAAATATAGATGATTTTTGGGCAAACTAATACGAAATTTTAATATTTGTTACCATGTACGTAAATGTCACACACCTTGGTAAAGAGCGAACAAAGAAGTTACGAATGTGCTGTTACAAAAATTGCACAACGGACATTGTAAATGAAAAAACTTAAACAAAAGTGCAGTATTGCGTGGCAGAGACAGACAGTGACTGTTAAACCTGCAGCAATACGTCACAAGGTTGTTTTGAACATCAAATAAGAAACTGTATCATCGCCGTGTGGGCAAGTGGAAAAGGAATTAGCACGACACGAACAGTGAGCCGATAACAGACGGTGGACCAAGTTAATGTCAAACTATAACTCTTTGTGTGTCAAGGGACGCTAGGAAAGCGCATTGACTACAGAGATACATTTTGTCCTAAGGTGAAAACTTGCGTGTGACTAATGACAAGTCATGACATGGCGAAAAAATATTGTGTGCCCGTAAAACGTGTTACTGTGACAACGAAACATTGTGCAAACCAGACTAGTGAAGGCCTACTGAATAATAACTGCCAATAACTGTGTGCGCTCTTCCCCACAGCAGGAAAAATGCCTATAAGGATAGTACACTGTTTGTGAACTTGTTGCATGTTTGCTGGACCATTGCAAGAAGATGTCACACGGGCGAGCTGATATGCAACGCGCATCCGGCTACTTCAGCCATGCAGCGGCCGCAGCAGCCCGTAGCAGACCAGACAGCAACACGCCTCTCCGCGCCGTAGCTGTCAACACCGGGGGCGGTGCCCTACACGAAGCCGACGCGCCGCGCCGAGCGCCGCTCAACAATCACTCCGCACCGCTCACCAACTACAGCATTATTGACATATTCCAAAATATTTACACAAACTGCATAACATGTCAATGAACTCGATTTTTTATAAACATTGAACATTTATTATGTATACCCGTAAATTGACAAGAGAAAATGAACACTAACAAGTGTAGGAGATGGATTTGTAACACGTAGGTAGTGGGAACATTATGAAAAGTGACGTTGGGCTAAATGATTTCAAAAAACTAAGTGATATATCCTAGGACAAGTGAACTTGCAGTATATCGCAAAAATAATAATACCGAGTTGTTAATCACACACAACAAACTTTCGTTGAACTGTATGTGACTGTGATATTATGTAACCGTTGATGACAAACTGCTAAATCAATTCAAAAGAATGACTGTTAAAGAGACAAGATTAATCATGAACCAACTGGGATGGCTGGGCTCCGGCACAGTTTTGCCCAGGTTTCCTGTCTGCCTTCGCCCAAATGGGGGAGCCATGAACATATATAACCCTGGGACTAATTAAAGAGCCATTCCATAAAAAAAAAATACAGAATTGTAAAGAACTTTACTGGCACCATTGTGTCAAAGTATAGAAACACTTTGCCAAATGCTGCCAGGGGGCAATGTGACGTTCCCTGGCAACACTCACACTATTAATAAACTAAAATTTAATTGTACTATATACGCCACTATGAAGCAATTTGTATATACTGTAATTATTTAACAAAAAATATTATTTAATTTTGTGTAAAGGACATTCGTTATTATTGTAATATTTTCTGTAGTAATATTCTCGATGTATTTATGATTGTAATATTTCTATACTCACAATGTAATTGCGAAATATGTCAATATCTGCGATAACAAAAATGTAAAATTCAGCCACAGAGGAAAATAATGTTGTAAGATTACAAAGAGATGTTAATGGTCAGCAATAATATAAATAACACTGCATGGTGTGCGTTCTTTGTCGTCTTCCTCGAGAGCTTCGAGAGCTGAGAGAGAGAGGAACCTGTGACGTAGCATTTTATGAATGGGTAGACTTCATTTGTCTGTATCTAGATTTAGCCGCCATTAGAGGAGAAATTACAAACTAATGTAAGTTGAATTATTGTTGTGGTCTAAATACATTATAATTTATCAAAAGTGTGTATTACTAATGTAAATTAGCTTGCCCATGTCATCTATAATATTTCTTTAAAGAATTTTCAGCATTTTTAGCAATGATCGCTGGTGTTGCTGGGCTGTGCCGCGACCGAACGATTTGCAGCGGCGGCACATTTAAAAAATTGTTCCGCTAAGAAAAATTAACCAAACCCGTAAATCGGGAACAGATAAAAATTAGCAGTGAATTAAGAAAATGTTTTTCTTTTACAGCGATCCTGAGACTGACGGAATTTATTACTAGTTTCACATTTGTGCATTCATAGGCGGATAGTTAACGTTGAAATTTAACAATTTGTTGGTTCTTTCAAATAACTTAAATGTATAGTGAAGTGTGTTTTATCAATGATAATTAAACGTCGGCTTGGCAATATTTAACCATTTTCTGCTAATAGAGACAGTCTTGTGTTCCATAGCTAACGCCGGGAAAGAATTCAGTAAATATTAAAAAAAACCACTGCATTTAGAAAATGTGTGCTAGGGCCGAATTATGTAAAGGATTTAATTCTCAACTAAATATTCTTAATCAGTCAATATGAATTTATCAGCATGAGAGGGTTGACTAAGTTCACGTAATTTTAAATGTACTTAATTCTGTCTAAATGAATTTTTATTACCACACGTAAATAAGGAGTTCTACAACAAAGTTCGTACTGAAAGAAAGAAGGAAAAAATAAAAAAAACATAAAAAATAAAGTAACTGTTTAATTTTTTTAATTTAATTTCATTAAAGCGCCATGCCAGCTTTACAAGCCAGTCTCTTTTTTGCGTTAACCAGCGTAATGGTCGTATCCGCGAATGGAGTCTCCCAATGGACCGAATCTTGCTAGATTGCATTCGGCATCGTAATACAATTATGAAGTGAAACTGTGTACCCAAAACCTTCACCTCTGGTTTACATAGCTGTGGGCAGCAGTTGTTACATATGTGATGTATTAAGGCAAGTGACTGCCGTAGAATCGATGTCTCTGTGACGTTATATTTCAGCAAGGTAACGCAAGACCATATGTTGCCATACCTCTATACAGGGCGATTCAGCTACACCTACAGATGTCTTTTTGTGCAACCCGAACTACATCTGTATCAGGAACAGACAGACGACAACCACGTTGTCAGCGTAAGTTCCCTCTCAGACCTTTGGGCGGCTGTTAGCAAACGTAATCATAATGTAAAAAAAAATACAAGTGATTACTAGCCATGAGTGGCACGGTGTATTTGGACTAAGAGATACCTTACCTCTGCCATACTTATCCAAGTGTCTCCTGTCTTTCTTTGTGTAGCTGGCAGTGTAATCATCCAGATTTTGGCTGGATCTGTAGGTTTATTCCATTTATACACTTAATCCTTCGCCAATCGTTGAGAAATGTTGTCTTATAAACCGTGTTTCATCATCCGAGGAGGTCCGCAGCTTATGGTCGTGCAGTAGCGTTCTCACTTCCCGCGCCCGGGTTCCCGGGTTCGATTCCCGGCGGGGTCAGGGATTTTCTCTGCCTCGTGATGACTGGGTGTTGTGTAATGTCCTTAGGTTAGTTAGGTTTAAGTAGTTCTAAGTTCTAGGGGACTGATGACCATAGATGTTAAGTCCCATAGTGCTCAGAGCCATTTGAACCATTTGAACCAATCATCATCCGAAACAACGAAATTAACAGGAGATTATGAAGTGGGAAGCTACACATTTCAGTTATTGGGCACGATCTGAAACTTATATTATTCTTGAGGAATCGAGTTTGCGAAGACCACTAGTAATTCTTTTTATTGTTATTACCAGTTTCGTCAGATCTGCTCTGTCGTCATCGGATCTTATATAGTTAATTAGATGTTCATGCTTTTTGCAGCACTGAAAGCCACATAGGATGTTGCGTCAAATTGTAATAAAAAGTGCCAGAGAAAGCCAGCAAATCACAAATAAAATTCCACGTAATTAAAACAAACAAAATGATGTCCTAAGGTTCCAGCATATATTCACCACTATGCTTTAATGGGTCTGCAATTCAGCGGATTACTCCTATTTCCTTTGTTGGGTGTTGGTGTGACTTGTGGAACTTTCCGGTCTTTGGGTACAGATGTTCCGACGAGCAAACGGTTGTATATGATTTCTAAGTATGGAGCTAGTGTAACAACATAAAGGATTTTGATTAGTGTACAATTTGGGCCGGATGCCTTCCCTTTACTATGCGATTTGAACTGATTCACTAGACCGAGGGTATCTACTTCTAAGCTACTCATGTTGGCAGTTATTTCTTAATTCTAATTCTTGGATATTTACTTCGTCTACTTTTGTGAAGGAGTTTCGGAAAACCGTATTTAGTAACTCTGGCTTAGTGGCATTGTCACCAGTGACATCACCATTGTTATCACGCTGTGAAGGTATTGACTTCATCTTATCGGTGGTGTATTTTATAAACTACCAGAATCTCTTTGTTGTGGAAACTATTAAAAGCATCTCGAATTCAAGTTCGCACTAAATTTCGTGCTTCTGTAAAACTTCGCCAGTGTTGAGGACTTTACTTTCCTTTAAATCTGATATGCTTTTTTCGTTGCTTCTGGGAAGCGGGTGGGACATTCAAGAGCTTGCATATAATGTCCCCTTTGTTGGGCTGGCCATAGGTCAGGTGACATTACTTTATTTATTTTTATGTTTGAAATTGTGCTATACAGGGTGTTACAAAAAGGTACGGCCAAACTTTCAGGAAACATTCCTCACACACAAAGAAAGAAAATATGTTATGTGGACATGTGTCCGGAAACGCTTACTTTCCATGATAGAGCTCATTTTATTACTTCTCTTGAAATCACATTAATCATGGAATGGAAACACACAGCAACAGAACGTACCAGCGTGACTTCAAACACTTTGTTACAGGAAATGTTCTAAATGTCCTCTGTTAGCGAGGATACATGCATCCACCCTCCGTCGCATGGAATCCCTGATGCGCTGATGCAGCCCTGGAGAATGGCGTATTGTATCACAGCCGTCCACAATACGAGCACGAAGAGTCTCTACATTTGGTACCGGGGTTGCGTAGACAATAGCTTTCAAATGCCCCCATAAATGAAAGTCAAGAGGGTTGAGGTCAGGAGAGCGTGGAGGCCATGGAATTGGTCCGCCTCGACCAATCCATCGGTCACCGAATCTGTTGTTGAGAAGCGTACGAACACTTCGACTGAAATGTGCAGGAGCTCCATCGTGCATGAACCACATGTTGTGTCGTACTTGTAAAGGCACATGTTCTAGCAGCACAGGTAGAGTATCCCGTATGAAATCATGATAACGTGCTCCATTGAGCGTAGGTGGACGAAACTAAAATGAGCTCTAACATGAAAATTAAGCGTTTCCGGACACATGTCCACATAACATCTTTTCTTCATTTGTGTGTGAGGAATTTCTCCTGAAAGTTTGGCCGTACCTTTTTGTAACACTCTGTATATTAACACATTGATACTGGTATAAGATTTACAAAAATGAGTTATTTGAATTTACACTATTGTGAAATTTTGAAACTGAATGATTAACAGTTTGTTTGTCTTCCACTTTCTTGATATCATGTCCTTTTCTTCGTTGGTTATCCTCGTCTTCTTCTTTGGTCGCCTTCGTGGTGGCAATGAGTTTTTCAATTATCTACCCGTTCTAACGGCTGGGCATAAACATTGTTGAGTAGTACGTAGACTTCATCTGTCGGCTGGTTGGCCGCCGCTCTACTGCCTGCAGTGTGGTCTTTCATGCCGCCCTCTGTCGCCGTTGCGGCTTCTGCGGCTCGATCCGCGCGAGGTTCCTGTGACGACTTCCCCCCCCCCCTCCCCCCGCCGCAACGGACTGCCGGTTTCCCTCCTCGCCGTAGGTCTCTCTGACAACAATGCGGGTCTCCGGCCTCCCTGGAACAGCGACGATTGTTGGCCCGTTGCAGTTTTCAGGAAGAGGTACCGCAGTCGGTGATTGCGGTCTTTCCCTCCGTGTCTTCTTTTTGCCCTGCTCAGCACCTGCTGAATCCGCCGGGGTTCTCTTCCTCAGCTGCGTCTTCGCGCCAGCGCTGCCGTTACCTGTGAAGGCTTTGCAACGCCAACTTGCCACGTGTTGGCCGCCAGCGGGAACATGTCGGTTTATCATCTTTGGTGGTCGGCAGTTGCGGCTGTCTCTGTTTCCAGCGCATTTGACGAACATCGCTGGATTGCGGCAATGTTTCGCCATGTGCGCTGGCATTTGTAGCACGGTGGCCTCTTTTCGAATCCTGCTGGGAGTGGTTCGATTTTTACATCAAATCTATCAAGGTCGAAGAGGTAGGTGACACCTCTCGTCGATCCATCCAGGTCACAGCATCTTCTGTTACGTCCATCGCCAAGATAAATAGCGATGGTCTTGGTTTATTGGTCCGCTGGTGCAGCCTCACCGTCACATCGTATCTGCGGCGAAGTTCAAAATGGCTCTGAGCACTATGGGACTTAACTGCTGAGGTCATCAGTCCCCTAGAACTTAGAACTACTTAAACCTAAATAACCTAAGGACATCACACACATCCATCCCCGAGGCAGGATTCGGTCGCGCGGTTCCAGACTGTAGTGCCTAGAACCGCTCGGCCACTCCGACCGGCTGTGGCGAAGTGGCAGCCTGCAAAATGCTCCAGTGTCGAGAGTCCATGGGAGACCTCGCAGTGGGGCCTTCACTTGCTTCGATTTCTTCTGAAGTTCCATCCTGACTCCGTCTTCAATCAGTTAGTCTTTTAATATTTTCCTCAGTGTTTCTTCATCGTTCAGAGTGAACGCGTGAATCTCCAGTGTAGCGTCATTATCCATCGAAATGACTTTGACTGCATGCCGAAGTTCTGCCACCAGCTCGTCGTAAGTTTTCACCTAGTCATTACTTGTGTAGTGAATGTTGACGGTGAAGAAAGGGCGGCAGAAAGTAACCTTCGGGTCTTCGTTTCATAGCGTTCCATCGACGCGGCGGCCCCAGCTACCTTGTCCTTCCATTTTCCGTCGTTCGTAGTTTCGTCGATCGTCATTCGTAATGTTATTTGCTTACTAATTTATTTCCTATATGTCTCGCAATTGTCATCATACTATTTCTTTGCATTCAAGCCACATCCGGTCACCGCATACATGTGACATCAAAAGGAGTAGAGACTGTATCTTATAAAGAGGCTAACCGTATTTTTATCGGCTTTTTTACACTGAAACGACAACTCCACTGATACAGGCATTCGTGCTCAAACACAGAGATATGGAAATAGGCAGAATACGTCGCTGCAGTCGGAAACGCCTATATAAGACAACAAGTGTCGGCGCAGTCGTTAGGATGGTTACTGCTGCTACAATGGCAGGTTATCAAGATTTAAGAGTGTTTGAACGTGGTGTTGTAGTCGGCGCACGAGCGATGGAATACAGCATCTCAAAGTAGCGATGAAGTGGGTATTTTCCCACACGACCATTTCACGGCTGGCCCCATGTGGCCGTGCGGTTCTAGGCGCTTCAGTCTGAAACCGCGTGACCGCTACGGTCGCAGGTTCGAATCCTGCCTCGGGCATGGATGTGTGTGATGTCTTTAGGTTAGTTAGGTTTAAGTAGTTCTGAGTTCTAGGGGACTGATGACCACAGATATTAAGTTCCATAGTACTCAGAGCCATTTGAACCATCTGAACCATTTCACGACTGTACCTTGAATATCAGGTATCCGGTAAAACATCAAATCTCCGACATCGCTGACGCCGGAAAAAGATCCTGCGAGAACTGGACCAATGACGACTGAGTCTCCAACGTAACAAAAGTGCAATCCATGCATAAATTGCTGCAGATGTCAATGCTGGGCCATCAGCAAGTGTCAGCATGTGAACCATTCAACGAAACTTCTTCCATATGAGCTTTCGGGGCCGAAGGCCCACTAGTGTACCTTTGATGACTGCAAGACACAAAGTTTTACGTCTCTCCTGGGCCCGTCAACACCGACATTGAACTGTCAATCAAAAGAGAACAATAGGTTTACCCCTGAATGTAAACTTGCCCAGTATGTAGGCAGCCCACAATGTCTGTTGATGTCCTTCTTATCCTACTACTAAAGATGTGCCATCCAGATTTAGGTTCTCTTACCATTTCCCGAAATTGATTGAGGCAAATGCCGCAATGGTTCCTTTGAAAAGCTCGCGATCGAATTCCTTCCCCATCGTTTCATCGTTTCCTGATATGAGTTTGTGCCTCATCTCTAACGACCTCGTAAAGTCGATCCATGTTAAGCACTATTCATTCTCCCTTTCTTCCTTTGGTACCTTAAAATTTGTACTATGAGCCTATTCCTTTGCCAAGTCTAGTTCCTATTACCAACACCCTGACTCAGATGATACTGTTACTGAACAGTTCATAGAAAACTTGATTGTTATTTCAAGTAGGTACCTCGTTCATACAGTCGTAGTTGGTGGTGACTTCAGTCACCCTCGTTATGTTGGCAAAAATACATGTTTATAGCCGGCGGTAGGCATGGAACATCATCCGAAATTGTAGTGAATGTTTTCTCAGAAAAATATTCTGAACAACTAGTAACGGAGCACACTCAGTAAATACTAGTTGCGAAAACATACCTGACCTCTTAGTGCTCAACGATCTTGAGCAAATAGGGAGCATAATGACGGATGTAGGCAGTAATGGCAACAAGGCTATTGTAGCAGGACTGAATACCGTAACATCCAAATCCACCGAAAATAAACGCGAAGTTCATCTATTTACACTGAAGAGCCAAAGAAACTGGTACAGCCGGCCGGGGTGGCCGAGAGGTTCTAGGCGCTACAGTTTGGAACCGCGCGACCGCTACGGTCGCAGGCTCGAATCCTGCCTCGGACATGGATATGTGTGAGGTCCTTAGGTTAGTCAGGTTTAAGTAGTTCTAAGTTCTAGGGGACTGATGACCTCAGAAGTTAAGTCCCATAGTGCTCAGAGCCATTTGAGCCAAACTGGTACACCTGCTTAATATCGTGTGAGGCCCCCGCGAACACGCACAAGTGCCGCAACACGACTTGGCATGTACTCGACTAATGTCTGAAGTAGTGCCGGAGGGAACTGACGCCATGAATCCTGCAGGGCCGTCCATAAATCCGTAAGAGTACGACGGGATGGAGATCTCTTCTTAACAGCACGTTGCAAGGCATCCCAGATATGCTGAATAATGTTCATGTTTGGGGAGTTTGGTGGCCACCGGAAGTGTTTAAACTCAGAAGAGTGTTCCTAGAGTCACTCTGTAGCAATTCTAGACGTGTGTCGTGTTCCGTTGTCCTGTTGGAATTGCCCAAGTCCGTCAGAACGCACAATAGACATGAATGGATGCAGGTGATCAGACAGGATGCTTACGTACGTGTCACCTGTCAGAGTCGTATCTAGACATTCAGGGACCCCATATCACTCCAACTGCACGCACCCACACACCATTACAGGGCCTCCACCAGCTTGAATAGCCCCTGCTGTCATCCAGGATCCATGGATTCGTGAGGTTGTCTCCATACCCCTACACATCCATCAGCTCGATACAATTTGAAACGAGACTCGTCCGATCAAGCAACATGTTTCCAGTCATCAACGGTCCAATGTCGGTGTTGACGGGTCCAGGCGAGGCGAAAAACCTTGTGTCGTGCAGTCATCAAAGTTACACGAGTGGGCCTTCGGCTCCGAAGGCCCAAATTGGTGATATTTCTTTGAATGGTTCGCACGCTGACGCTTGTTGATGGGCCAGCACTGAAATGTGCAAAAATTTGCGGAACGGTTGCACGTCTGTCAAGCTGAACGATTCTCTTCAGTCGTCGTTGGTGCCGTTCTTGTAAGATATTTTTCCGGGCACTGTGATGTCGGAGATTTGATGTTTCACCGGATACCTGATATTCACGGTACACTCGGAAAATGGGCGTACGGGAAAGTCCTCACCTCATCGCTGCTTCGGAGATGCTGTGTCCCATCGCCCGACTATAACACCACGTTCAGACTCACTTAAATCTTGCTAACCTGCTATTATAACAGCAGTGACAGATGTAACAACTGCGCCAGATACTTGATGTCATATATATGCGTTTCTGACCGCATCGTTAGGCCTGTTTACATACCTCTGTGTTTGAATACGCATGCCCATACCAGTTCCTTTCGCATTACAGTGTATATATACGTGTATAAAACTGTTAGTCAGCAGTATTGCCCTGCTTGTACGTAAAGGTACTGTGGCTTCTGTTCGACAAATCACCAGACATTTGTGGGAAGTAATGAGACTACTATTCATGTAAAAAATTACGTTTGTCCAGTCGTAAGGGGAGGAAAGGTCTGACGTCGTAAACTGTGATTTCAGCACATTGAGAAGTATATCCGAATGTAAGAGGTGATAGACTCATTTCGCAAACAGCTGCACAATACAACAAAGCGAGAGTTCTGCTGGATCTGATGAAGTGTACAAACAGGAATGGCAATACGGCTGTAACAAAATTGATACGCGAAACGTACCCTTATCGGCTCCCTTACAGTACACCAACTTTCATCTGTGATGTCTTTCCAACCCTTTCGTCCACGGGAGCGCTGTTGATTATCACATAGTGCCGGACGCCTGTGCTTTTACAACACTTGCTTAGGTGAAGCTTGCCGGTCAGAGTGGCCGAGCGGCTGTAGGCGCTACAGTCTGGAGCCGCGCGACCGCTACGGTCGCAGGTTCGAATCTTGCCTCGGGCATGGATGTGTGTGATGTCCTTAGGTTAGTTAGGTGTAAGTAGTTCTAAGTGTAGGGGACTGATGACCTCAGATGTTAAGTCCCATAGTGCTCAGAGCTATTAGAAACATTTTTTTGGGAGGAGCCTGGCAAGCTGCAGCACCTTCCAGAAGCTCTGACTGGAAGAGTTAAACGTCAAAACATTTCCTACAACTAAGAGAATCGATACACTTGTGTGGGGATACTATTTTTTTTTTTCGGGTGCTATACACATATAAATGACAACTACACTGCTTGTATGAAATGTACGTTGCAGTGTAAAGTTACTTTGGCTTTTGTTCCGGCATATGCAGAGAAAATGACTCTGTGCCCTATCGTGAAGGAGCTACAAACTCAAGACGTAATGGTATAAGAGATATTTTACGTGGAAAATAGTGTGCGCGGTAGATATTCAAATTTCAACGTGAGATTCGTCCCAGAAACAGCCGTCAAGAGGAGACATTCCCATTACGTCGATTGGTGTCAGACTGCAGCAACAATCGTTTTATTTCATTGTAGATACACTGAAAAAATTCGCCTGGTTCCTAGTATTTCTGTGATCTGGAGATGGCTGTAGATAGCATAGCAGCAAACAAGAAGGTTGGGGCCGGAAACAGTCTGTCAGCGAACGCCTTTGTTCAGGATGGGGCTTGCCCATCTTTTCTACACCACTTCGGAGAGTCCCTGATAAGCTTCCGGTCTGCTGCTGCTTATGACGGTTTCGCTCAAGGCTCCCCTTTGACGGGTGAGCAGCGAACTAATAGCCAGTTTGCGTTTATTCGGCTTGTGTCACGAGTACACCCCATGGAAGTTTGAGAAGTCTCATTATGAGGAGTGTTTACGCTGGTACTATTGATAGCATTCGAACTCCTACCACTCAGGTCCTCATGGGGTGTGGCCTCTCTCTAGATGACTCGTACCCGTACTCCCGCGAGTGTGATCATGGGCCACGTTTACGGCGGCTATTATTTTATTTACCGTATGGCTTTACCAGTGCAAGTGCGGTATTTACATCGTAAATTTACATAACATAACGTATAAAGACAAATATACATATACACACATACATAATAATATAAACAGAACAAACACCAGTCATTATTAAATCTGAGCAAAGTTGAAATATAATCACAGCTACAATTCGTCAAAACGTTATGTCCAAATGTGACAGCCATTTAATGGCAGCAGTCTCTCCAGTCACCACAGAATCTTCGCAGTGGGCAATCTTGCACTAGATGTTGTAATGTTTGTTCATCAGTTTCACAGTCACACATTGGGTTATCATTGGCGCCCCATTTGTACAGCATGGATTTAGTTCTCGCGCGTCCAGTTCTCACGCGGTTAAACCGGCACCAGATTTTACGAGGAAGCTGCATTCCTGGCAGTTGGCTGGCAGTTGTTGGCTGGGGTGTTCTATATTGTGTCGGTTAATGTCACTATTGTTCCACTTGGTTTTCCAGGATTTGTGGCAGCCATAGATATTTCCTTGGGCAAGTGTTCTGTCTTCCCATATTGGCGCTCTTGATTTAAGGCGATATCGACAGCGGTCATCTAGTACTTGGTGTATCGGTAGTACTCTGGCCTTAACTGCATGATTTATTTTGTGCCATTCCTGAATTGTTGCGACGGTAGTTTCTTCCGTCTCTGAGCGTTGGCATTGTACTGTTGCATGATGTGGCCATCTGAAAGTCGATTTTGTGGGATGTAAGAGTGTTTTCAACGATCTCAGTCATCTAGCCAAGAGTGAATAGTGTTTCCCAATACGTCGCAGTAGTATTTATAATTGTTACTATACTACCTGTATCATATGATAGATCCTTTCCTCCCTCTTCTTTATCCTGGTGTAGCTGAGACAACCATTCAACTTAGAAAGTCTATAGCACTTTTAAAACAGAAAATACATTTAGCAGACCTGTAACCGTGATCGTATAAATTCACATCGAAATTTTAAATTGCAACTATCATTTCATACATCTCCGCTTCCAGTCCTGACGTCAAATAATAATAAGTTTGGGTTGTTTTATGACATTTCTTGTGTTGGGCTGGAAGAAGAGCCAACACCGTGTTACAACTGGAGGCCGAAATGCACGCGTTTTAGCTCACGCAGGCTGGCATGAGGAGGGAAGAACTATACTGACGTGAGGTCTGGAACATGACAAGGAATGAGAGTTCAGAAAGCGGACATAATTAGTTTGATACTTTAATCCATTAATGTGGAACGTCGCTTTTGACGGTACATGATTCACAATATTATCTGTTCAGAATAGTAACTGAATATGACGCCTTGCTAGGTCGTAGCAAATGACGTAGCTGAAGGCTATTCTAAACTGTCGTCTCGGCAAATGAGAGCGTATGTAGACAGTGAACCATCGCTAGCAAAGTCGGCTGTACAACTGGGGCGAGTGCTAGGGAGTCTCTCTAGACCTGCCGTGTGGCGGCGCTCGGTCTGCAAACACTGATAGTGGCGACACGCGGGTCCGACGTGTACTAACGGACCGCGGCCTATTTAAAGGCTACCACCTAGCACGTGTGGTGTCTGGCGGTGACACCACATCTTGTCAAAAACATAACACTGTAGTTTATGTACGGAAACTACTGCGCCGTATCGATCTTTTTTTGTTTAAAGCAGTTTCAAACTGTGTGAAGCAAAATTGTTTAATCATCTATATTTATGATTCAACTAATATTTCCTGTGGTACATATTCTGAAGTACCATTTGTGACATCTTCAAGCTGTGATATTCCGCACCAGATTTCATAACTCCTGAAGCAGTTCGTGAAGTGTACCGCAAGGAAAGTGCATCAAGAAGATCTGGGGCAGTTTAGAGTCCATGGCGGAATGGAATATCTCATGCTAGTTAATATGCAGTATGCAAAGCAAACTGTAGCACTTTTTCCCTCTTAGTACGCAACTATCTTTTCTAAAGTGTATTTCGAGTCAGCACGTTACAAGATTTGTGACATCATCAATTTGTGTGTGTGAAATACCTACGGTCTCTGCCTTACATCCCCTGCATCATGATCATGTGACGTTAAATTGATTATTTATTACCTTTTGGACCGATTCTCCGTCAGGTATTTGCTTTGGAAGGAAGGTAGCTCGCGTGTGCCGGTATACGAAGGTTATTTTATGCATACAGACCACTTGAAATGGCTGTGGATGCTGACAGGAAGTGTGCGTAGGATTACCGCATGCCCGGGAGCGCCACTACTTTATAGGACCTCACCGGTGTATCGCGATCCGGCAGACGACGCGGGCGCTGGGTTGTGCGGCTGGGCAGCCTGTGTGGGTGACGAGATGCAAGAAAGTTTTTCAGATATTTGTATGCAGTCTGTGATAGTGTAATTACGTGCTTCCTTACGCTATCGGAATTAAGAAACTGCCACAGTTTTTTAAATATTCCATACATTGCAATCGATTTCCTGTCAAGTTCTTTAACAATATTCAACATATATTGCACAATCCACATATCGATTTAATTAGTTAATTAATTAGTCAGTCAAATTGCTGATAACGTGGGTAACAGGTTGAGATTCATTGGGAGAGTCCTTAGAAAATGTAGTCCATCAACAAAGGAGTTGGCTTACAAAACACTCGTTCGACCTATACTTGAGTATTGCTCATCAGTGTGGGATCCGTACCAGATCGGGTTGACGGAGGAGATAGAGAAGATCCAAAGAAGAGAGGCGCGTTTCGTCACAGGCTTATTTGGTAACCGTGATAGCGTGACGGAGATGTTTAGCAAACTCAAGTGGCAGACTCTGCAAGAGAGGCGCTCTGCATCGCGGTGTAGCTTGCTCACCAGGTTTCGAGAGGGTGCGTTTCTGGATGAGGTATCGAATATATTGCTTCCCCCTACTTATACCTCCCGAGGAGATCACGAATGTAAAATTAGAGAGATTCGAGCGCGCACGGAGGCTTTCAGACAGTCGTTCTTCCCGCGAACCACACGCGACTGGAACAGAAAATGGAGGTAATGACAGTGGCACGTAAAGTGCCCTCCGCCACACACCGTTGGGTGGCTTGCGGAGTATAAATGTAGATGTAGATGTAGATATAGTGGTAGTTTGGGGGCTATTATAATAACCTGAAGCTGTTTGTGAAGTCAAGCAATTGAGCTATTTCTCGCCAAATTTTTTATAGTTTAATTAAGTGGTCAATTAATTTGATATCAGAAACTGTGCCAGGTTTCTGAGGGGGTGAGGGGTAGATGTGACACGGAAACCACATAAACAAACAACAGGTTAAGGATCTGTCAATCAAAGGGACAGATTATCCCCAGGGGGTCATAATCCTCTTAAAAATGTGTGTGAATTCCTAAGGAACCAAACAGCTGAGGTCATCAGTCCATAGACTTACGCACTACTCAAACTAACTTCATCTAACTTATGCTAAGAACGACACACACACCCATGCCAGAGGCAGGACTGGGGTGGGAGGGGCCGCACAGTCTGTGAAATGGGACCTCAAACCGCGTGGCCACTTCGAGCGGCATAGTCCTCTTAGCAGAACTAGGTTAAGAACCTGTAAATCAAGGTTTAGCCCTGAATGTATACTCTCCCCTGATATAGGCAACCCACTATGTATGCTGATGTCCATGTTGCCCTACTAGTGTCGTCCTCTCAAAGTTGAGGCAGTGTACTAACCACTGCGCCAACTCACTCGGTTTCAGGTAGCAAGGAACTGTTAATTGGCTGATGATGAAGGGGATAAACAGTTTAGAAGACATGCATATAATGTTTTGTTGTTGTTGTTGTGGTCTTCAGTCCTCAGACAGGCTTCATGCAGCTCTCCATGCTACTCTATCTTGTGCAAGCATCTTCATCTCCCAGTACTCACTGCAACCTACATCCTTCTGAATTTGCTTAGTGTATTCACCTCTTGGTCTCCCTCTATGATTTTTACCCTCCACGCTGCCCTCCAATGCTAAATTTGTGATCCCTTGATGCCTCAGAAAATGTCCTACCAACCGATCCCTTCTTCTTGTCAAGTTCTGCCACAAACTCCTCCGCAATTCTATTCAGTACCTCCTCATTAGCTATTGAATCTACCCATCTAATCTTCAGCATTCTTCTGTAGCACCACATTTCGAAAGCTTCTATTCTCTTCTTGTCCAAACTATTTATCGTCTGTGTTTCACTTCCATACATGGCTACACTCCATACAAATACTTTCAGAAACGATTTTCTGACACTTAAATCTATACTCGATGTTAACAAATTTCTCTTCTTCAGAAACGATTTCCTTGCCATTGCCAGTCTACGTTTTATATCCTTTCTAATTCGACTATCATCTGTTATTTTGCTCCCCAAATAGCAAAATTCATCAACTACTTTAAATGACTCATTTCCTAATCTAATTCCTTCAGCATAACCCGACTTAATTCGGCTACATTCCATTATCCTCGTTTTGCTTTTGTTGATGTTCATCTTATATCCTCCTTTCAAGACACTGTCCATTCCATTCAACTGCTCTTCCAAGTCCTTTGCTGTCTCTGACAGAATTACAATGTCATCGGCGAACCTCAAAGTTTTTATTTCTTCTCCATGGATTTTAATACCTACTCCGAATTTTTCTTTTGTTTCCTTTACTTCTTGCTCAATATACAGATTGGATAACATTGGGGAGAGGCTACAACCCTGTCTCACTCCCTTCCCAACAGCTGCTTCCCTTTCATGCCCCTCGACACTTATAACTGCCATCTGGTTTCTGTACAAATTGTAAATAGCCTTTCGCTGCCTGTATTTTACCCCTGCCACCTTCAGAATTTGAAAGAGAGTATTCCAATCAATATTGTCAAAAGCTTTCTCTAAGTCTACAAATGCTACAAATGTAGATTTGCCTTTCCTTAATCTTTCTTCTAAGATAAGTCGTAGAGTCAGTATTGCCTCACGTGTTGCAACATTTCTACGGAATACAAACTGATCTTCCCCGAGGTCGGCTTCTACCAGTTTTTCCATGCGTCTGTAAAGAATTCGCGTTAGTATTTTGCAGCTGTGACTTATTAAACTGATAGTTCGGTAATTTTCAAATCTGTCAACACCTGCTTTCTTTGTGATTGGAATTATTATATTCTTCTTGAAGTTTGAGTGTATTTTGCCTTTCTCATACATCTTGCTCACCAGATGGTAGAGTTTTGTCAGGACTGGCTCTCCCAAGGCCATCAGTAGTTCTAATGCAAACTACAGCCGCAATTTATCCCGAGGGCATGCAGCTTTACTGTATGGTTAAATGATGATGGTGTCCTCTTGGGTAAAATATTCCGGAGGCAAAATAGTCTCCCATTCCGATCTCCTGGCGGGGACTACTCAAGAGAACGTCGTTATCAGGAGAAAGAAAACTGGCGTTCTACCGATCGGAGCGTGGAATGTGAGATCCCTTAATCGGGCAGGTAGGTTACAAATTTTAAAAAGGGAAATGGATAGATTAAAGTTAGATATAGTGGGAATTAGTGAAGTTTGGTGGCAGGGGGAACAAGACTTTTGGTCAGGTGAATACAGGGTTATAAATACAAAATCAAATAGGGGTAATGCAGGAGTAGGTTTAATAATGAATAAAAAAAATAGGAGTGCGGGTAAGCTACTACAAACAGCATAGTGAAAGCATTGATTTGGCCAAGATAGACACGAAGCCCACGCCTACTACAGTAGTACAAGTTTATATGCCAACTAGCACTGCAGACGATGAAGAAATTGATGAAATCTATGATGAGAAAAAAGAAATTATTCAAGTAGTGAAGGGAGACGAAAATTTAATAGTCCCGGGTGACTGGAATTCAAGAGTAGGAAAATCTAGAGAAGGAAATATAGTAGTTGAATATGGATTGGGGGTAAGAAATGAAAGAGGAAACCGTCTGGTAGAATTTTGCACAGATCATAACTTAATCGTAGCTAACACTTGGTTCAAGAATCATGAAAGAAGGTTGCATACATGGAAGAATCCTTGACATACTAGAAGGTATCAGATAGATTATATTATGGTAAGACAGAGATTTAGGAACCAGGTTTTAAATTGTAAGACATTTCCAGGGGCATATGTGGACTCTGACCACAATCTATTGGTTATGAACTGTAGATTAAAACTGAAGAAACTGCAAAAAGGTGGGAATTTAAGGAGATGGGACCTGGATAAACCGACTAAACCAGAGGTTGTACAGAGTTTCAGGGAGAGCATAAGGGAACAATTGTCACGAATGCGGGAAAGGAATACAGTAGAAGAAGAATGGGTAGCTCTGAGGGATGAAGTAGTGAAGGCAGCAGAGGATCAAGTAGGTAAAAAGACGAGGGCTAGTAGAAATCCTTGGGTAACAGAAGAAATATTGAATTTAATTATTGAAAGGAGAAACTATAAAAATACAGTAAATGAAGCACGCAAAAAGGAATACGAACGTCTCAAAAATGAGAGCGACAGGAAGTGCAAAATGGCTAAGCAGAGATGGCTAGAGGACAAATGTAAGGCTGTAGAGGCTCATCTCACTACGGGTAAGATAGATATTGCCTACAGGAAAACAACAGAGAACCACTTGTATGAATATCAAGAGCTCAGCTGGAAACCCAGTTCTAAGCAAAGAAGGGAAAGCAGAAAGGTGGAAGGAGTACATAGAGGGTCTATGCAAGGGCGATGTACTTGAGGATAATATTATGGAAATGGAAGAGGATGTAGATAAAGATGAAGTGGGAGATACGATACTGCGTGAAGAGTTTGACAGAGCACTGAAAGACCTGAGTCGAAACAAGGCACCGGGAGTAGTTAACATTCCATGAATATAATAAGCAATTTCAAATGGATGTAGGTTGCTGTAGCTTTGACGATATACATCAACAAAGTTAAATTAGCATTGCATGGCTGCCATGAGATTCTAGTGGCTGATGACTACACTCGCAGAGTTAGCATATCACAAACTATCATCATGAGCAGCAGTTCACGTAAAAAGGTTATCACCTAGTACAATGAAGAAAGTGTCCTAAAACGTTTATTTTTTGCCCAGTTGGGAAGGGAAGAGTGATTAAGAGATGAACGCTGCCATAAATATGAGATTGTTTGATCTACTGCTTCCGCGTTGTGGCAGTTGTTATGCCCATAAATACCACAGATGAATGTTGTTCACACCCTGTAAATTCGACATTTGGGTGCTACCATGATGTCATTTGAAATTGAAAATTAGTAGTTGGAAATGTGGCACCAGGTGCAATTTCGATGTCGAATTGACACGCAAAATAATTAAATTGATCAATTAAGTATACCCCCAATCAAACCCATCCCTCGGCCCCTGCCTCCCAGATGACGACATGTGCTTTCCTCAGCCTGCACATGGGTCCCCGACACCTGTCCCTTCCCAAACCTCCCTCTGCCCCTCCAATACCTACCCAATTGGCAGCAATTTCGAATTTTGGCGGGATTTTGAATTTAGGCAGGAATTTAAAAAATGGTGGACATTTCTTTTTTCCAGGGCTTTGATGACGTCCCAACCCACGCGCATCTAAAAAGTGGTGGGAAATTGAAAATGGTGGTGCCCTTTCTGGGACTCGAAGCCTCGTCCTTCTGGACAGAGAGCTCAAGTTCAGCCCCCAACACATGGAAACTGTCCAGATGTAGGAGAGGAAAGTTAGATCAATGTATTTCATTTATTTTGGTTGGGAAACTGAAGTAAAGATTAGCCTGAGTTACGTAATTAATCATAAAGATTGGTCCTAATTACACAAATATATGCGTAATATATGCGTAATGCCACACAAGGAGTGTCTAAAATCGAAATACAGTTCAATAGCTGACGATATCACACAACTGGTATTATCCTGCTGGGAAAAAAATTTCATAATACCACTCGAAACTAGTGGCAAATGTACTAAAACTCTAGCTTTCACCTACAAGCTGGGAGGAAAGACGGGTAGAGCGGAAGGTACTATCTTTAGTTTTTTTTTGCGGGAAGTTTGTTCAACTGGCGAGATGCTGGTATTGGAGAGAGACGAGTTTAATAAGTGTATTACCGTAAGCATGCAACTGAGGACTGTGTCTAGCAATGTTTGATGTCGGAGTTCGCTACAAACGCCTGCTTGAGTCACCCTGCAGCCAAGGTAATCGAAATCAGTACACGTTACCACACCTGTGGGAAAATGCAACACTGTTCTAAATTGTCGTGAAAAAACTAGAACTCTTAATCAACGGGTCATAATGCCACACATGTACTGGGGAAAATCGTAGTACCAAAAGATTGCAGATGGGCGGCATTTGAATGTACATTCTCCTCGATGTACGGCTGGGCACTAACAAAATTATAGGCACTCCTACTTCCTCTCATTCCTCTCCCTCCCCCCCCCCCTCTTCCACCTATGGTGGGGACACAGGCCTTTTCAAACCGTCAGCTGCTAGCGCGGTCTGTACGATTTTTCTGTGGCCTACCGCCAACCTCCATGGTCGCTGGCTGCGCCCGTACCAACTTGGTGCGGCTGGTCCCGGCGGAGGTTCGAGTCCTCCCTCGGGCATGGGTGTATGTGTTTGTCCTTAGGATAACTTAGGTTAAGTAGTGTGTAAGCTTAGGGACTGATGACCTTAGCACTTAAGTCCCATAAGGTTTCACACACATTTGAACATTTTTTTTTTTTTTCGTACCAACTTGAGGAGACGGTCCAAGCTAAACAATACGAGATAAACGAAGGCTGTCCCAAGTGCCTCTTGGTTTTTCGTATAAAATGTAGCAGCACTGTTCTGCCCCAAATGCCGCCCCCTGGTCGGGGCGCATCTGCATCAATGAACTCATGCACACTGGACCGTTCGCACACCGCACCCGCCAGTGCCTGCCGTTCTGAATGTGAAAATACTTTACTGTAACAGTTACATTTAACGTCAACGCATCTCTTACAATCGAGGATGGATCAGAGCTGTGGTCCAGTAAGTACACACCTGAACAAACTCCAGCTCTTTCACAACAAAATTATCGCAGACTTCGACCGATACACGTCAAACGTACCTACTAGGCGGAAGCATCCATCTTCACATTCATATAGAAGAGGCCTGTAAACCTTTATGAGAAGGCTTCCCTGCACACCACAATCTCGTTCATCAGTTAAGTACACATTACTCCGGCACTTCAGATAAGAAACCTATATCCACTCCCAACAGACAATTTGCCCGCATCTCGTGGTCGTGCGGTAGCGTTCTCGCTTCCCACGCCCGGGTTCCCGGGTTCGATTCCCGGCGGGGTCGGGGATTTTCTCTGCCTCGTGATGGCTGGGTGTTATGTGAAGTCCTTAGGTTAGTTAGGTTTAAGTAGTTCTAGGGGACTGATGACCATAGATGTTAAGTCCCATAGTGCTCAGAGCCATTTGAACCATTCCAACAGACAATTTAGGCTATAAGACATTGTAAACAAACATCGTATATGCACACTATCGTGCAGATGTATAAACTCCGCCTTTGTTCTTTAATCATTAAAGCCAAGCTGGACTTTAGCCGGAAATACCACTCCGGTGCTTCCAAAGGACAAAAAAACACAGCAACGGAGACTTCTTGCACATATAACCTTCTCCAGTAACACGGATGTTTAGTCACACAGAATTTGGTGAAGAACAACACCCGCTAATTTGTCCAGAATCAATCATCTCAGTCTGATGCCAGCACAGTCTCAAAAAGATACATTCGGAATGGCTGGTGTAACATAACGGTCGGAGGACTAAGTACAAACGAAAAGACTACCAATAAGGAGTGAACAGTGAGTGTTAAGGGGACGGCGACCTGCTTAAACCACTGGCCGCCCTCATCTACAATTTAAGTGACCATGACGCAACAAATATTTGTTTCTGGTATTTTATTTTCTAGCTTTGGACGTTCAAGAATACTGATCCTACAACACCCCTTTAGGGTACTTCCGAAACACCGTTTCAGTCTGACAATTATGCCAGACAGTTTTTATTCCAGTCTCAAAACACTTCCGATATTCTCTACTTACAGGGCGAAGTTGTACATATTAAATTTATGGCTCAGTATATAGATAAATACTCTCTACTGATAATTTCACAACTAGCAGTTCTTATATGATGGTATAACGCCAATTGATCACATAATTTATGCTAGTATTCCGTAGGTACAGCTGTTCTCAGCAGGTAACATGTAATTTTTTGTTTTAAATACGTGGGAACTGATGTAGCTTTCAAATAATGACAGTTTTCACGTTTAGCGTATGTGAATCTATTTATTGCTAAATTATGCACTTTACGTTCAGGCGATTACATGGGAAGAGAGTGGGTATTTACGAAGAAGTATTCATGGAAGCACGGGAATGATTTTTAGATATTAGTTGTTGGAAAACATTGTGGGCGAAAGTAATGGTTAAAAGGTGATAAATGTAACACTGTGTAGGTAGACAGTGATAAGAAAAGACGATAATGTGTTGGATGAGTTTATTGCAATCGTTTAAAACTTACTTTCGTGTTTGAGAACCTGGAGTGTTCTAAGATATCTAGCAATATTTTGTATTAATGTGTTCAGAATGATCGCCAGATGACGGACAGGGGCGCTAAACACATAGCGACACGCATTTACTCTAAATCAACACTGATTTCAATGCTGGTACCGGCACTACAGAAACGTGACTTTTGCTGTGAAATGTTACTGAGATCACTGTAGATTTTCTATTGCATTGTCACGCCTCCGTCTTCGTTTTCCTCTTCCAACTGTCGTCCCAAGGACAGATTGCAAATAAAATCTCGCACGAAATAGTAAAAAAATTAATTTATGACGTAGTTATAATCTGATCGTAATGATGCAAAAAATGGTTCAAATGGCTCTGAGCACAATGGGACTTAACTTCTGAGGTCATCAGTCCCTAGCACTCAGAACTACTTAAACCTAACTAACCTAAGGACATCACACACATCCATGCCAGAGGCAGGATTCAAACCTGCGACCGTAGCGGTAGCGCGGTTCCAGACTGTAACGCCTAGAACAGCTCGGCCACCCCAGCCGGCGTAATGATGCAGGAAACACTCTTAAACGTGCTGTGGTCTTAGAAATAAAACTTAACCCGTCGTAGCCGTTAAAAGGAAGAAACATTCTAATGTTTAACAGTTGAAATTAAATAAACTGGGTAATAGGAGTCAAATGGTCTCTAGGGACAATGATGTCATTCAACCGAATTCTTCGCAGACAGAAACTTTCAACTGCTTAGTTAAAAAAAAATAAAAAATAAAAAAAAACAATACCGGACACTCTGCGTCTTGGTGGTCCACCTACTAATTTAGGGTGACATACAACCGAGACTAGATGTCATGGAACTCAGCCAAGCGGCGATGTTAAGTCACATTAACGGCTTAAGTTTATCAGAATGGCGTGTTGTATAGCGCTGTTGTAATGGACGCCAATCGAACTCGCCGTTGCGATTGGCAGACCCGATACGAGGACGAATGTCTCACGAGCGGGAAAGGCAATTAAGCGGCACGCTAGCCATTCGACATTCGCCTCGATCAAGGACGAAGCGAGCGGCCTCGGCGGAGTTCAAGCTATTTCAGTTCCTCCGCCCCCTCCTCCCCATTCGTTTCTATAAATACCGACCGCTATCCGAAACCCCACCATCGGTTCCGTCTGCTGTAAACGGGAGGAAACAGTGTTCCGGTAAAGTGAAGTCTAGCTTTGCCACAGTTTAATTGCAGATGATGTACAAGCAACAGTTCCTTCCAAAATTCCCTTAATGTATACACAGTTTCATAAGTTTCTATTGTATGTATCTCGTCTTTGTGATTCTCGACGGCGCTGCTTCACTGCTGTTAGCACTTCTAATTATGTAAAAGTAGACCTGATTTAATGAAATTACTTAACGTCCATTATTAGAATTTAATACGTGATTCCTTAATCGTACCACACTTACACACCAATCTTAAATAACATAAAAGAGGAAGCGGGATGGAATCATGGTTAGTAGTCACAATTTATAATTAAGACGGTTTGTTGACATTACCCCTTTTAAAAAAAAATTGACAATTACAAACTGTGGACAAGCCACTAGATAAAGCTTTGCAAATACAGTTCGAAACTCAACGCACTCAGTACTCTAACAAACAATTCCAAATTAAGAAAACATGGTTACTGACAAACTTGAGAACTTCAAACTCCCATATAGGACTTCCCTCAAAATAGATATAATGAAACAATTACAGGTAAAGGGTGACTTCATAACACTTGAACACTAGTGCCAAGCTAGGATGCCATTACATAACAAGATAGAATCACTAAATAAAAAATCTACAACAGAGACACTGAAAAATAAATGTTTAAGTGCTCAGACGTATTAATAAAAAATTACTAGAAAAGGCTGCACAAGGAACTCAGCAGATGCTATGCAGTTTAAGGTTTAGCCAGTTGACAGTTCCAAATACTTAAGAGAACAAGTTCATATACAAACAGGTTACATACTATATATATATATATCTACCAGCTTAACCCGCCTTGGCGAAAAGGAAGATAAATACTATACTTTGGAAGGGGATACGTGAACAACTCTCGGTAGTGGCCAGGTCCTTAAACACTGCCAGGCCTAGACCTCGGATGACATTTCACTCCCCGCCAAGGCGCTGGCACAATTAAAAGTTTCTGCCCGAATCACAAAGACATTCCAATAACTCCGAAACATAGAAACACTTGGCAGAACTTTTGACTCACACATGGACAACTGTATTAATAGAGTGCACGCTTTAAAAACAGCAACATAAAATCATTTGATTTCAAGAGACGCAAAGCACTAGTAAAACTTCTGAGAAAATTTTCAAATAACGGCCACCATTTAACTAAGCCAACTGAACTCTTCCACAAAGTCTTAAGTTTTGACTATGAAAGTCTCGCCATAATAATAAAGTTTAAACTTTCTGAGTGCGTCGGTGAGCAAACAATTACGACGACTTACTCCGTATCAGGTACACAATACGAGGGAGCGGGTTCCACAGCTTCACAGCATCCCTTCAAATTTTGATCCGAACGAAGTCACGGAACTTATATCTCCAAGCTACCCATGTCAGCAAAACGCCCAACCAATTTCACACCTCAACGTGTAACGGCCATCACGCTCGTTCGGCAGCCGTTGACACTCGTCTCCCCGGGAATGTCATCAGATCTCGAGGGTTACCCGTCGAATGCTAACAACCAAACCACTTCGCCTGCGAATCCGCAAGGTAAGACACCCGAAAAGTAAAGATAGCTTACATCAACCACAGTCGATCTCAACGATACATGAACAAAATAAGTCTGGCGCCATCTCGCCACGGCTCAGAATTCATATTACTTGTATCACTTTCACAACAGGTAACATCACGTTAGACCCTTCCTAAATATTCTCCTTGATAGACTGAAAAACACATCGACGGGTTGTCCAAATTGGAGCATTAAGACGTAAGGGGAAAGGAAGTCATTGGGCGTGATCGAATAACAGGAGCCCATCTCAGTACCCGACGTCGCTAACGTACACCTGTGTGATGGCGTTCGACTAGCAGACAGCCAGTTTTTTTTCTGGTGAAGATGGAAAAAAAATTTCATTACCAGTAAATGGTCGGCAAGGGCTTCCAGTGGTGTAAAGTTCATGACCACCAGACTTTGTTCTCATGCCCTGGGTTAAATTCCACAATTTTCAGCGTTGTCTGTGAGATGAGGGCCCGTTGATGGCGATACGTCCGTCGGGTAGTGACGTTAGACTCGGCGTTGCCTTGGTGCTTTTCGAGAGGTGTGAGGCTATGCACCGGCACCAGGGTTGACCCTCTATCTTCTCTCATCATCGTACAACTTAGACAGGACTCCACACAATACTCTCATCCCTTACAGTCACCTACACTCAACAACTCTCACACCAACATGGAAATGGGTCACTGTGCGCAGAAGAACAAAACCCCTTCAAGGCAGCGGAACTGACCTTGGTCTTCCAGACAACAGTCAAATACGACTTTCTTTTTCTCGAAGCGGTCATTCCAGCTTTCAGCTCGTGGAAAACTCAACACGGTGACCACTACGGGATTTGAACCCAGGTCCCCATAGTATGCTAAGTAATAGTAATTCCGTATTAAAACACTTTTAATGATTGCAGACCACAATCAACCACATTTCAACAAATGAAAAACCTTACACGCGCCCAAACTATATTGTTGTCCAGATTTCTAAAGCTATCTCTTAAATGCTAAATATTTGGTGTAGTCTTCTTATTAATATAGTTTCCTGCAGAAAACGTATATCTACAGAACTAGCTCTTTGATCAAACAGCCAGTTAGAAAACAACGGGAATGGAAAGTAAATGCAGCTGCTTCTGCTAGCTAAATATCATTTACGCCACTGTATAATTTGTTTTCTTAACGAAGTTCATGCTTCACTTTTGGCGAAATAATAGATTTAAAAAATCTATAAGTTTTGTGAGAGCACAAAGTTCTGAAAAAAATTTGTTTCTATACATTTAATGTCAATTTATCAGAGAATAAATATAGATTTGTTTTTTACTCAACTTTGTTGATTATGATGACGCATTATCGCCATTTACATTCATACTGCAGTGTCTTCTTATATTTTCCAGGGTTGAATTTTGCTGCAGGTGCCTAGCATTGGCTGTGTTGTATTTTGAACAATAAAGTAAAAATTTCGTCTCCCTTTACTGACTGTAATCACTAAAGCTGACGAATACATAATAGACGGACTCATACTACAACTCTCAATTCTTTTTAGCAGCTTTTACTTAGTCCCGAAGATAGACGGTGGTCCAGGAAATACACAATTTGTTTCTTTAATTCCAGTCGATAGTTACAAAAATTGTCAATAGACTGTCGATTTCGGTCCATTGGGACAATCTGCAAGTCTGTGTAAGACATATGAAGTCTCTGAACTGTACTTCAGACATAACTTGGCTCCTAAATAACCCATCATACTAAATGATACAAGTGTGCTTTCCGTACAGTGACATAAGTTTACATTTATTTTCTAGCACTACTTCTGTGTGATAACGTGTGTTTTATATTTCAGCTTTTCTTTCATGGGTTATAAAATTTTACGAATTGTAACTAACGCCATTCTGTTTTGAATAAATGTAATATCATGGTATTTCTTTCAATTTACGGCTTCAGAATTTCGCTAAATATTTAGGAAATATTACATTCCACAACTTCATGACTAAAATATTCCCGAACAATGATAAAAATTATATACATAAAATATAGTAATGGTTCTTTCCAATTACAACCCAAAAATTCCGCTAAATATTTACGAAATGTCGTAGTCGACAATTTGAAAACTAGACTGAAGTATTTCCAATCAGTCATAACAATTAAATCAATAACGCCAATTTGCAGGAGGATTTTGGAACATATGCTGCGCTCTAAGAATGTAAATTACCTTGATGAAAACGATTTATTGACAAATAGTCAGCACCGACTCAGGAAATGTCTTCTTGTAAAACACCACTAGCTTTTTATTCTCACGAAGCAATGAGTGCTGGCGACAGGCGACGTTAAATTGATTACATATTGTTAGATTTCCAGAAAGCTTTTGACACGGTACCTCATAAGCGACTTCTTGTCGAATTGCGTGCCTATGAATTATCACCTCATTTGTGAGACTGGATTCGTTATTTGCTGTCAGAGAGGTCACAGTTTGTAGTAACTGAAGGCAAGTCATTGAGTAAAACAAAAATAATATATGACGTTCCATGAGGACGTGTTATATCCCCTTTGCTGCTGTTGATCAACATAAACGACATAGGAGACAATCTGAGCAGCCCTCTTAGATTTTTTGCAGATGATGATGATGTCATTTACCATCTTATAAAGTAATCGGATGATCAAAACCAATTGAAAAAGGATTTAGACAAGTTATCTGTATGGTAAGAAAAGTGTGAAGTCATCCACATGAGTACTAAAAGAAATCTGCTAAATTTCAGTTACTCGGCGAATCACACAAATCTAAAGGCTGTAAATTCAGCTAAATACTTAAGAATTTGAATTACGAATACTTCAAGTTGGAACGATCACGTAGATGTTGTGAAGAAAGCAAACCAAAGGCGGTGATTTATCGGCAGAACGCTTAGGAAGTGTAACAGGTCCACTAAAGAGACTGCTTACACGATGCTTGTTCGTCCTCTTCTAAAGTACTGCTGTGCGATGTGGGATCCGCATGAGATGGGACTGACGGAGGTCATCGATAAAGTTCAAAGAAGGGCAGTTCGTTTTGTATTATCACGAAATAGGGTAAAGAGTGTCACGGACACGATACCTGAATTGGTGTGACAGTCATTAAAACAAAGGCGTTTTTCGTTGTGGCAGGACATTCCCATGAACTTTCAATCACCAACTTTCTTATACGACTGCAAAAATATTCTGTTTGTGCCCATCTACATTGGGAGAATTGATCCTCATGATGAAATATGAGAAGTCAGAGCTCATACAGAAATGATTTAAGTGCTCGTTTATCCGCGCGCCTGTTCGAAGTGGAGCGGTAGAGAGACACCTTGAAGGTGTTTCAATGAACCCTCTGCCAGGCACTTAATTGTGAATTGCAGGAAAATAGCGTAGATGTAGCTAAATTGTTGCATAACACTCCTTTCTTCTCAGTTCGGTACAATACTTCATTAGTTAATTGCCGTGCCCGTCTAATCTTGCCAGTATTATGTAACATTAAATTTAAAAAGCATCTCTTCTCTTCTTGTTTACAGTGTTTATCCCTCAATTTTTTTCTACCAATTAACGCTACATTTTAAAGCTACTTTTATAAACGATTTTTAATCCCATGAATTTATATTTGATACTTGTGTGAAACATCTGCTTGCCGTTTCCAGTCCACATTTTATATCCTCTTTAATTCTGACTTGGACAGTTATTTTGCTTCTCACATAGCATAACTAATTTCATAATCAAACTGCCTCTGGAACACCTCACATATACACTCCTGGAAATGAAAAAAAGAACACATTGACACCGGTGTGTCAGACCCACCATACTTGCTCCGGACACTGCGAGAGGGCTGTACAAGCAATGATCACACGCACGGCACAGCGGACACACCAGGAACCGCGGTGTTGGCCGTCGAATGGTGCTAGCTGCGCAGCATTTGTGCACCGCCGCCGTCAGTGTCAGCCAGTTTGCCGTGGCATACGGAGCTCCATCGCAGTCTTTAACACTGGTAGCATGCCGCGACAGCGTGGACGTGAACCGTATGTGCAGTTGACGGGCTTTGAGCGAGGGCGTATAGTGGGCATTCGGGAGGCCGGGTGGACGTACCGCCGAATTGCTCAACACGTGGGGCGTGAGGTCTCCACAGTACATCGATGTTGTCGCCAGTGGTCGGCGGAAGGTGCACGTGCCCGTCGACCTGGGACCGGACCGCAGCGACGCACGGATGCACGCCAAGACCGTAGGATCCTACGCAGTGCCTTAGGGGACCGCACCGCCACTTCCCAGCAAATTAGGGACACTGTTGCTCCTGGGGTATCGGCGAGGACCATTCGCAACCGTCTCCATGAAGCTGGGCTACGGTCCCGCACACCGTTAGGCCGTCTTCCGCTCACGCCCCAACATCGTGCAGCCCGCCTCCAGTGGTGTCGCGACAGGCGTGAATGGAGGGACGAATGGAGACGTGTCGTCTTCAGCGATGAGAGTCGCTTCTGCCTTGGTGCCAATGATGGTTGTATGCGTGTTTGGCGCCGTGCAGGTGAGCGCCACAATCAGGACTGCATACGACCGAGGCACACAGGGCCAACACCCGGCATCATGGTGTGGGGAGCGTCGATCGTGATCGTCGAGGGGACACTGAATAGTGCACGGTACATCCAAACCGTCATCGAACCCATCGTTCTACCATTCCTAGACCGGCAAGGGAACTTGCTGTTCCAACAGGACAATGCACGTCCGCATGTATCCTGTGCCACCCAACGTGCTCTAGAAGGTGTAAGTCAACTACCCTGGCCAGCAAGATCTCCGGATCTGTTCCCCATTGAGCATGTTTGGGACTGGATGAAGCGTCGTCTCACGCGGTCTGCACGTCCAGCACGAAAGCTGGTCCAACTGAGGCGCCAAGTGGAAATCGCATGGCAAGCCGTTCCACAGGACTACATCCAGCATCTCTACGATCGTCTCCATGGGAGAATAGCAGCCTGCATTGCTGCGAAAGGTGGATATACACTGTACTAGTGCTGACATTGTGCATGCTCTGTTGCCTGTGTCTATGTGCCTGTGGTTCTGTCAGTGTGATCATGTGATGTATCTGACCCCAGGAATGTGTCAATAAAGTTTCCCCTTCCTGGGACAATGAATTCACGGTGTTCTTATTTCAATTTCCAGGAGTGTATTTGCTACATTCCATTACGTTCGTTTCCCCCTTTTCACTTTTTGTTTATGTTTGTCTTATAACCTCTTTTCAAGGGACTAACCGTCCCTCTGAACTGATATTCGAAGATCCTTGCCGTCTCTGGCAGAATTAAAACTTCGTAGCCGTACCTTAATCTGTTTTCTTATCCCCGAACTTCATTTTACTTGCCAAATTTCTTTTTAATTTCCTTTAATGTCTTGGTCAATGTACACACACATAACATGATGAACAGACAACAACGGTCACTAATCCTCTTCTCAATTACCGTTTCAGTTTGATGTCTTTTGATTCTCGTAAACAGCAGTTTGATTGCTATACAATTTGTAGATAACAACTCACTTCCTATATTATACCGTGATAACTCCGTAATGCGAAAGAGTGTCGAACACATCTCGGATATCGTCGACGTTCAGTTCAGACCCAAACCACTATCTCTTAGTCTCTAGGATTTCCATTTCTGCTCATGGACGTATCGTGTCGTCTGATTCCGGCCACGTGCCAAGATCTTGGGACCGTAAATTGTGATTTGCACAAACAATATATGAAGGGCTTATTTCAATAGTGGTACAAGTTCATTACCTCCACATTTCTGTCTTTAATGCTTCTGAACTTAAGGAGCCAAACAAACTGAAAGAAAGTTCATCTCTAGCAAGAAGGTATATGCTTGAATATTTCTGGTATCTCAACTGCAGAAGTTTCAGCGACCATTTAACTTTAGAGTTCTGTATCTCAATATGAACAAAAATAGACTTGTATCACTATTGAAATAAGCCCTTCATATGAGACAAACAAAATGTCCATGTACATTTTGTATTCTACTCTAGCGTTCACAGTGGAGTTCTGTGGTCTGGCACGTGTTTCAGTAGCTCCCTTCTAACATCAAGCAACAAGTTGGATATGCCTGCTAACTCAAATTGGAATTTAAAACATGCGTCACTGACAAGTCCTTCTACAAATTAGCTGATTACCTCGCTGCAAGGACTGAAAATTGCTGTCAGCTATTGATAACTCTCGGTGTTCATTACAACGCTGCACTGCTAGTACTAGTTAACAGGTTATATTTAAATGCCTTAAACACAAACAGCACTAAGTAGTGTAGTAATTTTGTAAACTGAAGGGGAAGAGGGAGAAAGGAATGGAAACGGAAGGAACTATTGATACCAGATGTGTTAGGACTTTGAGTGGAATCAGCGGCGACGAGTGAAAATGTGTGTCGTACCGGGACTCGAACTCGGAATCTCCTGCTTACTAGACACTTAACCAATCACTGCGCCACAGTGTTCATCGCAAGCACACAAAGTGTCTCAACAGGCTCCCTGGGCTACTCGCCTTCCCACTTACGGCCTTGTATTCTGCAGCCCCCAGCCACGACCTCCACGCTCGCTAATTTTATGTTCCCACTGGAAGTCAGACGTAAATATGCGTCCGCACTGAAGGTTGAGGATTCATTGCCAATCGAGGACAATCAATTATATATGACTGCGTGGTGTCTGTTCTTTTGGACACGTCGGAAAGAATAGCCACCATCCGTTGATACAATACTGTGATTACTGGCGACACAGTGTAAAAACTGAGTAGCTATTAATACATGTACTGCCTTGTTCTGTACTTCTAAAGGTTCTTCTCCATTGGACTTAGTCAGCACAGTGGATCAACGAAAGAAATAATGAATGACTGAATGAATGAAAAATAATATAATGAGAAGCGGGGATTAAAATTTGGAAAACTAGTGTAATTACTGCAACCAGTGTTCATCTGATTGGATACTGACACGAGTGACATTGCCTAAGTGGAGGTCTTGCTTGTGTGTGTAGATAGCCCAGCTTTTCCCCAAAAGGAGACACATATCATACTAGCAGAATTCTATATGTTCGGAACCACTGTGTAATACTGCCAGATTTCAGATGATATCATTCACAACGTTTACAGTAGCTACTGCCAGATTCCTCCTCTCCTGCTACCGCCTCTTCTGACAAAGGCCAACTGTTCTACGTACAGAATTGTGGAAAATTCAAAAAATTGAGAGGAAATGAAGAAATTCAAACACAGCCTAAATTCAAAACAGCCCAATTGTACTACAGGGTTCTCCCCCCCCCCCCCCCCCCACAAACTCATAACCTAAAGTGACAGTAAATTCAAAAAAGAACACTTGCCCTATGGATTAAAATCTAATCTTTATGATATATGTAGAATCCCCTTAATGAAAGCGAGAGTTCGAACGTCAGTACATATCAGGACTATGACTATGCCTCCCTTAGTTTTATATTATGTGATACAATGCATATGTTCACATGTGATGAAGTACACATAAGTTTCTGAGGTGAAATACTAATAGTATTAAAGCCACATCATATTATGGCCCCAGAGACCCCCTTTGATATATTTTGATTTTGTCAATAGCCGAGAGGCATATGCATATGATTACCTATATCTTTACTATATATTTTCTTTGGAAATGTATGATATAATCTTTAGTTTATGTCTCCATCATTTGCTGTAACGAGTATCCAGGTGGATACTGGCCCAGCCTGAATGACAGTCAGAGAGGCTCAGCCGTATGACATCAAAATCCAAGATAGCTGCCTGAGAGATAGAAGCTCAGCTTGTATGGATGCCAGGTCACATGCTCTAAGTTTAAAATGATAGTAGTCGTAAGTTTTAAAAAATTCCACAATCTTCTGACATCCAGTATTGAGATATTAATTTCAAAACCCGAGAATTCACTTCTCCTAAGTTTTAAAATGGCATAAAATTCAAAAAGCCACGTTCCCTGAGTTTAAAAAGATGGCAAGCCCACTGATTGTCAGAACCAGAGCACTTACCCTAACTTTAAAACTGTATATCTCCCTGCTTCATCGTGTATTGCTGTTAAACAGATGTCACTGTAAGAGGGGCGATCAAAAAGTTTCCATTCAAAGGCTCTGCAGTCAAGAATTGGTATACCAGTTGGTATGCCGATGCGTGAAGAGTCCATAACTGCCCGCTGCACCTCATCATCCAACAGGAATCGTCGAAACTTCAAGGTCTTTTTTAAGAGATCAAAGGCCTGATAAATGCATGGGGAGAGATTAGGACCAGGGTGGGTGCTCGAGTCTTCCTCACTAGCCCATAAAGAATGAGAATGGTCTCACTGATTGACAAGCATCTTGTGTTGCATCATGGCCAGCACAGAACTTGGTGCAACATTCCACAATGGTGATTTTCGACAGACATGCTGCCTCATACACATTCTAGACTACCCAATGGATGTCCACTGGTGTCCTTCAGCAGCCAAGAAAAGAGTAATAGCATGTTGGTCGTGTTTGGACATGTTTGGTAATTTGACGTTTTCCCTTTTATCCCATACACGTCAGAAAGGTACAATCCCAAGCTAATGCCTTGTCTACATTTCACTGCTTATATATCCATGATGGAGTCGTGCTACATTGCATATGAGCTCCAGCAACTCTCTCAAAATGAAACTTTTTGATCGGCCGTTATAGAATAGTATTGGGAGAAGTATGCACTTTCATTTTATTTGTTTAAACGCACCACAGGTCCGCTCAGGAACTTGCAACACGTCACTGATGTCAACAGACACTGCAGGGCACGAGGCCACATTATCTAATATGGAATTTAGTGCAGTTTGGTTACAGTGGTAGCATCAGGACCCCAATGGACAGCACGCTGAATCTCTTCAGCTGCAGCATGCCTTTACCACAGCATACCTCAGGCTGAAGGGGCTAATGAAATATTGCTCTAATGACATGTCTGCTGCTCCTGCTCTACATGATGTTACACAGTGTCTGTGAGTAGTAGGGCAACAGAAGTGACTCCCCACTGTACGGACTGCATATATTCATGGGAAAGCATACATTTAGGGGCAATGCTGACATCATGCCTTAACCTACTGTTCTGCTTCGCCGCGCGGGATTAGCCGATCGGTCTCAGGCGCTGCAGTCATGGTCCCGGCGGAGGTTCGAGTCCTCCCTCGGGCATGGGTGTGTGTGTTTGTCCTTAGGATAATTTAGGTTAAGTAGTGTGTAAGCTTAGGGACTGATAACCTTAGCAGTTAAGTCTCATAGGATTTCACGCACATTTGAACATTTTTTGTTCTGCTTCATGTCAAACTTTAACCTATTGTACTTCTACACCACTTTATATCAAATTAATTATACAAAATAATTAAATTCATCAATTAATTACAATCACCCCCATCAAGATGTCATGAGATTTCCCCATCTCCTCTCCCCATCCCCTCCCCTTAACTTATTGTTCAGTTTTACACTACTTTTCCCTTCTGGTACTCTATCGGTGAACATGAGCTACTTTAGGTAAGGCCTGAGTTATTAGAATAGCCGCCTCCCACTATATCGTTTTGATTGATTGATTACTTAAAACGAAAACTTTTTGTGTAGGACAGTTTTCCTTGGTGGATACTGCCCCCTTCTGCAAACATTGAGCCGGGCGCTGTGGCAGAGCGGTTCTAGGCGCTTCAATCCGGAACCGCGCTGCTGCTACGGTCGCAGGTTCGAATCCTGCCTCGGGCATGGATGTGTGTGATATCGTTAGGTTTAAGTAGTTCTAAGTCTAGGGACTGATGACCTCAGATGTTAAGTCCCATAGTGCTTAGAGCAATCTGAAACATTTTTTTTTTTTCAAACAGTGATTGTTTAGCTATTTGGTAGGAAATCAATTTCAGTGCATTGAATATTGTTTAAACAATGTCTGGTAGACAAGGCAATGTGTGGAATATTTGTTATTTAAACAATTTATGGGATGCAAGGCAGTGTATGGAGTACAGTTTATTTATTTATTTAAAGAATTTGTCGGGATATTGACTGCAGTAAATGGAATACTGTTATTTAAACAATTTGTGGGTGGTAAGGCAGTATCGAATATTTAAACAATTATTTTTATTCCGATGTCACAACAAATACCGACATGAAACAGTCACCATACGTAATTACACTGTCACAGATAACGCTAAACATATCTGGCTATTTGGCGAGAAACCTCTCCCAATCATGCCACTGACTGCCGGGCCGATCGAACCACTCCACACACGCCTCTGGTCGAGGGCCACCGCAGCTACTGGACAACGCTAATCCTCCGCAAACCATCCATCAGGTAGCGGCATTCCTTTGAAACTTGGTAACTGAGAATTTCAAATTTCAGCTCAGTTGCACGCTATACCCTCAAAAATCTGCAGAGTGTTTGGATTGATGTGAATCCTCGCATTACCACTACAGAACCAATGTGGTTTATAAGGAATTTGATGTTGCGTTTGGTTATTTAAATCACCATGTAATCTCTAATTTGGTTCCCTCAGCTACACCAGGAAGAAGAATGAGGAGGAGTAGGAGGAAGGGTCTACGATGTGATATCACCCCCATCTTTCTCCTGCAAGAGTCCACTGGAGTGTATCGAGATGCAGTGAACACTTAATCCACATTCCATTCCGTAGTAGTAGTTAGATGTTGGAAATTGCTAAAACATTATTACCTCGTGCTCACTCTTATCCTGATGCCCACACGCCGCCATGGACGCGCACCTCAGCGATTGGCGCAGGCCTGCAGTCAGACTCGGCCCGCAGCAGAGGACCGCACGGCCGTCGAGGGTGTCCAGGATGACCGGTATGGTAGGAATTCGGATGTCATCAATATGTTCGTGCCAGCACTTGTCAGTGATCGATACTGAATCTTCTCAAATCTCCATGTAAAAATCGGAGAATACTCGCAACACACGGCTGCCTGACACATGTTGAGTATTAGTTCGGTATTCACGTGCCCAGAGGGCGACACAGTTGTATCCCATCTGATCGATTTGTGAGGCTTTGCGGCAGCTCGAACCTTAAGCCAGAAATGCCCATTCGTTCCGGTCGCTGGCTACCTCTGCCACGCACCCAGATGGCAGACACAATCCTCCTAGGAAACCAGCTACATATTTATCATTGTAATCACAATTAAATATTACGATTGCAGCCCCAAGCTGGTGATATTCGACGATGAGCGAAATACCGGCAATACCTCCTCCTGACAACTGCGGCTCTGGGACGTATCTCACATTATAAAAATCGGTAACTACAAGAATCTCACAGTGTAATACCAGTATCTACATACTTCTTATGACTTGTCATAATTTTTCACGGAAAATCTTTCATACCTTTTATGACTATTTGAGTGATGAAATTCGCTATGTCCCATGTCAAATCCAAACCTCCCTTATGACTTGAAATAGTCATTTTCTTTGCACATGTTGGAACACTGACCTCAGTAACTTTACACTCCAGCACATACTTAAAAGTCTGTTGATCACAGCGAATCTATCTCACAACCGTATTAAGTATAATACCTCGCCAATAACTAAATTCTTATGGCACCAGATAGTACTGAGAATCTATGGACATCCTCCATTTGTTTTTCTTGCGAGTGGTACAAGTGTGTCTTAGGAAGAGAGACATATTTGTCTTATAAGCGACCAGCTATTAAAATCACGATCGCAACGGTTATGTTATTGTCAACCTGCTTAAAAAGCGATCTTGATTCTACAGGCGTACAAAAAAACGGCTCTGAGTACTATGCGACTTAACTTCTGAGGTCATCAGTCGCCTAGAACTTAGAACTAATTAAACCTAACCAACCTAAGGACATCACACACATCCATGCCCGAGGCAGGACTCGAACCTGCGACCGTAGCGGTCGCTCGGCTCCAGACTGTAGCGCCTAGAACCGCACGGCCACTCCGGCCGGCTACAGGCGTACACAAGTACCGAAAATGATATCCATGTTAAAATCTATACCTGCTTTAAAAATCGAGGTACGTTATTGCTTCCGAATGAAGTGATCTCCAACATAAATACCGCGGCCTTGAACATAGGCGGTGATCTCTAGGGTGTGTATTAACAGACAGAAGACGTGTGTGCACGTCGCCAGCACTGTAAGCCCGTAATAAAATCGCCCGTCTCACCGATTATAGAAACTGATTCCGCTAAGGAACGTGGTATTAAGCCTATACTTGCCACTCCCTCATGCCGCAGCAAGATATTTCTCACCATAACAAAAATTTATTTGCAAGGCATTCTATCTCAATGCTATGTAGACAGTGTAACAGAGTTTGCGATATATCAATGGGGTTATAGGCGAGGGAGGAAGATGATTGACTGAGAATGATCTCATACTGTAGATGGTGTGCTATGTAAAGCACCACCTACAAATGCAGGGCTAGACTGATGTTGTAAGAAATGTACAAAATCTTACGACCAGTACACTTGCTTTTCGGATTTAAGGTGTTACACTTCTGATAGAAATGCTATCTACGATTTGGCCCAAATGACCTAACTGTGCCAGCCACCAATAGGAGTCAACACAAAAAATTTGGAAGGATTTTGAAACCAACTGGCTGCAGGATTGAATCCTTCCAAATATACCAGTCCTAGTATCCACCAATAGCATGCAAGGAAAAACTGCCCACACACAAAGGGCATCGATCTAATTAATTAATCAGTCAGTCTGACAAAATGTGGGAATATTTCCAAGACAACCACAGTCTTGCATTTTTGGGAGGGCTGAGGGTTTCACAGTTATCCGCTGCTTTGTTCAGGTCAAAGGTGGGGTTAGTGTGGCTATGTATTTCTTCTCGAATGTCTTTGTTTCTTCTATTATACGTTTCCATAACAGTGGATATAGCGACTACCAGCGGTAGGTGTGCATGCTTGGTGAGTGAGGCTTGGGAGAGGGATTTCGAAATATTGTGAGCATAGCGTAATCGCTGGCATAGAAGTCCGAAAACATACTATCAACCACTCTGAGAAAACTTTAGAAGTCATGACTACACGAGCAAAATAGGAAAGGGGTTATGAAACCACAACTGAGGGAAGTGTACAAAAACTAAATATTTAGGGAAGTAGCTTGGAATATTATGATAATTTCCAGTACACAGCTTTTACATGTTTTGTTGATGATATTACTTTAAAATATCTGGATGTCTCAAGAATGGTACTGTATATGAAACGTCCCCTTTGAAAAATTATACACGACTGTGCTTAAACTGACACACAATATTTTTAGCGCAACGCAATCTGACTTTCAAAAATCCCTACAAAAGAATGGCACTGACTAACATTAATCTATACGTTTCACAAATCACTTACCTCACAAAAATCTTCATTACTCGAACTACTGCAATACAGCGAGCGCCACTACTGCCAGCTAAATAAAAGATTCAAACTACGGAAGGCACTAACTACTGATAGGCATAGTTAGCAAATGAATGTATTTACCTTAATAGTGTTGAAAAAGCATAATATACATAGCAGTTCATAATATCCATTCTGTACTCAAAAATCCGCCATCTCATTTCCCACATCCACCACTGCTGGCGGCTCACCTCCAACTGCGCTGTTCACATCCAGCTACCGCTGCCCAACACTACAATGGCAGACAACAATGCAAACTAGCCACAGATTGCACACAGTACAGCCAGTGATTTTCATACAGAGCGCTATGTAACGTTGCCAATAAGAAAACATAAACAGCCTACTTATATATACAGCATTCACTTATTTCAAACCCGTTTTTGGTTTTATCAATACCTACACCAAGTTGCTATATTTCCATCTGTCACAGTTCTTTATGATTATACTTCAGTGACCGACTGTTCTCAGTATACATCTCACTGACCAGTACAATGAAGATGTACTCCTTGACAGAAATATACGAGTATGATCAGCATTTGACGTCTGCACTTAACAGTATGTTGCTGATATTATACTAATATCGTGAACAGAACAGAACACTGGTTCACCCTGATCGCTCTCTTGCAGTGCCAAGCGAGCAGAAAGAAATGTGTGCACATAGTGCTGACAGGACAATTACCCATTTCTTAATTTACAGCCAATTTGCTTTTAGGGTAACTGGGCTTTGAGCTGTGACATCAAGAGATGTGGGGGGGGGGGGGGATATTCTGGGCTATTTTGAATTTCCTATCATTATTTCAATTTCTTTCCAAAGAGCAATTGCCGTATACCACATAGGGGGAGGGGAGATCCAGTACCGGCATATGTTCCCGTTGCTGGTGATGTCATCGCACATCTAGCAACAATGCTGAGTGGCCCACTACCGACCATAACTAGGATCAAAGAATTGATAGAAAGGAACCATTTAGTTTTTGCCTGTGATAGGAACTGTAGATAAAAATTTCTCAGATCGCCTGTTGACTAAGTGCAAGTAGAAGTGTACTGCATGATTAATTAATCAGAGTACCTGAGTGATGCATAGTCTGAGGAAGCTGGCAAATAGTTTTCTAGTGTATCTTTTATTCCATATTCATGAGAGCTGCGTAAGTAGCTGTAGAACTATGTTCTTTTAAGGGTAATCCGAGGGGGATGGGAGTGGGACACTGGCGTTCCCAATATTCGGAATACTTGGGGAGGAGACTTCCAGTTCTGGCATTTGCCTGATAACCAAAGGAAACTTCTCGAAAACCTTGGTTGGAACCAAAGGACTGGAGCTATTTTAAATTGATTCGTGGACAATGATATGTGCGTATGTGTGTGTGTGTGTGTGCTGGAAACCTTGGTTGGAACCAAAGGAGTGGAACTATTTTAAATTGATTCAGGGACAATGGTGTGTGTGTGTGTGTGTGCTGGAAGGGGGCCTAATTTCCCTTGTAGTCGTTCCTTTCTAGAGTGTGTAAATTCTTTGACTTCGAGCTACGCTACGAAATCTCCAAGGACGGACGGATGAGTAGGATCGTTTCAGTTTCTACTGTGAAATATGCAGAATTAGTCACCAAGATGGTGGCCTGAGCCGGCCGGAGTGGTCGAGCGGTTAAAGGCGCTACAGTCTGGAACCGCAAGACCGCTACGGTCGCAGGTTCGAATCCTGCCTCGGGCATGGATGTGTGTGATGTCCTTAGGTTAGTTAGGTTTAAGTAGTTCTAAGTTCTAGGGGAGTTTTGACCACAGCAGTTGAGTCCCATAGTGCTAAGAGCCATTTTGAACCATTTGATGGTGGCCTGACGTTAATAACTTTAATCTCTTCCCCTCTCTGTCTGTGTCTCTTTCTCTCTCTTTTTCTTCCTGTCTGTCTCTCATATTTTGTAGCTTATTTTTTCGTAAAGTGGCCTTTTTTCCTTCAGAAACAAACATAGATACGAAGGGACTCCAGGAACTAAATCACACGTCGTGCCATGTTAACCCTTTATTTGGAAATGTTACTGTCATCCAAAATCAAAATTTTACACAGCTTTCTACGACTTGTTTCAAGATTCGTCCTTTTGTGTGCAATGTTGCTTACAAACAACATTTAAGCTCTCATGAACAGTGATATTCTGTTGACTCTGGTGAAAAACTTCCAAGTAGTGTGCATCTTCAACAGACACCGTGTAAGTGTAAGCTTACGTGGGCACCAGTTGGCGAAGTAGCAGTTTTGCTTTTGTTTCGATTTTGTAAAGATTTTTTTTATACGAAGACTTCCCACAAATGGAAAGAAAATACGTGAAGTGAGTTGTTACACAAATGGGACATTGCAAATGGACTAATCTTCTCTGGGAAGAGGAATCCTGGCCTTGATTGTTGGATCGCCAACAAGTGCAGAATAAGAAGAAAACTGCAGGACCAGTGACAGTGAATGATATACGGCACTTCTGGACACGGCCAGAGTGTGGGCCAATAAGGAAGACGCGGGCTTTAGCCGCAAGGTTATTCGACTGTAAACTACAGGAAATGTAGAATTACTCTGAGCTCTGTATCAAAAGTTAATTGTTTTAGGACTTTCCCCATGAAATAGTGCAAAATGCAACCGTTTCTTCATCCATAGGAACAACATTGTAGTATTTATGTTGTAGCACTGCTTCACCCTCTGTGGGAAATAATACGTAAAGGCAACGTGCTGTGTGTTGAAGAAAATTATGTAAAATTGTTCACATAACTAAACACTGATCAACAGAACATTGTCACCACCGACCTGCTATCGATATAAACCCGTTCAGCCGACAGGAACGTCACCTGGCATGGAATGACTGCTTGTCAGACACACACACGGTGGATGTAGTATCACTGAACGTGCTGTCTGTAGAATGGGTAAGGCGCGTGATCTATCTGAGTTTGACCGAGGGCAGACTGTGATGGCCCGGAGGCTTTGCACGAGCATTTCGCAAACTGCGTGACTTGACGGGTGTTCCAAGAGTGCTGTGATATGTGTCTTCAACACGTGGTGAAACCTAGGTAAAACCCAGTCCAGACGTCATGGGGTTGGGCGGCCGCCCTTCGTTACAGATGTCGGACGTCGAAGGCTGAGCAGACTGGTAAAACAGGACAGGCGGCGAACGGTGGCGGGCAGAGAACAGGCATGTCTAAATAAACAGTGCACAGCACTCTACTAACGACCGGCCTCCGCAGCCGGCAACTACGACCTAATGGGCACGTGACCGTCGGCACCGGACGATGGTTCAATGGCAGAGCATTGCATGGTCTGACGAAGCCCGATACCTTCTTTATCATGCCGATGGGAGGGCGCGAATCTGTCGTTTTCCAGAGGAACAGCTCCTTGACACCCGTATTGGTCACGGGGAAAAGCTGGCGGCAGGCCCATGACGGTATGGGGAACATTTACGTGGGAACTCATGGGTTCAGTGGCGCCCGCGCAAGGCACCTTGACGGCCAAAGAGTATCGTACACTGGTTGCAGACCACGCACACCCCTTCATGACGATGGCAGTGGCATTTTTCATCAAGAAATTGCACCATGTCACAAAGTCAGGAGTGAGATGGGTTGGTTCGAGGAACACAGTGGCGAGTTCCAATTGATGTTCTGGGCCTCCAACTTGCCAGATCTGAACCCGATTGAACAAGTCTTGGATGTGACTGAACGTGGCCTCCGATCTCATCGCTCATCGCCCCCTCCCGCCCTCCTTCCAGGAATTTACGGATATTAGATGACTTGTGTGTTCAGCTGTAGTTCCAACTCCCTCTAGCCACCTATCAAGGTCTCACTGCTTCCATGCCACCACGCGTGACCGCTATTATCCGTGCCAAAGGTGGAGGTAATGGCTATTAGGCATGTGTTCATAATGTTCTGACTGATCAGTGTATGCATCTAGTTTAAGTAACTTAATATCTTTTCTTCACAGTATTTCCGTGTGTGCCAAATAAAGTGTTAAGGCCACTGTGCAACAAGGGTGGTGCAGTGTCTAAGAGAGTATACGTTCAATGTTTCCGACAGATACGGTTCTGCTGCAGAACGAAAATCACTTGCGTCACGATGTGCGAGTAAATGTAAATTCCGAGTGGCTAGGGCCTCCCGTCGGGTAGACCGTTCGCCTGGTGCAAGTCTTCCGATTTGACGCCACTTCGGCGACTTGCGTGTCGATGGGGATGAAATGATGATGATAAGGACAACACAACATCCAGTCCCTGAGCGGAGAAAATCTCCGACCCAGCCGGAAATCGAACCCGGGCCGTCAGGTATGACATTCCGTCGCACTGACCACCCAGCTACCAGGGGCGGACGGTGTGCGAGTGAAACGTCGAGACAGCTTGAAACGTACTCCAAAGGTGAAGTACGCGACACATTAAAATTCTTATAGGCAAAATGTCTAAATTGTATGCATATTCATCGTAAACTTCTAGCAATGTATAGACCAAACACGGCTGCGTACAGCTATAGTGAAATGGTTCCAACAGTTTGACAAAAATCGCGCAGTTCAGATCTTGGACCATACGATTTCTATCTTTTCGGAAAGCTGAAAGAGCATCTGGGGGGGGGGGGGGGAAGAGAGTCTTTCAATGATGAGAACGTTCATCATACAACGGTTCTCGAACGAGTTCTCGAACAAGCAGCGGATTTCTATAACTGAGGAATTGAACGAGTCATAGAACATTCCGACCTGAGACGTGGTGACTATGGTGAAAAATAGTTTTGTGTATTGAAACGTCCCCTTAGAAAAATTAATGAATTACTGTGCTGATAAACCTATTACGTTTGTTGCTTTTCAAACAGCTGAGCAAAACTGAACGTTCTCAGACATTACTCTCTTTACTTATTCAGATCAACACTAAACTGACACACAATGCTTTTTATCGCAACACAATCTGACTTTCAATAATCCCTACAAGAGAATGGCCCTGACTAAATTAACCTATACGTTTCACAAATCACTTACCTCACAAAAATCTTCGTTACTCGAACTACTGCAATAGAGCGAGCGTCACTGCTACCAGCTAAATAAAAGATTCAAACTACTGAAGGCACTAACTATTGATAGGTATAGTTAGCAGATGAAAGATTTTGATAGAGAACAAACAATGTATTTAACTTAATAGTGTTCAAAAGTCATAATATATATGTATCAGTCCATGATATCCAATATTACAAATTTACTGTTTCTAATGGACACACGTCCAGATCATCCGCTCTCAAAAATCCGCCATCTCATTTCCCCACATCCACCACTGCTGGCGGCTCACCTCCAACTGCGCAATGCTACGCGCTGTTAACAGACAACTGCCCAACACTACAATAGCAAATTCCAACAATGCCACACAGTCACAGACTGCACACAGCACAGCCAGTGATTTTCATACAGAGCGCTAGGTGGCGGTGGCGTTACCAATATAAGAACCTAAACAGCCTACTTACATAGCCCCCATGCTCCCCACAAAAAAAATTTACAAATTGTTTTTGGCACTGGCCAATACACTGGCTTTTCGCGGATGATGCTGTAGTATACAGAGAAGTTGCAGCATTAGAAAATTGTAGCGAAATGCAGGAAGATCTGCAGCGGATAGGCACTTGGTGCAGGGAGTGGCAACTGACCCTTGACATAGATAAATGTAATGTATTGCGAATACATAGAAAGAAGGATCCTTTATTGTATGATTATATGATAGCGGAACAAACAATGGTAGCAGTTACTACTGTAAAATATCTGGGAGTATGCGTGCGGAACGATTTGAAGTGGAATGATCGCATAAAATTAATTGTTGGTAAGGCGGGTACCAGGTTGAGATTCATTGGGAGAGTCCTTAGATAATCTAGTCCATCAACAAAGGAGGTGGCTTACAAAACACTCGTTCGACGTATACTTGAGTATTGCTCATCAGTGTAGGATCCGTACCAGATTGGGTTGATAGAGGAGATAGAGAAGATCCAAAGAAGAGCGGCGCGTTTCGTCACAGGGTTGTTTGGTATCCGTGATAGCGTTACGGAGATGTTTAGCAAGCTCAAGTGGCAGACTCTGCAAGAGAGGCGCTCTGCATCGCGGTGTAGCTTGCTCGCCAGGTTTCGAGAGGGTGCGTTTCTGGATGAGGTATCGAATATATTGCTTCCCCCTGCTTATACCTCCCGAGATCACGAATGTAAAATTAGAGAGTTTCGAGCGCGCACGGAGGCTTTCAGACAACCGATCTTCCCGAGAACCATACGCGACTGGAACAGGTAAGGGAGGTAATGACAGTGGCACGTAAAGTGCCCTCCGCCACACACCGTTGGGTGGCTTGCGGAGTATAAATGTAGATGTAGATGTAGACATATTTATTAAAATTTTTCACAATTACAATAACAAAGAAATCAAATGCACACACGTATTGATACACTGTTGGTCAAAAGCTAAAATTTTCTCACAGTCCGTAAAGACAGTCATGATCGTTCATCACAGTAAAATTGCAGTGTTTTTCTCAAAGTCTGCGCAGTAAAACAAAATGCACACGTAAGTGGTGGATTTCCATGCAGTCTTGAAGCAGTGTTGTCCTTCCAACAGAAAGACAGTGCTGACTCTTGACATGCAGACAGGTAATGGGCCACAACAGAGCAAACCCACAGCAGAGTCAGTCGAAGTTTTGAAGAATACTGGTAGGCAGGTCATCACAGAGCAGACCCACTGTAGTCCTGGTAGAGATTATGGTATTGGTGGGCCACCAGAGGTGCAGACCCACTGCAGTCCTTGTAGAAATAATGGTACTGGTGAGTCAGCAAAGGTGTAGACCCACTGTAGTCCTTGTAGAAATAATGGTATTGGTGGGTCATCAAAGATGCAGACCCACTGTAGTCCTTTAGAGATGGCCAGCAGCCATCTGTTGTGACTGTGCCGGTGCACAATCACCATTGAAGAGTCTTGCGGATAATATAGCAAGTCCATAACCACCATTTGTGCACTCACAAAGTTTTTGGAATTGTCCTTAGAACCAGCAATGCTGTTAACGAGTCCCTTGCTGAATTATTAACACACGTGCAAGCACTAACAGTCCCAACTTCTCACATACTGTGCATATATTATGACCAACAAAAACGTGTGCACTGAAATGAAACTTAAGTTGAAGAACTGGTGTCTATACAATTAGAAATTTACAACATAAGAATACAATTACAAAGGTACAAAATACATCATTAAAGAACATAACAATACAAATAACATTTGTAGCAGTACAGGCTTTACAAAAGAATAGAAATAAACAGATACATCAGTGTTACAGGAATTATGACATAAGTAAATATATAAAATAATGAGAATAGTTTTCGGAACATTAATTTCACACATTAGAATTGAAACAGAACAAAATTAATAATGTGTAAACATTTTTACAAAGAAAATGACAAATTAATAATGCAAATTATATTTGAGGATAACAGTATTCGTCTTCATAGTGAATGTAACTGAGTATTAGAAAAATTCTACAACTAAAGTCTTATCAGATAAACACATAAAGACAGGAAGAACACAAATACACAAGGGTACACAAAAACATAGTGGGATAACACAAGGAAAGGACAGGGTTTGTTTTACTGCAGTATTTTGCAAACAAAACTTTCTTTACTTTTCGGAGATCTCCCTTCGTTCTTCGTTATTTCCAAAAAGTCGTATCTATACCTGCTTTCTGTACTCTTTTCGTATAACTTCTCAATGCATTTATTCCAATTCATCGCAACTCATTCTCTTATATAGTCTACCCCCTCTTAAGCTAACTTAAATCTACTGAGCTCAGATGCATAAACTAAGGGACGAGGCAATGCAGCAGCACAAAACAATTAATACAAACAGCTATGACAAAAAAATGCAAATTGGCAAAGCAAGCAGCAGGAAATCTAAATTAGCAAAGCAATTGGAATATTACAACTAATATAAGGCACTGTGCAGCAAACAAGAAAAATAAATCAGTAGTAAAACTGGCTTAACAGAGTAATACAAAGTCAAATTCAGTAACACTATGCTTGGCAAACAGCAGCAGCAAATGCTATAACTTATACCTAAACATGACAAAGCTCAAGCAGAAAAAATATTACACCAAAGACAACAATGCAGATAAGGGAAATGTCTATTCACATCTTAATGTCTATGTAATTAAAGTGGTGCACCACAAGAAGTTATTCTACCAAAAAAATTACCAAGTAGTTCAAAAGAAAAGTAACTGTTATTAATCCCTTCTTATTGTTCTTTCCTTTCCAAGTGCTCCTTTTTCGAAGAATGTGGATCATAGAATTATTATTTAATAGATCTGTTGACAGAAAGTGTTCACATTAGCAAATGAATTTAATCTCATTTTATAAAACCAATGCTGGAACACAGCTGGAAACCAGATATCAAATGAAATAAGCAACTACACTCCCGGAAATGGAAAAAAGAACACATTGACACCGGTGTGTCAGACCCACCATACTTGCTCCGGACACTGCGAGAGGGCTGTACAAGCAATGATCACACGCACGGCACAGCGGACACACCAGGAACCGCGGTGTTGGCCGTCGAATGGCGCTAGCTGCGCAGCATTTGTGCACCGCCGCCGTCAGTGTCAGCCAGTTTGCCGTGGCATACGGAGCTCCATCGCAGTCTTTAACACTGGTAGCATGCCGCGACAGCGTGGACGTGAACCGTATGTGCAGTTGACGGACTTTGAGCGAGGGCGTATAGTGGGCATGCGGGAGGCCGGGTGGACGTACCGCCGAATTGCTCAACACGTGGGGCGTGAGGTCTCCACAGTACATCGATGTTGTCGCCAGTGGTCGGCGGAAGGTGCACGTGCCCGTCGACCTGGGACCGGACCGCAGCGACGCACGGATGCACGCCAAGACCGTAGGATCCTACGCAGTGCCGGAGGGGATCGCACCGCCACTTCCCAGCAAATTAGGGACACTGTTGCTCCTGGGGTATCGGCGAGGACCATTCGCAACCGTCTCCATGAAGCTGGGCTATGGTCCCGCACACCGTTAGGCCGTCTTCCGCTCACGCCCCAACATCGTGCAGCCTGCCTCCAGTGGTGTCACGACAGGCGTGAATGGAGAGACGAATGGAGACGTGTCGTCTTCAGCGATGAGAGTCGCTTCTGCCTTGGTGCCAATGATGGTCGTATGCGTGTTTGGCGCCGTGCAGGTGAGCGCCACAATCAGGACTGCATATGACCGAGGCACACAGGGCCAACACCCGGCATCATGGTGTGGGGAGCGATCTCCTACACTGGCCGTACACCACTGGTGATCGTCGAGGGGACACTGAATAGTGCACGGTACATCCAAACCGTCATCGAACCCATCGTTCTACCATTCCTAGACCGGCAAGGGAACTTGCTGTTCCAACAGGACAATGCACGTCCGCATGTATCCCGTGCCACCCAACGTGCTCTAGAAGGTGTAAGTCAACTACCCTGGCCAGCAAGATCTCCGGATCTGTCCCCCATTGAGCATGTTTGGGACTGGATGAAGCGTCGTCTCATGCGGTCTGCACGTCCAGCACGAACGCTGGTCCAACTGAGGCACCAGGTGGAAATGGCATGGCAAGCCGTTCCACAGGACTACATCCAGCATCTCTACGATCGTCTCCATGGGAGAATAGCAGCCTGCATTGCTGCGAAAGGTGGATATACACTGTACTAGTGCCGACATTGTGCATGCTCTGTTGCCTGTGTCTATGTGCCTGTGGTTCTGTCAGTGTGATCATGTGATGTATCTGACCCCAGGAATGTGTCAATAAAGTTTCCCCTTCCTGGGACAATGAATTCACGGTGTTTTTATTTCAATTTCCAGGAGTGTATCTAAAGCAAAGCATAAAAATATCATACAATAGTCATGTGGTATTTCATAAATTAGTAGAAATTCTCTCAACTCTCGTAGTCATTTCACATAATCAGGTGTACAGATGTAAGAATATTTCCCATCAGTTCATAAACATTTCAGTAAGTAGCACAAAGTACAATATGTTTCCAAATCATGAGAGTGTTGTATTTGCGATGCTTCCTACAAAGGAATGTCAACAGCGAGGATAATGGCCTCTTTTCTTTTTCTCCACCTGTGCCTCTGAAAGGGACACACTAATGGCTTTCTCCCAGGCAACTGTCGCGTACCTGGGTGCTTACAGTGCATTACGTCAAGGTGACCTACCTTCCTTACCGAAATATTTACATCAGTTTCCGCTACAGTGACAGCTCGATACAAATAAGATTTCACAGGTCGAAATATTTGTGTAACAAATCTGTAGAAACAAAATCTTATAAATATATCAATGTCCAAAAAATTTTCGCCAGCAATGTGATACATTCACGCATTTACACACATTTCATAACTCTTAAAGTACGATTCTTGGTTTCCAAAATCCTTTTTCACAAACCAGAGTCCCTAACTTCTATTCATTATTCATATACATATAAACACGTAATCACATTCCTCATATATGGTAGCATCATCTTATTGATCATAAACATACCTCAACAGCCTAATACACATCGTCGTCGTAATAATAACATCATAACACCTCAGTGAAATCTCAAAATCGTCGTAGCTTCCGCCAATAATTTCAAAACCTAAAAAAATTCTCTGCTCACTTAAATAGTGTCATCTACCGCAAACGCACTTTAAAAATCATAACCCCGTACCAAATACATCATTCAAAGCTCTCATAGTATCACAACAGTTCTCAAAAAAGTATGAACAGTTCACAAAGTACAGACAAAATACAATTTCATAAGTGTGAAATTATCCAACTGTGTAATTGCGTAAACATGTGTCACTGACATTGTAAAAAAAAATTTGTTTCTCTGTTAAATAATCAGATAGCTGTGTAATTCTGTGTTAGAGAAATATGGTACCGATGTGTAAAGTTGTATAGGCAAATACCATATTAGCTAGGGCTCCTTGTGCTTGCCAAACACATGGTACACAAAGTAGGCGTGTACCCCCCTGAGGATTAATGTAATTATACCCTCAGGTGTTACAGATTACAGCAATGGAATGAAATGTATCACGGAAAACTTTCTTTGTAATACAAAAATCTTGAAAAATAAATGGTTTAGGTACAAAATTAATCACTCAAATACGTGTCCTGTAGCGCTAAATGTGCGTCTTGCTGTAAGATAATTCTGTGGAAGTTTCGTAGTTATCGTCCTCTGTAAGCAAAGTTCTGCTGAAGTCAATGTACTTACCTCATCATAAACGAAAGTGAAATGCTTTGCATATAGATATCATAGTTATAACGTACCTTACCGTGATCAAGAAAGTACTATAATGTAACGTATTGTTGTGCTACGAAAAAGGTTGTCACATTGTAGCTATACCACAAAAGTTACTAATAAAACATGTTTTCCTTTCCAGAAGAATTCAGAAAAACTGCGCAGATATAAAACAGATACACCGCAAAAGCAACAATGTAAATTGTGTAACACATTAGTAGCGTCGTGATACAATCGTGTAGCTATCAAAGAAACCAAATGCTAAGTCATCTTTAATCTCACAGAAAGTACTTCAAATAAAGAATGTCTTTTCAACTAAACCAAAATGTTGCATTAAAATCTCATTAGCAGTACCGGTACATGTTCTAAGTACGAAAGTTCAACTACTTTATCTGATAATGAAATAATTTCCTCCATGTGTCTTTCTGAACCAATTTTCAGAGTATCTACTGTGTCCTTTAAGTTTTCCTGAGTTTTTGCAAGTTGCGTAACCGAATCGGTAGATGCAACTGAGTCAATTTTAACTTGCTAGGTCTCGTGATTCTCATGAACAGTAGTTTGCAGTTCTTTTATGGCTGCTTCGTGATTCTGTAATGCATTTTCATGCCGCAATAAAATAGGTTGAAAATGCTCACAAATTTGTGTTTTTACGTCATTACAGACTTTTTGACATTTCGATTCAATGTTATGTAACTCAGTAGTTAAATCTTCACGTGTTTGTTCAAGCGTGGTGTCTAACTTCCGAAGATTTTGTTCCATTGTGTCTAACTATTGAAGCTTTTGCTGTGTTTGTCTCTGATTTTGTTCCATTGTGTCTGACTTCAGAAGCTTTTGCTGTGTTTGTCTCTGATTTTGTTCCCTTGTGTCTAACTTTTGAAGCTTTTTCTGTGTTTGTCTTTGATTTTGTTCCATTTGTTGCATTAATTGCAATAATAATGTATTAGTGCCTGGAATCTGTTTCTCTGTGCTTTTTGGCAGTGCATTTTCACCGGCAACATTCACATTTTGACAAGCAGAAAATGTTTCTTGACTCATTTGAGAAAACGGTGAGGACCCAAAACCTGAGTCTACAGTATTTGTAATATTGTGTTCTGTCATTTCAGATTCCTGAGGCGAGCTGTTGCCGACCGATCGATCGATAATGCTTCCCTGTTCACTACTTGTTTCACTGTCTACACCATTAATTGCCCCTCGCTCCATTTCCCTATGCACAATTACCAAATTACTACTTCGAATGTCTGTTAATTCATTACACAGTGGTGCTGATAAGCTACGCTCGTCGTCACTATTATTTCTCAGTTTAGTTTGAAGCCTAGTGTTACGTTTTTCACACGCCATTATTGTCACAATATTTCACACGATAACACAGAAAAGCACAATTTGAAGAGCAAAAATAAGAGAACACATTAACATAGCACTGAAAATAATGTCTAGTTAATTGCAAGCGCAGCTGCGAAATACTTGGTGCAAATTTACATGCATGCCACAACTGTTTTACTGTACAACAATGAAAGACTGCAACTACAAAGGAGATTCTCTCTACAATTACGCGCTAGCAACAAACAAAAGCTACAGTAATTACACAAACTACAAGAAAAAAATCAGAAGATTCCAGTGAGGTATCCTCGGCTTAGGGTCGCCATATGAAACGTCCCCTCAGAAAACTTAATGAATTACTGTGCTGATAAACCTATTACGTTTGTTGCTTTTCAAACAGCTGAGCAAAACTGAACGTTCTCAGACATTACTCTCTTTACTTATTCTGATCAACACTAAACTGACACACAATACTTTTTATCTCAACACAATCTGACTTTCAATAATCCCTACAAGAGAATGGCCCTGACTAAATTAACCTATACGTTTCACAAATCACTTACCTCACAAAAATCTTCGTTACTCGTACTACTGCAATAGAGCGAGCGCCACTACTGCCAGCTAAATAAAAGATTCAAACTACTGAAGGCACTAACTACTGATAGGCATAGTTAGCAAATGAAAGATTTTGATAGAGAACAAACAATGTATTTACCTTAATAGTGTTCAAAAGTCATAATATCTATATCAGTCCATGATATCCGATATTACAAATTTACTGTCTCTGTCCAGATCATCCGCTCTCAAAACTTTGCCATCTCACTCCCCACATCCACCACTGCTGGCGGCTCACCTCCAACTGCGCAACGCTACACGCTGTTAACAGCCAACTGCCCAACACTACAATAGCAAATTCCAACAATGCCACCCAACCACAGACTGCACACAGCACAGCCAGTGATTTTCATACAGAGCGATAGGTGGCGGTGGCGTTACCAATATAAGAACCTAAACAGCCAACTTACAGTATCTGTGCCACTTCCAAACGTAGGACAGTAGTCAATAAAAATTACCTGGCCTGCAATAATAATGTGTAGCTTACTGTTTGAAGTCCTGTCGTTTTTTTTGGTGATCAATAAGCACATTTTTTAGCAATTTAAAAGTTAAAAGCGGTACGAAATCGTGCTTTGTTTTCACCAAACCGTGCACTTCCACAAAACTGTTCTGCTGGCCATTAAAACTGTTATACCAAGAAGTATAGCAAATTACAAAATTTCTCTTATTATGCATAAAATTTCCAGTCGAAAGAACTGATCACTAAATTTGTAAGTGATTTGGAAGAATACGTGAAGCTGGAGTTAGTAATCAAGCTGCCATCTCTTACAGCCACAAAGTCAGGGTGCCGGCCGGAATGGCCGAGCGGTTCTAGGCGCTTCAGTCTGGAACCGCGCGACCGTTACGGTGGCAGGTTCGAATCCTGCCTCGGGCATGGATGTGTGTGATGTCCTTAGGTTAGTTAGGTTTAAGTAGTTCTAAGTTCTAGGGGACTGATGACCTCAGATTTTGAGTCCATAGTGCTCAGAGCCATTTTTTTTTTTTTTTAAAGTCAGGGTACGACGTGGCATGGCACAGCGAACAACAGTGCTGTGGTGTTGGGCGGTAGTCAAGTGAGGGCCACTGAGATATTGAGTTATGTTGAGCATGGTGCCCCGAAGCATTCGATTTCATCATTTTCACGTGCACTTTGTGAGAATCTGACCAACATGTGCAGAAATATCGTGAGAAAAAGGAAAATAAAATCGCAGACTAGTTAGCCCATTATCTTGTCGTTTTCCAATTCCGACACGTGTTAGAAGACTAGTACACATTGTTCCTTCTTACGCGAGACGTAACGCTATCTTTACACAAACTAAAAACATTCAAATGCGATTTCTGCATGAGAAATCCGCTGTGAAATTTTTCCTGATACACAGAATTTAGATGCACCTGCCCAGATACCCAAACGCGTTAACGTGGAGCTTCTGGGATGCCGAGGGAGGTGCTGTCCGGATCCAATCCATCTCGTGGATTAACTATGAGGGCTAGTGAGCCAGCCAGCCCGAATTTGGTTTGTAGGCGGTTTCGCACAACCAACAAGGTAACTACCGGACTGATGCCCAAGTCCGACGTAAGATACAAGCTAAGCAAAGATGTGCTACACGAACTGCATATCAGGGGGAGCGATGGCATCAGGGAGGACATCCCGCCACCAACTGTCCTTTACATGCTAGGAAGAATAAGAGATAATGTTACTCCTACCTTCTTTGTAAGATGTTTATTAACGTGTTAAAGCAAGTAAATTCTCCGTTTAATGGCTAGAAGCGCACACTCTAAGACCAAATAAACTAAGCACCACGATGGATTATCGAATGACATGGAAATCGGTCGACGTGATGTACATGTAGAGACAAACAAATGCAAACAATTTCAGGAAAATTGGATGATTTATTCAAAAGAAAGAACTTCTCAAACTGAGCAAGTCAATAACGAGTTGGTCCACCTATGACCAATATGAAAACGGTTATTCGACGAAGCATTGATAGGAAAGAGTGTTTGGAAGACTTCCTGAGCGATACCGTGCCAAATTCTATCCAAACATACCTATCTGACGGGAGGGCACAGCCTATAATACTCCATACGTTCTCAATTGGGGAATGATCCGGCGACCTTGCTGGCCAAGTCAGGATTTGGCCAGCATGACAACAGGCAGTGGAAACTCTCACAATGTGCGGGCGGGTATTATCTTGCTGAAACGAAGCCCAGGATGGCTTCCCGTGAAGGGCAACAAAATGGGGCCCGCCGGCCTTTGTGGCCGAGCGGTTCTAGGCGCTTCAGTCCGGAACCGCGCTGCTGCTACGGTCGCAGGTTCGAATCCTGCCTCGGGCATGGATGTGTGTGATGTCCTTAGGTTAGTTAGGTTTAAGTAGTTTCTATGTCTATGGGACTGATCACCTCAGATGTTAAGTCCCATAGTACTTAGAACCATTTTTGAAAACGGGGCCTGTAACATCGTCGACGCATCACTATGTTGTAAGGACGCCGCAGATGACAACCAAAAGAGTCCTGCTGTGAAATTAAATGGTATCCCAGACCATCAGTCCTGACTGTCGGGCCATTTAGCGGGTGATAGGTTGGTACACCAACGCTGCCCAGGACATTATCAGATACGTCTCCGCTGGTCATCAAGGCTCAATTCGAAGGGAGACTCATCACTGAAGACAATTCTACTCCAGCTTCTAGGCTGAAGATGTGTCTGGAGAGGCCTCAGACGTGATGGAATACTGACCTGTCGTCCGCTATACGGCCCAGCAACCAGGTATGATGTTCTGGGGTGCCATTTCTTTCCGTAGTATGACCCATTTGATTGGTATCTGCAGCATACTCACAGCATAGCGGTACGTCGACGATACTGTATGCCCAGTTTTGTTGCTCTTCATGGGCATACCTCTCACCACGATAATGCCCGCCTATACACGGGCAGAGTATCTACTGGTTGTCCTCATGCCTACCAAACCATACCTAGAGCAGTAAAGTCGCCGGATATCATCCCATCTGAGAAAGTTTGCAGAATTATGGTCGATGCCCTCCAAGCAGTTGGAGATTGTGGCGATCTAATGTACCAATTGGACAGAGTTTGACATGGTGTCCCTTCGGAGGACATGCGACATCTCTATCAGTTGTGTCAACCAATGCCAAGCCGAATAATTGCTTGTATAAGGGCCATAGGAGATCCAACCAATTATTGACTTGCTCAACTTGAGAAGCTCTTTCTCTTGAATAAATCATCCAATTTTTCTGAAATTGTTATAATTTTAATCGCTTATTTGCCTGTTCATGAACATCGTATTTTACCTATTTTCGTATCATTCGAATAATTCCTTTGTGGTGTGCTTTTTGTGTGTGTGTGTGTATTATGAGTTCCTCCCCATCATTCTGTACATGTACCTTTTTTGTCAATGGACTCAGAAAGTTTGGGAAGCATTACTGCAGACAGTGGTTGATAGCATGTGCGAAACACGTAATTCAGCCACTACAGCCGGGCTATGTGTCGCTCCTTTCAAACAGTATGATCATCGGAAGAGGCGGCAATCGCGTTGGCAACAGGTGCACCTGGCAAGGCGGGCGGAGATTTCGTGAGGAGTGGAGCGGCGGTCCTTTGTTAGGCGGTGCAGCCGGGCTGCATTCCGGCGGCGGCGGGCCCGCCGGCCGTCCGGGCCGTGTGTGAGGTCGGCGGCTGGCTGGAATGCGCCGGCCGGGCCCGAACACGTGTCCCCGGGCCTGGCTGCAAGGTCAGCGCACAAAAAGCGCCGCAGCCGCGGACCCTGTGACGTCACCGCGGCCGCCTGGCTTCAGCGCCGAGTGCTCTGAGCCTCGGAGCGCGGCGATCTGCTCCGCAATGACGTCAGTTACACTCGCTCCGCCTGCCGCTTGTGTAACGCAGTCAACACGAGCGTATGCCCGCTCACGTTGCTGAGCAAGAAACTCCCTGCTGACTCGTTCCTTTCCCCACAGTCGTAAGCTTACGACTTTGAGGTGACAAGAGCCATTCGATAGCGATATGGACATACACAGATGGCAGTAGTATCGCGTACACAAGGGATAAAAGAGCAGTACATTGGAGGAGCTGTCATTTTTACTTATGTGATCCATGTAATAAGGCGTCTGACGTGATTATGGCCATACAACAGGAATGAACAGCGTTTTAACACTGGATTGTAGTTGGAGCTAGGAGCAAGGGACATTCCATTTCGGAAATCGTCAGGGGATTCAATATTCCGACATCTACAGTGTAACGTCCCCTTTGGAAAATTATAAATTACTGTTAATGTAGATTAATTCTTACAGAGAAGAAAACAGCAACCAGCCACAAATAATGTAGGTTAATTTTTACAGAGAAGAAAACAGCAACCAGCCACTATTAATAGTGGCTGATTGCTGTTTTCTTCTCTGTAAGAATTAACCTACATTAATTGTACACAGCCACGGTCTCACAATGTCAGTTTTAGACAAAATAGTATAAATTACTGTGCTGGGAAAACTCATACGTTATTAGATTTTCAAACAGCTGAGCGAAACTCAACGTACTCAGACATTTCTCTGTTTACTTATTCTCATCAACACTAAACTGAAACATTTTTTTTTTTTTTTTTTTTTTTTTTTAGGGCAACGCTATCTGACTTTTAATAATCCCTACAAAAGAAAGGCCCTGACTAACAATAACCTCTACCTTTCATGAATCACTTACCACACAAAAACCTTCGTTACTCGAACTACTGCAATAAAGCGAGCACCAATACTGCCAGCTAAATAAAAGATTCTAACTACTGAAGGCACTTACTACTGATAGGCATAGTTAGCAAATTAAAGATTTTGATAGAGAACAATCAATGTATTTACCTTAATAGTGGCTCAGATGGCTCAAATGGCTCCGAGCACTATGGGACTCAACTTCTGAGGTCATTACTCCCCTAGAACTTAGAACTAGTTAAACCTAACTAACCTAAGGACATCACACACATCCATGCCCGAGGCAGGATTCGAACCAGCGACCGTAGTGGTCTCGCGGTTCCAAAGTCATTATATATATATATATATATATATATATATATATATATATATATATATATATATATATATCAGTTCATGATATCCAGTCTTACAAATTTCCGTTTCTGATGGACACACGTCCAGATCGTCCTCTCTCAACTCTGCCATCTCTCTCCCCACATCCACCACTGCTGGCGGCTCACCTCCAACTGCACAACGCTACTTGCTGTTCACATCCAACAGCCCAACACTTCAATAGCAAATATTTCAACAACGCAAACCAGCCGCAGACTGCACACAGCACAGTCAGTGATTTTCATACAGAGCTCTATGTGGCGTTACCAACATAAGAACCTATACAGCCTACTTACAACAGTGTGAAGAGTCTGCCAAGAATACCAAACTTCAGACATTACCTCTCACCACGGGAAACACAGTGGCCAACAGCCTTTCCTTAACGACCGGGAGCATCAGAGTTTGAGTAGAGTTGCCAGTGCTAACAGACAAGCAAGCCTAATGAAAAAACCACAGAAATCAATGCGGGACGTACGACGAACGTATCCGTTAAGACAGTGCGACGAAATCTGGCGTTAATTGACGACAGACGCGAGTGGTTTTGCTAACAGCACGACATCGTCTGCAGCGCCTGTCCTCGACTTGTGACCATATCGGCTGGACCATAGACGGCTGGTCAGACGAGTCTCGATCCCAGTAGGTAATATCTGATGGTAGCATTCGAGTGTGGCGCAGACACCACAAGGTCATGGGCCCAAGTTTCAACAAGGCACTGCGCAAGCTAGTGGTAGCTCCATAATTGTGTGGGCTTCGTTTACATGGAATGGATGGGTTCTCTGGTCCAAAGAAACCAATGATTGATTTGATTGTAAATGATTATGTTCGGCACTTGGAGAGCATCTACAGCCGTTCATGAACCTCATGTTCCCAAACAACGATGGAAGTTTTGAAGATGGCGGTGCACCATATCAACGGGCAACAATTGCTCCTGATTGATTTGAAGATCATTCTTGACAGCTCGAGCGAATGATTTTCCCACCCACATTGCCCGACATGAATCCCATTGAACCTTTTATGGGACACAATCGAGAGGTCTGTTCGTGCACAAATTCCTGCACTGGCAACACGTTCCAGTTATGTACGGCTGTAGAGGCAGCCTGACTCAATATTCCTGTAGGGGACTTACAGCGACGTCGAGTTCCTGCACCACGCCGGGAAAAAGATGTCCGACACGTTATTAGGAGGTAGCCCAGAACTTTTGTCACGTCAGTGATGTTCAGATACTGATGATCAGATTCAACCGCGTCAAGTCGACATTTGCTTCCAGCGCTCGAAACATTTATGCTTGTCGTTTACTGTGAGACTGCATAAGAACCCGCCGTTTTCGTTTATTGGAGAAGCACAAAAAACAGCTCTGTGATAAAGTACTCACCACTGCCACAGAGCTGTTCGGCCAAGCCGAACCTTGGTACTGAGTAAGGACGCAGTTAGTAGTTACACGCTAGCCTCGACTGAGGCAGAAGGTTCCCGACTTAATTTCCACATGCCAGTTACACTTATTGATACAGGGTAAACCTGGAGTCTACAACAACGCTTCGGAGGTTGTTCACCGATATTTTCTGAGTATAAGGGACCTGTGGCCTCTTCCTCTTCTTTCGTTTCATCCAACATGGGTTACTTCAGATCAATTACTTTTTAATGATATCAGAAGGAACAGTCTCGGTTGCAAAGTTATTTTTATTACAAATAAGGCGTTTCGCCTGATTTAGACTTCCTCAGATTTTCTAAAAGGAAAATAAAAGCAAGGATGTAATTGTATCTAATTAAAAGTTAAGGGCTGTGGTTAAAAACTTCTAAAAAAATTTGAAAAATTTAAAAATTAAAAGACTATCAAAGCTTTACCCATCACCAGCTGATTGGCCGGTTAGTCATAACAACGGTAAGAAACCATCTGAAATTAGCACATTCGAACAAGATACATTGGAAGAAAACCAAATGATAAAGATAAAAACCGAGATAAATATATGAAGGCAAACATAAAAGGGAGGAAGTCAAATAAAGTAACGTAAAGTACTTCCGTGCAGTCATAGCTGCCAGCTGAAGGGCAGCTTAGAGCCACACGTACATCGAATGAACCTGGATATCAGATGACTAAACGGTCAAATAGACGGTCACATTGAAACTTACGTGCAGAGGCCGTGCTAGTAGGGCAGTACAACAACAGAAGGCGCTAGTGTCGGTAAAAAGGAAATTAATATAGGAGTAAGACTATAAGAAGAAGCTGGTAAAAATGGTTCAAATGTCTCTGAGTACTATGGGACTTATGATGTCATCAGTCCCCTAGAACTTAGAACTACTTCCACCTAACTAACCTAAGGACATCACACACATCCATGCCCGAGGCAGGATTCGAACTTGCGACCGCAGCGGTCGCGCGGTTCCAGACTGTAGCGCCTAGAACAGCTCGGCCACCGCGGTCGGCGAGCTGGTATAGGCAATAAGTAAAATCGAATAGATAGCACCTTAGTTAAAATACATGTTAGCGCGTAAGATAAAAATTCAAAATGCTTGAAAATGAAAATAAACCAAAATTAAGAAATATAATAAAACCAATATCGTCATAATAACTATTTTTTTTTTATTTATCTACATGTCAAGTTCCGTAGGACCAAATTGAGGAGCAAATCTCCAAGGTCATGGTACGTGTCAGTACATGAACTTACTACATAAAAGTAATAACACATAAAAATAAATGTTCATGAACCTGAAAGAAAATCAGTCCATAAATTTAAGCAAACGCTGTCAGCAATACAATGAGAATCAGCTTCATTTTTCAAGGAACTCCTCGACAGAATAGGAGTGACCCATGAGGAAACTCTTCAGTTTCGATCTGAAAGCGCGTGGATTACTACTAAGATTTTTGAATTCGAGTGGCAGCGTATTGAAAATGGATGCAGCAGTTTACCGCACACCTTTTTGCGCAAGAGTTAAGGAAGTCCGATCCAAATGGAGGTTTGATTTCTGCCGAGTATTAACCGAGTGAAAGCTGCTTATTGTTGGAAATAAACTAATATTGGTAACAAGAAACGACAATAAGGAATATACACATTGAGAGGCCAATGTCAAAATACCCAGACTCGTGAACAGAGGTCGACAAGAGGTTCGTGAACTCACATCACTTATTGCCCGAACCGCCCGTTTCTGAGCCAAAAATATCCTTCTAGAATGGGAAGAGTTACCCAAAAACATAATACCATACGACATAAGTGAATGAAAATAAGCAAAGTGGACTAATTTATGTGTCGAAGTATCACTCACTTTCGATACCGTTCGAATAGTGAAAATGGCAGTATTAAGTCTTTGAACAAGATCCTGAACGTGGGCTTTCCACGACAGCTTACTATCTATCTGAACACCTAGGAATTTGAACTGTTCTGTTTCACTAATCATATGTCCGTTCTGTGAGATTAAAACGTCAGGTTTTGTTGAATTGTGTGTTAGAAACTGTAAAAACTGAGTCTTACTGTGATTTAACGTTAGTTTATTTTCTACAAGCCATGAACTGAGGTCATGAACTGCACTACTTGAAACCGAGTTGCACACAACATCCTTTACTACCAAGCTAGTGTCATCAGCAAGCAGAAATATTTTAGAGTTACCCATAATACTAGAGGGCATATCATTTCCATAAATAAGGAACAGGAGCGGCCCCAACACTGATCCCTTGGGCACCCCCCACTTGACAGTGCCCCACTCAGATCCCACATCACAGCCGTTATCAACATTGTGAATAATGACCTTTTGCTGCCTGTTGCTAAAGTAAGAGGTGAACCAATTGTGAGCTACTCCCCTTATTCCGTAAAGGTCCAACTTCTGGAACAATATTGTGAGATCAACACAGTCAAATGCCTTTGTTAAATCAAAAAATACGCCAAGGGTTCGAAACCTTTTGTTCAGACCATCCAGTACCTCACAGAGGAAAGAGAATATAGCATTTTCAGTTGTCAAACGACTTGTAAAGCCGAACTGTACATTTGATAGCAAATCGTGTGATATAAAGTGATCAATTAACCTTACATACACAGCCTTTTCGATAACTTTTGCAAACACTGATGGTATAGAAATAGGTCTAAAATTATCTACATTATCCCTTTCTTCCTTTTTATAAAGTGGCTTTACTACTGAGTACTTTAATCACTCAGGAAATTGACCATTCCTAAAGGAAAAATTACAAATATGGATAAATACAGGGCTAACATGTGCAGCACAGTACTTTTATATTCTACTAGACACTCCATCATAACCATGAGAGTCCTTAGTCTTCAGTGATTCGGCGATCCCCCAAAACAATTCTCTCCACTTTCTCGATCATGTCGTCAGACCGGCTTGTGCGAGCCCGAGGTTGTTTCGGTTTGTTGTCACACGATGTTCTGCCTTCATTAAACTGTCGCACCTACGAACGCACTTTCGACACATCCATAACTCCATCACCACATGTCTCCCTCAACTGTCGATGAATTTCAATTGTTTTCACACCACGCAAATTCAGAAAACGAATGATTGCACGCTGTTCAAGTAAGGAAAACGTCGCCACGTTAAGTATTTAAAACAGTTCTCGTTCTCGCCGCTGGCAGTAAAATTCCATCTGCCGTACGGTGCTGCCATCTCTGGGACATATTGACGATGAACGCAGCCTCATTTTAAAACAATGCACATGTTTCTTTCCAGTCCGGAGAAAAAAAAAACAGAGGCCTTAGAACTTGAATGCACCTCGTATTTTTGCTAATTTTGCTACTAATTTTTCACTATTTGACTTAGTTCTGTGTAAAAATCTTGCTTTTAAAACCGGATTAAAAACAGTCTCGACCAAAGTAAAACATTTATTTATGACGACGCATATCGATACGACAACGCCGTCTCCATGGGAACCACTGGCATCGCTTAACCACTATCTTTGGTGGCATACAATCTACGGGTTTTCGATAAAAACCTGACTGAAGGCTATCGGCGTCCTCACAACCGATTACTAATGGTAACTCTTCTATATATAATATTACCGCCGGCCGCAGTGGCCGAGCGGGTTGTAGGTGCTTCAGTCTGGAACCACGCGGCTGCTGTGGTCGCAGTTTCGAATCCTGCCTTGGGCATGGATGAGTGTGATGTCCTTAGGTTAGTTAGGTTTAAGTAGTTCTAGATAGTTCTGATAGACAATAAAAGCGGGTTAAAAGCTGTGAGCTGTCTGCAGAAGTTAACCTTGCATTACTGAGCAACTGTTTCACCAGGTATCCAGTCTAGCTTACATAATTCCCAACCGGACTAACATTAATTATAATCTTTTAATCGTCATGCGACAAACAGTGATATATATATATATATATATATATATATATATATATCACTGTTTGTCGTATGACGATTAAAAGATTATATATATATATATATATATATATATATATATATATATATAAGAGAATTTAAATAAAAAGAAATAAATCAGTTTATATTTATAAATTTATTTTAACATTGATCATTGATATTTGAGCATATTAAACTTGGTTCATAACTAAACTGGTGCCTTATTTAGGACTGTGAAAATGTGAGTTTGTAATCTTACAGAACACATCAAATATGGAGCCAAGATTGGGAGACTGCATACAACACTGCATTCATAAAATGACACACGAAGAACATTGAAACATATGTAAGAGGAAATTAACCACAACCAACCGATGCAATTTTCACCCAAAGAAGTTACGTTTGTAGCGCAATCCTGTCCATCATGTAATTACCACACACTGGTATACTAAATTCATACTAACTCTCTGTGAAATCTTCCCGAAAAGAATAGCTGAGGGCTACTTTGGTGATTACACCACATGCTTCACGTGGTCAACTTGGTTTACACAAAGAGTGTAACTCCACAATAATTTTGATAATTAAAGTAAATTAGATGAAAAGTAAATTTACAAAAGAAAAACCTCGAACTGGTAACTATCATCTTACTATTAACCTGATGGGTCAAACAATTGTATAAGCACGTGGTACTGGTCTCACAAAGTACACCCCACGTGGGTTGAACATAAAGAAAAGTTGCTATATTGAAAAATATTGTCAAGACGAGACGTTATAATCTCATGCACATTCGCATTTAAGATTTATGATATTAGTTAGAGTTACTGATCAACACGTGGTTCCACTTTACTCACAAAGTAGTGACAAAGCAACTACCGGAATATATTCTGAACTTCGCACTCGAATTACACTGCGTTGCAATTTAAGATAACATTAGATATTTTAGAGCTAAACCTGAAATAACGGTGATTAAATTTTCAGTTAGGCTGAACTTAAGAAATCCATTGTCCTACGGACTTAACAGACACGCGCTTAGCCGAAGATCTTACCACTTCAGGCGCTCGCCGCGGACAGACTGACCTGGGCCGCTACCGAGCGTGCTTAACCGATACAAACGGAAGTGACCAGAGAGGCAGCTTCCTATACCAACATGACAAGGGACGGACAGGACCATACTAAGAATAGAAACCTCTCTGCTTTTAGAAAGCATAGCTACCTCTTCCGACGTTGGTCCTACTGATCTCTAGCAGACAGGCTTGTCTGCTACCATCAACTATGCAACTAGAAATACATTTGCTCATTCATCCTCTCACACAGAAGGGAACGGGGATGACAGTATCTTATCATATACAGTATGTAAAAGAAATCGGATGTAGGTTCCGTATGAGACTGTGTGACATGAATTACATATAAACTGTGTTTTAAAGTGTAGTAGTGTGACAGATCGTTCTTGTTCATGTGGTAAAATAACACGTTTCACTGCTCACTGTCCTCCCAGATAGTCAGAAACACCACAGTAAATTTAGAAGAGGAATTTATGCCGTAAATGACAACAGATTTACGAAATTAACATGAAAGGAATCCAACAGAGACCTTTCAGCATTAACTGTTTTACGTCCTGTATGCCTTACCAGCTATCGCTTACATAATTTGGTATACAGTGAGTAGAGCATCGTGTATTTAAATCACAAATCTGTTGATCTCCAGAGCAGTTGACATTCATGGAGTCATAACATCTGCTCTATTCACCACCACCGCCTACCATCATGGGTATAATTTCTTCTTTTAATTTTTGTTAAATATCATGTATTTTATATGTTACTAATATTATTAGATATCCCTCTAACGCCATTCTGTGTCCATATTTCAGTGTAAATGGTCTGAAGACGTGTAAATAAATGTTTTATTGTGGTTGAGACTGTTTTAAATCCATTTTAAAGTACTTTTAGCATGGTCGCTGTTTCTCCATAAGAAATGTTCTGATTGATTTATTGATTGATTTATTGATCCATCTTTAAGCATTTTTCATGCAATTGATGTCATCATTTTACATATATTATATAATTGCAAAATAGGTCATACGTTTTTAACATTCTGATTGAGTAAATATGTTTTATACTGCACATGTTTAGTAGTCATTAAACATAAATGTGTCATGCAGAATGACAAAAGGAGATACTGTATGTGTAACACAATACATAAGTTAACAAAAACATTTTAACAAATATAAATGAGACAGAATTAATAGATGTTAACCATTGGGGAAAATGCATTATGTAAATAAGGCACAACAGCATGGTACACTAACATTTTCAGAAGAACTTATGTAATAGTGTGGTCATGTCGTACAGCAGTTAACTATTGAGTAAAAGTACATTATTTTAAATAAAGCACAACCGCATGATACAATAACATTTTCAGAAATACTCATGTAATATGGTGGTCATGTCATACACCAGTTTTAATAGATAAGATCATTTTTATTACATACTTTAAATTCTTCTATTGTATAGAATGCTTTTTGTTCAAGCCACCTTTTTGTAATATTTTTGAAGACATTCAGTGATACACTGTGTGCTGTAGGTGGTAGCATGTTAAATAATTGTATCCCTGTGTATGTGTAACTGTTTTGGTTTTTTTAAGCCTAGTAACTGGGATGTCCGTCATCTGCCTTTGGTGTGTGTCATGGCTATGTACAGACTCGTGCAGTTTATAACTTTCTTGGTTTTCCTTTATGTGCACTAAGCAACTGAGAATAAACAGTGATGTAAGTGTCAGTATTTTTAACTCTTTGAAATAGTCTCTACATGATACATGGTTTCTCACTCCAGCAATACACCTAATGGCCTTTTTCGGCCAAAGAAAAATTGTTTTTGCCCCAGAGGCGTTGCCCCATAACAGAACTGCATACGTGAGGTGGCTTAAAATCTTTCCATTTCGAAAACCTCTCCCAGCCATAGTGTGGTGTGTATACGGTAAGACCTTCGGTACACACACCATCAGATTATTTGACTTGTCGCTCTAACGAAGTAGGCGAGTGTCAGGAATGTGTCTTGTGGTCTTATCGTGGCGTGTTTATCTTCTGTCATTAGGTCAGATGAGAGAAGTGCCACTTGCACGCTTAGAGTAGCAGATTGACGGTGACCAACTTTAAACAGAACTTGATTAATTTTCACACACATTTATTAAAATAATAAAAAGCATAGACATTACATAACTTGATTCTGTATGCTGTTTAGAATTGACAATCTGAAGTTCGTTTGGTCTTGGCACGTTAATCTTATTCTCACATATTTCTGATACTTCACAATGTGTCTATTCATTTACCTTCATGGCTATGTACAGGAATATGGTAATCTTATTAGGCACAGACTGAAACTTGACTATAGACTGGTACAGACAAATGCAGACTGGTACAGACTAATGCAGACAAATGCAGACTGACTCATCGGAGGTCTGTACACTAGTTATAATACCTCGCGCGTTCAGGTATCACTGCGCGAGTGTGATCCACGAGTAGAAAAGGTTCTATGTTAGCAGCAATCTCATTGGCTGCGTTACATATTAATACGCGGATCGGCGGAAGCAGAATTTGGTCCATCTCTAAAGCAAGCCATCTAGTAGTGTGGAGATGGACGAGCGCTGCGCCTGCGCTGTTGTGCTTAGCGGGGCGCGCTATAGTGAGAAAGTTGTTTACGCGCTGACTACGCGGAACTATGTACACAACACATAGAGAAGCTGTTGACCAGCTGTTTTTTTTTTTTTAACCTGGTGGATGTCGTGTTTTTTTTCTTCTTTTTGTCTAAGTTAGTGTACGTAAGTGAGACGATTTTCCTGGATTATCTTCAAACTCCGTTCCTAGAGGCACGCTCGTATTTCTGTATACCGGTCCTCTGTGAGTCAGCGTATCTTGATCGCCAGGCAAATGAGCCGTGTAGAAGAAAAATAGAGTTTTTTTTTTAATGTAAAGGCTGTGTCAGTGGTGAGCCCGGCTGGGCGGACGCGTGGCTGGCTCGCAGCTTAGCCCTGGAGAGCGTCAAGGCCTCGCGCTGACTGACATTGCAGCCGGCTAGGCCGCTCCGCGGCGCGCGTTGCATAAGCGCCGTCGCTGCCGCCGGCCCTCGAACCACCGCGGCCGGGTCCACAGCAGCCGACTGCTCTCGCTGAGCGATAGCGGCAGTCGCTACCACATCTCCTGCACTGCCGAATAGCCTCTTAGCGGGCAAAGGACGAGAAACTTGGCGCCTCACGTTCTTAGGCTTTTTCTCGTGAAAACGATAATCGAGTGGACACGGGAAAATTGTGGACAGTGATAGTTCCTGAGTAATGTAGGTGATGAATATTCTTATAGACACACTAGTACAAGCGTACCGGAGGTCATTACAGCACAGAGAGCGTCCTCGCGGTGAAGTGCAGAACTCATATTGTTGAGGTGGTCTTCAGTCAAATGGTTCAAATGGCTCTGAGCACTATGGGACTCAACTGCTGTGGTCATAAGTCCCCTAGAACTTAGAACTACTTAAACCTAACTAACCTAAGGACATCACACACATCCATGCCCGAGGCAGGATTCGAACCTGCGACCGTAGCGGTCGTGCGGTTCCAGACCGTAGCGCCTTTAACCGCTCGGCCACTCCGGCCGGCGGTCTTCAGCCCAGAGACTGGTTTGACCCAGCTCACCATGCTACTCTATCCTATGCAAGCTTCTTCGTCTCCCAACACCTACTGCAACCTACATCCTTCTGAATCTGCTTAGTGTATTGTAAGTAGGCTGTTTATGTTTTCTTTATGTAAGTTTGCTGTTTATGTTTTCTTATTGGCAACGTTACGTAGCGCTCTCTGTATGAAAATCACTGGCTGTGCTGTGTGCAGTATGTGGCTAGTTTGCATTGTTGCCTGCCATTGTTGTCATGAACTGCTATAGCTGGATGTGAACAGCAGATAGCGTTGGGCAGTTGGAGGTGAGCCGCCAGCAGTGGTGGACGTGGGGAGAGAGATGGCGGAGTTTTGATAGTTTTGTAATACTGAATGTCAATTATGAATATTAAGGTAAATACATTGTTTGTTCTCTATTAATATCTTTCATTTGCTAACTATCCCTATCAGTAGTTAGTACCTTCAGTGGTTTGAATCTTTTATTTAGCTGGCAGTAGTGGCGCTCGCTGTTTTGCAGTAGCTTGAGTAGCGAAGATTTTTATGAGGTAAGTGATTTGTAAAAGGAATAGGTTAAAGTTAGTCAGGGCCATTGTTTTGTAGGGGTTATTGAAAGTCAGATTGCGTTGCGCTAAATAATATTGTGTGTCAGGTTAAGCACAGGCTTGTATAATTTGTTCAAAGTGGACGTTTCATATGTAAAATTGTTCTAAGGGGACGTTTCATATGTCGACCCTTAGCCTAGGATACCTCACTGGAATCTTCTGATTTTTTCTTGTAGTTTGTGTATTTAGTGTAGCTTTAGCGCGTAATTGTAGAGAGAATCTCCTTTGTAGTTGCAGTCTTTCATTGTTGTACTGTAAAACAGTTGTGGTATGCATGTAGATTTGCACCAAGTATTTCGCAGCTACGCTTGCAATTAACTAGATATTATTTTCAGTGCTATGTTAATGTGTTCTCTTATTTTTGCTATTCAAATTGTGCTTTTCTGTGTCGTCGTGTGAAATATTGTGACAATAATGGCGTGTGAAAAACGTAACACTCGGCTCCAAAGTAAACTAAGAAACGACAGTGAAGACGAAAGCAATTTGTTAGCGCCACCATGTAATGAATTAACTAATATTCAAAGTAGTAATTTGGTAACTGTGCATAGGGAAATGGAGCGGGCGTCAAACAATGGCGTAGGCAGTGAAACAGGTAGTGAACAGGGAAGCATTATCGATCGATCGGTCGGCAACAGCTCGCCTCAGGAATCCGAAATGACAGAACACAATATGGCAAATACTGTAGACTTAGGTTTTGGGTCCTCACCGGTTTCTCAAATGAGTCAAGACACATTTTCTGCTTGTCAAAATGTGAATGCTGCCGGTGAAAACGCACTGCCAAAGAGCATAGAGAAACAGATTCCAGACACTAATACATTATTATTGCAATTAATGCAAAAAATGGAACAAAATCAGAAACAAACACAGCAACAGTTAGATACAATGGGACAAAATCTGCAAAAGTTAGACACAGTGGAACAAAATCAGAGACAAACACAGCAAAAGCTTCAAAAGTTAGACTCATTGGAACAAACGCTTGAACAAACACGTGAAGATTTAACTACTGAGTTACATAAAATCGAATCGAAATGTCAAAAAGTCTGTAATGATGTAAAAACACAAATTTGTGAGCATTTTCAACCTATTTTTTCGCGGCATGAAAATGCATTACAGAATCACGAAGCAGCCATAAAAGAGCTGCAAACCATTGTTCATGAAAATCATGTGACCTTGTGGGCTAAAATTGACTCAGTTGCATCTACCGATTCGGTTACGCAACTGGCAAAAACTCAGGAAAACTTAAAGAACACAGTAGATTCGATTTCAACACAAATGGACACTCTGAAACTTGGTTCAGAAAAACACACTGAGGAAATGTGTTCACTATCGGAGAAAGTAGCTGAACTTTCGGATCAGGTCACTAACTTATCTACAAAGGTAGATGATGATCTGAATGACACAAGACCCGTAGCCTTCACTGACACAGAAGACTATGAACAAATAAGAAAATTCAAACAAAATCAAAATCAAATTAATACACAGTATAAAAGAGAAATCCGGGAAGTACAAGATCAGTTGACGCAGGTGATACAAGAATTACGTATTTCAGAGGACACTCGTGCCCCAATACTGGAAGAGGGACATAGAAATACGGAAAAGCCACAATATAATAACACAGAGCATTTCGGTAATTATGAAAGAAATTGGCAAGGTGCACCGAATTTTGAGATGGAACCGCCGACACGACGTAACAATGACCGATATGTGACTCGCCGACATGATGATATTGATTATAAGCTGTTCATTACTACACGTAAATTCAAAACATTTAAGAATTCTGCCAACGACATTCATCCACAAGCGTGGCTCCATCAATTCTCTCATTGTTTTCCTCCCAACTGGTCATTGGAGCACAGGTTAGAATTTATGTGTGGCTACTTGGAGAATGAACCAGCTGTAAGAATGCGATCGGTCATTCACGATTGTCACAGTGAAGGAGAATTTTACCACGCCTTCCTCTCAGCGTATTGGTCTCAAGCTACACAAGACCGCGTAAAACATAGCATCATGATGATGAAACACTTTGAACAATCTGAATTTTCCAGTCTTGTCAAATATTTTGAAGACATGTTGCACAAGAATCAGTACCTATCAAACCCATACAGCCCCTCAGAACTCATCCGCATTTGCTTAATCAAACTGCCTGAACATTTACGACACATTATTTTGGCAGGACGTTGCAAAGACGACATTGAAGCTTTTCAGGGACTGTTACAAGAACTGGAAATTGACACAGACAGTCGCGGGATGCGAAAACGGGCAAACAATCACTACAGGGCACATCCGTCACAATTCCGTGACGACAGAAATAATAACTGGACACGACAAGTCTATTCTTACAACGCAAATCGTGACCAAAACAGACACCACCCATATGACAACCACTGGCAGAGTAATAGTTACAGGGAAAGATCACCTTTCCGCGGTAATGACTATCACAGAGACAATCAGAGAAACAGACAATATGGGAACCAATATAACTATTATCAAGGGAGACAGAATAACTTTAGACGCAACGGTCCAGCGCGTAGTTACGATTCAAGGAGAAATTCTCCACCACGTGACAGACAAGAAAGAAACTATGGAATCTACCGACATGACGACAGACGATATGATCGTAACGACAGACCTGAACTGCATCAGAACTGGCGAGTTTTAAACAGAGCTGGGCCCTCTCGGCAAGGCGAATTTATGGAAGTTAGGCCTCCTAATCCCAGTAACGGCGCGCGCCAACAAAGAAACAGACAATGACTTGCACCGCAGGCTGCCGCGTGCGCCGGCTGGCTCCGAGAAAAATAACATTGACGCTAACCTTGAGTAAAATTCCCGTATTCTTTACGGACGAATACCGCATGATACTTGCATTCAAGTTGAAACTCTGCGTACTGAGAAGAGCAAAGGGTAAAAGATTACACCACATTTCTCATGTAAAACCATTTATTGACAGATAATCTGCTTTTTAACTTAGTCTTTGCAATTTTCACTTCACGCTACTTGTACTATTTGTCACACTGAGAAACTGTTAACATGCAACTATGTTTTTAAAGTTAACTAACCATCCAGTCAAGAACATAGGTAACTTAGACAAGTAATTGCGAATGCATTGTTATTGCGAACAGACGACACAGTGTTGTTATTTATACAATCTTCCTTGTTAGTTGCACGATTACATAACGAATATACGGCTTACATACTTAGAACATATACCAGCACTGCTAATGAAATTTTCATGCAACATTTTGGTTTGCTTACGAGTGGATTCTGGATTTGAGGTGCTTTCTGTGAAATGCCAGATGACACAGTGGTTGGTTTGTGTGACAGCTACACGATTATATCACGACGTTACTAATGAGTGACAATTTACAATGTTGCTTTTGCGGTGTATCTGTTTGATATCTGCACAGTTTTTCTGAATTCTTCTGTAAAGTAAAACATGTTTTAGTAGTAACTTTTGTGCTATTGCTACAAGGAGACAGCCTTTTCTGTAGCACAACAATACGTTACAGCACAGTACTTTCTTCATCACGGCAATAAGCGTAGTAAGTATGATATCTATACGCAAAGCATTTCACTTTTGTGCATCATGAGGTAAGTACATTGACTTCTGCAGAACTTAGCTTTCGGAGGACAATAACTACGACACTTCCCAGAGATTATCTTACAGCAAGACGCACATTTAGCGCTACAGGACACGTATTTGAGTGATTAATTTTGTACTTAAAACATTTATTTTTAAAGATTTTTGAATTACAAAGAAAGTTTTCCGTGATAAATTTCATTCCATTGCTGTAATCTGTAACACCTGAGGGTATAATTACAATAAACCTCAGGGGGGTACACGCCTACTTTGTGTACCATGTGTTTGGCAAGCACAAGGAGCCCTAGCTAATATGGTATTTGCTTATACAACTTTACACATCGGTACCATATTTCTCTAACACATAAATTACACAGCTATCTGATCATTTAACAGAGAAACAAACATCTTTTTACTACGTCAGTGACACATGTTTACGCAATTACAGAGTTGGATTACTTCACACTTAAGAAATTGTACTTTGTCTGTACTTTGTGAACTGTTCATATTTTTTCGGAACCATTGTGATATTATGAGAGCTTTGAATGATGTATTTGGTATGAGATCATGATTTTTAAAGTACGTTTGAGGTAGATGACACTACTGAAATGAGCAGAGAATTTTCTTTAGGTTTTGAAACAATTGCAGAAAGCTACGACGTTTTTGAGATTTGACTGAGGTGTTATGATGTTATTATTACGACGACGATGTGTATTATGCTGTTGAGGTATGTTTATGTCTATAAGATGATGCTACCATATATGAGGAAGGTGATTACCTGTTTATATGTATATGAATAATGAATAGAAGATAGGGACTCTTGACTTGTGAAAAAGGTTGTTGGAAACCAAGAATCGTACTTTGAGTTATGAAATGTGTGTGTAAATGCGTGAATGAGACTGTCACTGCAGCGGAAACTGCTGTCGTAAATATTTCCGTAAGAAAGTGACCACCTGCACGTGCGTCGTCGGCACACAGCTGTGTCAGACACCTGGAGAACAAGCCATTAGAGTGAGGGCCTTTCCGGAAGCACAGGTAGAAAAACAAAAAAGGGGTTAACCATGCTATTGACAATCCTTTGTAGAGGGCATCGCTAATGCGACACGCTCGTTACTTGAAAACATATGATTTTTGTAATGCGTTGTGGGCACACAGCTGCGTCAAACACCTGGAGAATAAGCCATTAGGATGTGCCTTTCATCGCTAATGCGACACCCTCGTTACTTAAAAATTTATGATATTTACTGAAATGCCTAACAAAGTGACAAGAAATATTTTTACATCTGCACACCTGATTATGACAAGTGTCTTTCTACGAGAGTTGAGAGCCATTAACTTATGAAATGAAATGTCACATGACTACTGAATGATATTTTTATGCTTTGGTTTGTGTAATTGCTTATTTCATTTGATATCTGGTTTCCAGCTGTGTTGCAGCATTGCTTTTATAAAATGAGATGCATTTGCTAATGTGAACTCTTTCTGTCAACAGATCTATTAAATGATAATTTTGTAATCCACATTCTTTAAAAAAGGAGCACTTGGAAAGGAAAGAACAATAAGAAGTAACTAGTAACAGTAACACTTAATTTTCTTTTCAGGTACATGGTAATATTTTTTTACAATCAGTTGTTATGGTGCACCACTTTAATTACATAGACATTAAGATGTGAATATGCATTTCCCTTGTCTGCATTGTTGTTTCCTGTAATATTTTTTCTGCTTGAGCTATGTCATGTTTAGGTATAAGTTGCTGCTGTTTGTCAGGCATAGTGTTACTGAATTTGACTTTGTGTTACTCTTCTAAGCTAGTTTTTCTTGTTTCCTGCATTGCCTTATATTAGTTGTAATATTGCACTTGCTTTGCTAATTTATGCTGCTTGCTTTGCCATTTCTATATTTTGTCATTGATGTTTGTGTTAATTATTTTTTTTTTTGCTGCATTGCCTCGTCCCTTGGTATATATATCTGAGCTCAGTAGATTTAAGTTAGCTTAAGAGGGGGCAGACTATATAAGAAACTGACTATGGAGAATAGGTAAAGAATGCATTGCGAAGAAAGATTTGGGCCCAAATGAGTATGGTAAAATCAGAAATAATTATTTTGAAAGAAATATGAATAGAATACAGGAAGAAGGTATAGGTAGGATTATCTTGGAAATAAATAATGAGGTAAGAAATATGTGAACACATAAATACAGAAAGCATGCTTGGATAGGATTTTTTTGGTGGAAGCAAAGGTTGAAATAAGACGAACGATCTATGGAATGAAGGGAGATCTCCAAGCAAAATACTGCAGTAAAACAAACCCTGTCCTTTCCTCTTTGCTGCTTTTTCCCAATATGTAATTGTGTGTTGTCCTTTCCTTTTGTGTTATCCCACTATGTGTTTGTGTACCCTTGTGTATTTGTGTTTTCCTGTCTTTATGTGTTTAGCTGATGAGAGCTATGTTGTAGAATTTTTCTAATACTCTGTTATTTTCTTTGTAATGATGCTTAGACATTATTTATTCTGTTTTGTTTTAATGCTCATGTGTGAAATTGATGTTTCGAAAGTGATTCTGATCTTTTATTTTTGTACTCATGTCATCATTCCTGTAACACTGATGTATATGTTTATTTCTATTCTTTTGTAAAGCCCCTATTACTACAAATGTTATCTGTATTGTTATGTTTTTAATGATGTATTTTGTACCTTTGTAATTGTATTCTTACGTCATAAAATTGTAATTGACACCAGTTCATCATATTATTAACTTGTAACCATTCATTTCACTGCACACTTTTCTGTTGGTCATACTATATGGACACTATGTGAGAAGTTGGGACTGTTAGTGTTTGCACGTGTGTTACTAATTCAGCAAGGGACTGGATAACAGCATTGCTGGTTCTAAGGACAATTCCAAAAACTTTGTGAATGCACAAGTGGTGGTTATGGACTTGCTCTATTATCCGCAAACTCTTCAATGGTGATTGTGCACCTGCACAGTCACAACAGATGGCTGCTGGCCATCTCTACGAGGACTACAGTGGGTCTGCATCTTTGATGGCCCACCAATACAATTATCTCTACAAGGACTACTGTGGGTCTGCATCTCTGGTGGCCCATCAATACCATACTCTCTACCAGGACTGCAGTGGGTCTGCTCAGTGATGACCTACCTACCAATATTCGTCAGAACTTCGAATGACTCTGCTGTGGGTTTGCTCCATTGTGGCCCATTACCTGTCAGCATTTCAAGAGTCAGCACTGTCTTTCCGTTGGAAGGACAACACTACTTCTTCAAGACTGCATGGAAATCCACTACTTCTATGTGCAATTTCTTTTACTAATGAGACTTTGTGAAAAACAAAAACTGTAATTACTATTATGATGAACAATCTGGACTGTCTTTATTGACTGTGAAAAAAATTTTAGCTGTTGACCAACATTGTATCAATAAGTGTGTGCATTTGATATCTTTGTTATTGTAATTATGAAAAATTTTATCAAATCATTATTGGCCACTGGCCAAAAACATTTGTAAAATTTTTTGTGGGGAGCATGGGGGCTATGTAAGTAGGCTGTTTATGTTTTCTTTATGTAAGTTTGCTGTTTATGTTTTCTTATTGGCAACGTTACGTAGCGCTCTCTGTATGAAAATCACTGGCTGTGCTGTGTGCAGTATGTGGCTAGTTTGCATTGTTGCCTGCCATTGTTGTCATGAACTGCTATAGCTGGATGTGAACAGCAGATAGCGTTGGGCAGTTGGAGGTGAGCCGCCAGCAGTGGTGGACGTGGGGAGAGAGATGGCGGAGTTTTGATAGTTTTGTAATACTGAATGTCAATTATGAATATTAAGGTAAATACATTGTTTGTTCTCTATTAATATCTTTCATTTGCTAACTATCCCTATCAGTAGTTAGTACCTTCAGTGGTTTGAATCTTTTATTTAGCTGGCAGTAGTGGCGCTCGCTGTTTTGCAGTAGCTTGAGTAGCGAAGATTTTTATGAGGTAAGTGATTTGTAAAAGGAATAGGTTAAAGTTAGTCAGGGCCATTGTTTTGTAGGGGTTATTGAAAGTCAGATTGCGTTGCGCTAAATAATATTGTGTGTCAGGTTAAGCACAGGCTTGTACAATTGTTCTAAGTGGACATTTCATATGTATAAATTGTTCAAAGGGGACGTTTCAGTATTCATCTCTTGGTCTCCCTCTACGACTTTTACCCTCCACGCTACCCTCCAGTACTAAATTGGTGATCCCTTGATGCCTCAGAACATGTCCTACCAACCCATCCCTTCTTCTAATCAAGTTGTGCCACACGTTCTTCTTCTCTCCAGTTCTATTCAATACCTCTTCAGTAGTTATGCAATCTACCCACCTAATCTTCAGCATTCTTTTGTAGCACCACATTTCGAAAGCTTCTACTCTATTCTTGTCCAAATTATTTATCGTCCACGTTTCACTTCCATACATGGCTACACTGCATACAAATACTTTCAGAAACGACTTCCTGACACTTAAATCTATGATCGATGTTAACAAATTTGACTTCTTCAGAAACGCTTTCCTTGCCATTGCCAGTCTACATTTTATATCTTCTCTACTTCGACCATCATCAGTTATTTTGCTCCCCAAATAGCAAAACTCCTTTACTACTTTAAGAGTCTCATTTCCTAATCTACACTCCTGGAAATTGAAAGAAGAACACCGTGAATTCATTGTTCCAGGAAGGGGAAACTTTATTGACACATTCCTGGGGTCAGATACATCACATGATCACACTAACAGAACCACAGGCACATAGACACAGGCAACAGAGCATGCACAATGTCGGCACTAGTACAGTGTATATCCACCTTTCGCAGCAATGCAGGCTGCTATTCTCCCATGGAGACGATCCTAGAGATGCTGGATGTAGTCCTGTGGAACGGCTTGCCATGCCATTTCCACCTGGCGCCTCAGTTGGACCAGCGTTCGTGTTGGACGTGCAGACCGCGTGAGACGACGCTTCATCCAGTCCCAAACATGCTCAATGGGGGACAGATCCGGAGATCTTGCTGGCCAGGATAGTTGACTTACACCTTCTAGAGCACGTTGGGTGGCACGGGATACATCGGACGTGCATTGTCCTGTTGGAACAGCAAGTTCCCTTGCCGGTCTAGGAATGGTAGAACGATGGGTTCAATGACGGTTTGGATGTACCGTGCACTATTCAGTGTCCCCTCGACGATCACCAGTGGTGTACGGCCAGTGTAGGAGATCGCTCCCCACACCATGATGCCGGGTGTTGGCCCTGTGTGCCTCGGTCGTATGCAGTCCTGATTGTGGCGCTCACCTGCACGGCGCCAAACACGCATACGACCATCATTGGCACCAAGGCAGAAGCGACTCTCATCGCTGAAGACGACACGTCTCCATTCGTCCCTCCATTCACGCCTGTCGCGACACCACTGGAGGCGGGCTGCACAATGTTGGGGCGTGAGCGGAAGACGGCCTAACGGTGTGCGGGACCGTAGCCCAGCTTCAAGGAGACGGTTGCGAATGGTCCTCGCCGATACCCCAGGAGCAACAGTGTCCCTAATTTGCTGGGAAGTGGCGGTGCGGTCCCCTACGGCACTGCGTAGGATCCTACGGTCTTGGCGTGCATCCGTGCGTCGCTGCGGTCCGGTCCCAGGTCGACGGGCACGTGCACCTTCCGCCGACCACAGGCGACAACATCGATGTACTGTGGAGACCTCACGCCCCACGTGTTGAGCAATTCGGCGGTACGTCCACCCGGCCTCCCGCATGCCCACTATACGCCCTCGCTCAAAGTCCGTCAACTGCACATACTGTTCACGTCCACGCTGTCACGGCATGCTACCAGTGTTAAAGACTGCGATGGAGCTCCGTATGCCACGGCAAACTGGCTGACACTGACGGCGGCGGTGCACAAATGCTGCGCAGCTAGCGCCATTCGACGGCCAACACCGCGGTTCCTGGTGTGTCCGCTGTGCCGTGCGTGTGATCATTGCTTGTACAGCCCTCTCGCAGTGTCCGGAGCAAGTATGGTGGGTCTGACACACCGGTGTCAATGTGTTCTTTTTTCCATTTCCAGGAGTGTAATTCCCGCAGCATACCAGATTTAATTCGACTACATTCCATTATCCTCCTATTGTTATTGTTCATGTTCATCTTATATCCTCCTTTCAAGACATTGTCCATTCCATTCAACTGCTCTTCCAGGTCTTTTGATGTCTCTGACAGAATTACAATGTCATCGGCGAACCTCATAGTTTTTATTTCTTCTCCATGGATTTTAATTCCAATTCTGAATTTTTCTTTTGTTTCCTTTACTGCTTGCTCAATACACAGATTGAATAACATCGGGGAGAGGCTACATCTCTGTCTCACTCCCTTCCCCATCACTGCTTCCCTTTCATGTCCCTCGACTCTTATAACTGCCATCTGGTTTCTGTACAAGTTGTAAATAGCCTTTCGTTCCCTGTATTTTACCCCTGTCACCTTCAGAATTTGAAAGAGAGTATTCCAGTCAACATTGTCAAAAGCTTTCTCTAAGTCTACAAATGCTAGAAACGTAGGTTTGCCTTTCCTTAATCTATTTTCTAAGGTAAGTCGTAGGGTCAGTATTGCGTCACGTGTTCCAATATTTCTACGGAATCCAAACTGATTTTTCCCGAGGTCGGCTTCTACCAGTTTTTCCATTCGTCTGTAAAGAATTTGTGTTAGTATTTTGCAGCCGTTGCTCATTAAACTGATAGTTCGGTAATTTTCACATCTGGCAACACCTGCTTTGTTTGGGATTGGAATTATTATATTCTTCTTGAAGTCTGAGGGTATTTCGCCTGTCTCATACATCTTGCTCACCAGATGGTAGTCCGTTCTTAGGCCTTGCTCACCCAAGGCTGTCAGTAGTTCTAATGGAACTCATATTTATTCCGATTTTTTTTTATCAGCTGCACTGTCAGTAAAAACAAATCACAGCACCAAGAAGATGTCGTGAGACATAAGCAAAAGTTGATAGGCGTGTTTCTACATCTGAAACATGAAGTAAGTTCGAATCTCACCCGTGTCACATATGAGTGGCGCTAATGGCGCCACTATGAGGGTGCAAATCAGGTTTGCTTTAATTACACTCTGTAATGATAGCGAGCGTTTGTTACATTTCAGATTGGATATGGATTGATGTTAGTAAATAATGCCTTTAAGGCGACAAAGATACCATTATCAGCACCTCATCGAGTCTGAACAAGGTCATGCAATAGGGCGATCATAATCGGGATGTTCCTTGTGCGATACCGCAGAAAGATTTGGCAGGAACGTAGCCACTGTACATGAACTGCTGGCAGCGATTGTAAGGTGATGTGGTCTTCACCTTCATTACTTACGTATTTTGTCCTCACAATTGTATGCTGCACATTAAGACACTTCATTCGAACCCAAATTCGATAAGGTAGAGTCAATTTTGTATGAATTCATGCAAGCAATATGCAAATCTAATAAGTAAATCGCAAGTGTGCACCGAGGCTGAAAAAGTCGAGGCTGGGGTACACAACATGGCAGCCACAGGAATTTTCATTCCAAAGAGGGGTGAGTCAACACACCTATTTCGGCTGGAGAGTCCGACCAGAGAGAGTACAGATTTTGCCAGTGCGAAGGGATAACGACCCCCGTGCTCGACATAAAAGAAAAAGGAGGCCGGTCCGTTGTCGCTCTTTGAGCAGGAACATGTAACGAGAGCGAGTGCGCTCGTACATGTACACAAAGAGTGAGGAACAAAGTCTCTCCTCAGTACTTCACTGGGAGAGCACCTCTGTCGTTAGCGAATCAGAGTGATACTCTATATTGAGTCGCTCACGATTAAGCATTGTTCACTGTGTTGGCCGCCACACTTATTGTGCAGTGTGAACACGGACAGAGTACTAGTTAAATGCCTGTGAGCGAATATTGAGTGGCATCGCAGTGGACTGGTTATCTGACCAGTGTAAAAAATATGTGTGTGAAATCTTATGGGACTTAAGTGCTAAGGTCTTCAGTCCCTAAGCTTACACACTACTTAACCTAAATTATCCTAAAGACAAACACACACACCCATGCCTGAGGGAGGACTCGAACCTCCGCCGTGACCAGCCGCATAGTCCATGACTGCAGCGCCTTAGACCGCTCAGCTAATGACCAGTGTACCACACCAATAGTTATACTAGGGGCGGATAGGAGTCCTTGACTTCATCAGGGCGAAGGGAAAGTTTGATTGACGTTGGTCAATCCAGATAGAAAGAGATAGTTGTGTTATTTGTCAGCAGCGAGCGACGCAGGCAGCAGTCGTCGCAGCTCATGGTATTGTGCACTACAGCGTATGCGAGCCCCATCTGTCCTCCATAACAGTACACTTCATTACATTTCTCACACAGCAGCCTTGACTGTACCTAGAAAAGTTATTCAAGTTGTGTAGCCGCAGCTCTCAGCCATTCTGCCAAGTAAATAACATTCTTAGAGAAAATGGAGAAAATAACCTTTCCATACTTTGTAAAAATAATAGCATTCCTTTCCAAAAGAGGCAATCTACTGTTCGGAAAAGAAAAAGTTTCACTTGATTTCTCAGAATTTTTTTGCAATAAATAATATTTGTCGCTCGTTTAATGTTTTTCTTGCACTAACCAGCAATAATCTAGTACCCAAGTATTCCACTAGCTATGTAAGAATATAGAATATTTTTGTGTCTTTTCCTTACAGCGTATGACTCCAGAAGATATTTGCTGCTGAACGTTTTTCAAGCAGTTCGTGTAGGTTCATAAGGAGCGTCTGTCTGACTTCTGTAGTAGTGTGAGGTGGAAATTGTTTCTTGTTGGAGCCAAAGAGTACTTGTTGGATCACTCCATTGCGCAACTTGACAAAATAAAACTCACACACTCACATGATGGTCACGAGAATGTACTGCCGCAAGAAGAACTGGCAGCGGATGTCCACTCCACACAATCGAGAGGGTGGAGCATCGTGTTTGGCGTGTGGCCCTGACGCATCATACTGCATCTGCAGCAGTACTTTGAGCAGCTATTGACTCCACAGTGACAGAACTAACTGTTACAACTCGGATATTTCAAGGACAGCTCCGAGCCAGACGCTCTGTAGCCTACATTCATCTGACCCCAAACCACTCTCATTTGTGACTTTAATGGTTTCAAGCGACAGGTCAATGGATGATGGCAGGGTCGTGGTCTGTTACATTTTTTGATGAAAGCTAGTTCTGTCTCAGTGCCAGCGATGGCCGTGTTGTTTAGGAGGACGCCAGTTGTTGACCCGAAACCAACCTAGTCTACGTGCTAGACACACTGGGGTTATGGTCTGGCGTGCGATCCGTTTGACAACAGGACCACTCTCGTGATTATACTATTCACCCAACGTGGTGATTCGACCTGTCGTGCTGCCATTCATGAATATCATTCCAGGGAGAGTGGTTCAAATGGCTCTGAGCACTATGGGACTTAACATCTGACGTCATCAGTCCCCTAGAACTTAGAACTACTTAAACCTAACTAACCTAAGGACATCACACACATCCATACCCGAGGCAGGATTCGAACCTGCAACCGTAGCAGTCGCGAGGTTTCGGACTGAGGTGCCTAGAACCATTCGGCCACCGCTGCCGGCCCAGGGAGAGTTTTCCACCGGGATAATGCTCGCCCATATACAGCGGTTGTACCCCAAGATGCTCTACAGATTTTCGACATGTTACCTTGGCCTGTTCTATCACCAGATCTGTCTCCAGTCGAGCACCATCTTCTGACCAAACTCCAGCATAATCCACAAACTGCATTAACCGTTCCTATATTGACCGAGCAAGTGCAACAGGCATGGAACTCCATCCCACAAACTGACATCTGGCACCTGTTAAACACAGTGCACGTACGTCTCCATGGTTGCATTCAACATTCTGGCAGACACACTGGTTATTAATTTACCAGTACTTCTCATTTGCAAAAGGCTGTTCTCATCCTTACATTAACTTGTGATCTTGCAATGTTAATCATTTAAATGTGTTAACCAAGATAAACGCGAATTCTTTACAGACGAATGGAAAAAATGGTAGAAGCCGACCTCAGGGAAGATCAGTTTGTATTCCGTAGAAATGTTGGAACACGTGAGGCAATACTGACTCTACGACTTATCTTAGAAGAAAGATTAAGGAAAGGCAAATCTACATTTGTAGCATTTGTAGACTTAGAGAAAGCTTTTGACAATGTTGATTGGAATACTCTCTTTCAAATTCTGAAGGTGGCAGGGGTAAAATACAGGGAGCGAAAGGCTATTTACAATTTGTACATAAACCAGATGGCAGTTATAAGAGTCGAGGGGCATGAAAGGGAAGCAGCTGTTGGGAAGGGAGTGAGACAGGGGTGTAGCCTCTCCCCAATGTTATTCAATCTGTATATTGAGCAAGAAGTGAAGGAAACAAAAGAAAAATTCGGAGTAGGTATTAAAATCCATGGAGAAGAAATAAAATCTTTGAGGTTCACCGATGACATTGTAATTCTGTCAGAGACAGCAAAGGACTTGGAAGAGTAGTTGAATGGAATGTACAGTGTCTTGAAAGGAGGATATAAGATGAACATCAACAAAAGCAAAACGAGGATAATCGAATGTAGCCGAATTAAGTCGGGTGATGCTGAAGGAATTAGATTAGGAAATGAGACACTTAAAGTAGTTGATGAATTTTGCTATTTGGGGAGCAAAATAACTGATGATGGTCGAATTAGAAAGGATATAAAATGTAGACTGGCAATGGCAAGGAAATCGTTTCTGAAGAAGAGAAATTTGTTAACATCGAGTATAGATTTAAGTGTCAGGTAGAAGTTTCTGAAAGTTTTTGTATGGAGCGTAACCGTGTATGGAAGTGAAACTTGGACGATAAATAGTTTGGACAAGAAGGGAATAGAATCTTTCTAAATGTGGTGATACAGAAGAATGCTGAAGATTAGATGGGTAGATCACATAACTAATGAGGAGGTATTGAATAGGATTGGGGAGAAGAGAAGTTTGTGGCACAATTGACTAGAACAAGGGATCGGTTGGTAGGACATGTTCTGAGGAATCAAGGGTTCATCAATTTAGTATTGGAGGGCAGCATGAAGGGTAAAAATCATAGAGGGAGATCAAGAGATGAATACTCTAAGCAGATTCAGAAGGATGTAGGTTGCAGTAGGTACTGGGAGATGAAGAAGCTTACACATGTTAGAGTAGCATGGAGAGCTGCATCAAACCAGTCTCAGGACTGAAGACCACAACAACAAAAACCCAGACATATGTATTTCAGAAATTTCTTTATCCCAAAGTAATTCGTTTTTGTTGTAGCGATTTTTTTCTGTCAGTGTATTTAGATTCTTACCAAGCTGTTCGGGAGCAGAAGGTAGGTAGCAAAGCTTATGTGGCCCTCTTCACCCAATGTGAAACACATACTTAAATTCACAATCATTCGTATGTGATTATAATTATGAGAGGTAGCATTCTATAATCACCGGAGACGATTGCGGAGAGGTCTCCTGGTTAGGGACTGGATGGTAATGGGACTGGAAAGTATATTTTATGAAAAGGGTGACGCGCGTCCCTGGTCGGGACATGGGTGTCTGACTGAGTGTAGGAGTCTAGTTAGGCGGGCGGTGGCTCTGTGAGGTGAAGAGACAGCACCCCGCCGGCCTCTGTGTGTCACGACCACAGCTGGAGGTCGCGTGACTAGCTGTGAACCGCGATGCTGGTGGTTGCACCGGACGTGCCACGGTGGCGCTCACCATAGCTGCAATGTTCCAGCCAGTGTCACCCAGACAAGTGTCCCCACATGTTACATGATTTACTTGTGGAGAAGTCTGACGGTTTTGGAGGCTAAAAACAGTGAACTGGGTTTTCACTCTTCCTCTGAGAAACCAGTACCAATGAACAGTAGCGCTTACTCTTTGGTGAAAGTGAAGTGTATCATCATAAATGGAAACATAGCTACTTTTATTCCGCTGTATTTGACATCTACACGCACTTCATACTCTGTATTACCTTCTACTTCAACTTACTGACTTTTTCATACGGTGAAATCCGCCATGATATCACCAATCCTACAAGCTCTAACTCTTGCCTTTCTATCCTACAAGAAACTAGTGCTCGTCTCCCCTCTCTGTGTCTCTCTCACTCCTCTCATTTTTTGGCCCACGGCTAGAACCTCTAATCTATTTTTGCTTCCTATCATCTGCCATACACTCCTTTATCCATGCATTGTTTTCACCATATTACCATACGCTTGATTTCTCTATTTAAACCCACTCGCTATGAACCTACACAGCCTCTAACCGTACCTCACCTAATTCTGTTCCATCCTAGTGCAGGTACTTCCAGTTTTAGTGAATGCGCAATGCTCATTTTTTATTTTTATTATTATTTTGAGCTTTTCCACATTACAGAGGCTTATCTCCAACATAATAATTTACTCGGAAATTACAATACAAAGAATAAACGTTCTTAAACTATATTTTCAAAATATTCCTCCAGGTGTTTCGATCTCATGTGTCCTCTTCCTCTACACCCATTCTCCACATTGTGTGCTGTACATTTGGATCCAGGTGGTCATAGGTCGTCCTCTTCTTCCTCTCCCCTCCGGTTCCCACTCCAGGATCAGTTTTGGTATTCTGGTTTTCTCCATTCGTCGTACATGCCCGTACCACTGTAATTTCTTCCTATCCATTATGTCATATATTCTTTCTTTTATTTCCATTCTCCTTACTATTTCGGTGTTCCTTATGTTTTCCTTCCTGGAGATTCTTGCCGATCTTCTCCAGAAGTCCATCTCTAGAGCTTGTAATTTTTTAATGTGCTTCATGTTAATTGTCCAGGTTTCTGTTCCATACAGTACCACACTCTCTAATATGGATTTATATGTTAATTTTTTAGTTCTTCTCATTACATTCCTGCTCCATAAGACTGAGTTAAGCATCCCAATGACCTTCCGTCCGCTACTAATTCTTGAGTTGATTTCTGACTCTGATTTTCCCTCTATTTCTAAAATGGATCCCAAATAACAGAAAGTGTTTATATTTTTGATTTCTTTCCTTCAATGTATAGCTCATCTGAATCATTAGTCAAGTATTCTGTTTTTTTGGTAATTAATTTTTTAAGATCTTAACGAAGTTCTGCGCCACTATTTTATTTTTTCGCTATTTAATTAAAAAATAAAAAACGTATTTCATTTTATTGTTATTACCATCAAGAAAAATCTATTTTAGTCGTTTTAAAACAATTTGTAAACTGAAACTTCCTGGCAGATTAAAACTGTGTGCCGGACCGATACTCTAACTTGGGACCTTTGCTTTTCGCGGGCAAGGTTCGCTGTATAGCTTCTGTGAAGTTTTGAGGGTAGGAGACGAGGTACTGCCAGAATTAAAGCGGTGTGGAGGAGTCGTTAGTCGTGCTTGGGCAGAACAGCTAGTAGAACACTTGCCTTAAAAGGCTAAGGTCCCGAGTTCGAGTCTCGGTCCGATACACAGAGTTAATCTGCCAGAAAATTTCATATGAGTGCACATTCCGTTACAGAGTGGAAACTTAGTTCTGAAATTTGTAGATTGTTCATCGTTTTAATTATCACGAAAAGAATTTTAAAACCACTTAGCTGATGAACGAGAAATTTGTACAACTCAGAAAAACAGTGTGTTTCATTGTTTGAGATAATAAAGAGATGAATCGTGTCACTGTAAATTATGGCAGAGCTAGTCTGACGTGAAATGAATTAATGTAGTTACCGCGACAACATCATTTTCCGGTCCAAGACTAAAGTCAATAATTTTCAAACCCCACAAAAAACTAAATGACTGAATAAATTTCTATCTTCCACTTCTTTTTTATCTGACCATCAAGTGCAAAGAGAGTGACAAGAAATGACATGTTTCGTTGGGTCGCCACCATAATGAAACCGTAGGAAAAAATGCAGTTACTCTTTTTCCCAGGAGTACAATTACATTCGGTCTTATAAATTTCTATCTTCCACTCCTTTTGCGTCTGGCTAACAAGTGCAAAGTCAGTCACAAGAAATGTCATCTTTCTTTGCGTCGCCACCATAATAAAACAACAGAAAAAAATGCAGTTATTCTTTTTCCCAGGAGCTCAATTACATTTGGTCTTACAACGTGCAAATTCTTTTCTGCAATCCCCAGATGAAAATCGCTTATTCTAGCTAAAAAAATATTGTACTTTCGGGTGCATTTAACAATCACGTCAACAGGAAAAGAGACGGGAGTTCTGTCAGACATCAGTATTTTTAACGGCTGTCGAAGAATGTTCATTAGTAAAGTTTCAGGAATAACAAGAGAGGCTATAATGGTATATAGTTGCTCATGATGTGTATTAAAAATTTCGTTTCCGCCGTATCCATCGTTTCCTCCAACACTGTTGATGGTTCTATGCATGTCTCGCAGTTTCCTTGAAATTGAAGAACGCAATATTATATCGTGATCCTGATGTGACCAGTTTCTCACTATTGCTTCAGTGTTTGGGATCACAAGGCAGAAAAAAATTCGATGTTTCCCTCTGTAGGAGCGTTACAGCTCAAATGCGCCGATAGCAAAATTGAACCGGTTTGCTCAGGCAACTTACGTGGGACTACTTTTAACAACTCGGACAGTTGTGAGAGGTAGACTGTACAACGTTTATGCTGTTTCCATAGTACATTTCGAGTATAGAGTGACTGAAAGGGACTATAGAGTGCACGAGACAATACAGATAACGGCTTGCTATAATTTGATACGCCACTGGAATTGGGTGCGGAATGTAAAAAGAACTCTCCAGAGCAGTTGTTGATTGGTATCTTTTGGTACATACAACAATTCCATGTACCGGCTCCAGACGTCCCTAAGGACTGGAGAACGTCACGTTTGTCTGAAAACAGTTATCAGAATAATTAAATATTAGATGCCATCTCGAATGACTGTCTTTGTCATACTGTTTCAGATGATCGCTATCGTTCCACTGTTGTTGTTGGGGTTTTCAGTCCGAAGACAGGTTTGATGCTGCTCTCCGTGCTGCACTATCCTGTGCAAGCCTCTTAACCTTCGAGTGAGTACTGCAACTTACATCCTTCTGAATGTGCTGGCTGTATTCTTCTGTTGGTCTCCCTCTGCAATTTTTATCCCTCACACTTTCCTCTAATACTAAATTTGTGATCCTCTGATGCCTCAGAATGTGTCATATCAACCGATCCCTTCGTCTAGTCCGGTTGCGCCACAAATTTCTTTTCTCCCCAGTTCTGTTCAGTACCTCATTAGTTACGTGATTTACACATCTGTAGCACCACATTTTTAATTTCTTGTTGTCTAAATCGTTTACATTCAATGTTTCACTTCCATACGTGGCTACATTCCATATAAATACTTACAAAAAAGATTTCCTAACACTTATATCTACATTCGATGTTAATAAATTTCTCTTCTTCAGAAAAGCTTTTCTTTCCATTGCCAATCTACATTTTATATCCTCTCTGCTTCGAAATCAACAGTTATTTTGATGGCCAAATAACAAACTAATTTAAACGTCTCGTTTCTTAATTTAATTCCCTTAGCATCATCTGATTTAATTCGACTACATTCCATTATCCTTGTTTTGTTTTTGTTGGTTTCCAACTTACATTTTCCTTTCAAAACACCGTGCATTCCGTTCAGCTGCTCTTCCAAGTCCTTTGCTGTCTCTGACAAACCTCAAAATTTTTATTTCTTCTCTCTGAACTTTAATTTCCTTTCCAAAGCTTTCTTTGATTTCCTCTACTGCTTGCTCAGTGTACAGATTGAATAACATTTGGGATAAGCTATAGCCCTGTCTCAGCCCCTCTCAACCATTTCTTCCCTTTCATGCCTCTCGACTCATAACTGCCGTCTGGTTTCCGTACAAGTTCTAAATAGCCTCTCACTCCCTGTATTTTTCCCCTGCCACCTTTAGAATTTCAAAGAGAGTATTCCGGTCAACACTGTCAAAATGTTGCTCTAAGTCTACAGATTCTATGAAGGTAGGTTTAGGGTCAGTATTGTCTCACGTTTTCCTATATTTCTCCGGAATCCAAACTGATCTCCCCGAGGTCGAGTTCTACCTGTTTTTTCAATCCTTTGTAATGAATTCGTCTGAGTATTTTCAGTCATTACTTACTAAACTGATAGTGCAGTAATAATCATACATGTCAGTACCCGATTTCTCTGGAACTGTAATTTACATTTTTCTTGAGGTCTGAGGGTATTTTGCCTTTCTCATACATCTTGACACCAGATGGAAGAGTTTTGCCATGGCTGGCTCTCCGAATATATTTCGCAGATACACTTGCAAAAATTATCAGAAATATAATGGCTGATGTCCGAATTAATGGCTATGTGAACTGTAGTTAATCGTTTTGTGTACACAGTGGAAACACATACCATAATGCCCGTTGCCGGGCATTATGACGCTGAAGAATGCTATCATGCAACGTTAATCCTTCCCAGAACCGCTAGATACGGATACGTCCATCGTGATCTTGTACGCAGAACACGCGGCAATAATTACTGTGCTGACAGCCCTTGGTGTTACAGACATTGTCCCACTGTCCATTTGGATACGTTTCTGGACTCAAAGTATATGATTTGGTTGTCTGATGTTGCACTGCTGAGCAAACAATATGGCTGTCACCTCTGGCACTTGTGTTGAGTATGGCCCTCCTGAAGCACCGAGCGAGGTGGCGCAGTGGCTAGCACACTGGACTCGCATTCGGGAGGACGACGGTTCAACCCCGCGTCCGGCCATCCTGATTTAGGCTTTCCGTGATTTCCCTAAATCGCTCCAGGTTCCTTTGAAAGGGCACGGCCGACTTCCTTCCCCGTCCTTCCCTAATCCGATGAGACCGATGACCTCGCTGTCTGGTCTCCTCCGCCAAACAGCCCAACCCTCCTGAAGCCATCGCGGAGGAGGGAGAAGGGGCGGCTCTCCGTTGATTAGATACGTTCAGACACTTCACAGGTTGCTTAGTTCAGCATTCTCGCACAAGACTTTCTCCAGGCGATCGCCGAAGCCGAGACTGGCCCTCCCACAGGCTGGTAACGAGTTCTTAGCACCACCCACTTCACTTCGCGTTTGGCCGACAGTCTACGACTGTCGAAAACAGCTCCGCGTAATTTCCGTAATTGTTCTCTATTAGAGCCAATTTAAAAACGTAAGCACGTTCGTGCTAACAGCTGCTCCGCAGAGGTAGGGCTAACTGGAGGGTAACAAGTGGCAGCAGGTATTCTTCGGAGCGCCGATTGCGGCCCCGGACGGCGTTCAAAACGCTGTGGAATTATCGCTAGCGCCGCACGGTAAATACCGCTCTGATCAGAAACTGCGTAGCCCGGGTACCTCGTTAAGCAACCGTAAATACAGTTATGACGTATATAACTTTGTTCCTTACTTGGACACGTCGTATATTTCTGCTGGCCTTGCCGACGGTTGCTATTCGCGTTCTTACCGGAGAACTAGTAGTACTGTTCTATGATTTTCGAGGTTATCCATCTACGCACGTCCATATCACCGCTTTACGTCGTTAATAAAAAGAGTCTACTTTTGTTTTGCCTTTTTTTTTATTAAAGCGCTCCGGAATCAGAAAATCAGAGAGAAGATTAGTAAAAAGTGTCATATCAAATGGAATCTGTTGTAATATGGATGCTCAACTGACAGCATCATGTATCTATCGTAACATTGTCACTAGGCGCACGGTTGTTGTGATACTGGGTCATGCATTTAATGTAGACAGACAGTTATTAACAAAATGAAACTGTAAGCTGCTTGTTCTGAATTTAATCTGTATCCACGCAGCAATGCCTGCAGAAAATTGCCTTGAGCAAAATGCTCTTTTTAATTCTATGAATACTGACCCACGGAAGTACCGAAATAACTCAGTTTGACTTCTTTCTAGAATAACTGAACACAGATGAGTTTACATTACGCAAACGTTAAATTAGGCATAGTGGTTCCTCAAATCACTTTAATGATTAAGTTTCCTAACAAATGAATTACCATTTCGCCTTGGAAAATTTCAGTATGTCCCATCCTACAGGCAAAACATGAGCAGTTAGCATGCTTGTCTCGTAAATGTATTTTAAACATCTTTCGACAAGAACCTGAAAATATTGAACAATCGAAGAATAATATCTGGAACATATCATACTATGTGCTGCTTCGAAGATCTCGACGAAAACTTACTTTCCGAAACCTGTAACCATGTCACTAAAAATTGTGCAATTAATGACTGACAGAATGAAGCCCCCAAACGAAAAATAATTGTTAGGATCAAATAACCACAATGAAGGCTGTGGTTTCTTGAAAAGGACATACATAATATAGTTAGATTAATGATGAGAAAGTGCGTGAATAAATAATGAAAAGTTTGGTATCACTTAATAATTATACAACAAGAAATACAATCATGAAAGTACACAATAATGTTCGAGGAACCATAGTAAGACAAAGACTTCACACATAAAATGTTCATAAAACCCACGAAAATGCAACGAATCGCGTATTATGTACTGCGGTTACGAATCAAATACACTATGTAGAGAAACATATTCTGCCCCACACTAACAGATAGATACTGGCGTTTCACTAAAGTTTTCACAATGGTTAAGTACAAATGTGAATACCTTGTTTAGTGTGGGACACCAAGCTTCGTATTAGCAGCAAATATACCTTATCTTTCACAGAGAAATGCATGTTTCAACTCTCATCGTTAAGTTTTCACATGCGAACACAGATCGTCGTCAGCAAACACAATCTTTTTCTCTATGTACATCAGAGCAGCCACTCTTCCTCCTTAAAACCACAGCACAGCACAGACAAGATAGGAATCGAATTTTAAAGAATCTTCGCTCCTTCTTCAAAAACATAGGCCACGTTTCTGTCAATGACCGCGTTAAATTCTTATTGGCCGAGCCACCATTTCCCCAAGAAGCGTCGATAAAGACAAACCAATGAATCTGAGCCAGGAGTAATTACTGCGCAGACATCAACCATTGGGAACAGATTATCGTAACTAAAACTGCTCCCGAGCTGACAGATGCTTAATATATGAGAAAGTGTAAGCTGGCAACTGTAAAAGGCAACATTCTAACTGTAGAAACGAGTGAAAAACGTACAATATCAACAAATCATACTAATGGACTTTCTTCTTAAAAAAAATTAGCATCACCATTCGAAGTGTCCAAAGATCACATTCAAACAAAAGTACTTCATTAACACATATCGTACGAGCAAGGGAATATGGCAAGTGGGGGAAGGGAGGACAACAGTGATAAGGACGCGCTCATATATTCGTATAATGCTCTCAGGCCTCCTGCGTGTGTCTGAATACTGGTGTACCTGTATGTATAGCTGTAACACCTAAACCTGGTGACTGCATACTGTTCCCATGTTCTGTCTACATGGTACTTATTTTCAGTTCTCTAGCTTTTGAAACAATTCTTACGGGACATACAAAAGAGTATTTTATGCCTAGTTTAGATACTTAGACAATAATATGGACTGAATCGGGAATATCACAAATGTCTACCAATGGCGATTTATCATTTCTTATTGTGATATCAGGAGGATTTTAACAGCATACTACTTTAATGTATCCTATGTTACATTTTCTTCTTATTCCCCCGTTTCAGTATATTGCGACGGTAAAACCTGTTTTCGTCGGAATATGTCCTTTGTTAACTCTATAGAACTTCGTACCAGGCTACGACTTTAACTAATATATACTCTGAATTCACAAAACAAACTGTAGTATAACATTTCCAGTGCTGAGATGGAAGTATTCCAACATTGTGAAAGAGAATAGCTCTTAAAAAATGCAGTAAACAGATTTCCGCGAGGTACTTCACTTATCAATGCTCTGCGCCACTTTGTTCTGGTTCATCTAGCGGCTTGCTACTGTGCGGTGGCGATAGCTGTTCAGTGTGCACCAGGGCTGCAGACTTGTAAATGCAAATAAAGAAATAATTAATTATCTAAAGAATTTTTTTTCGAGGTAGCAATTAAAACTTCACGATTAGCCCTCGTAAGACTAAGCGATAGCCACCAGGTAGAGAGGTTCTCTTGGTTATCTGGACTACACACTAGGGATGGCGGTTACAGCTGAAACAACCGTTTTTCGGTTATATCGGTTTCTTTCAAGCCAATTTAACGGCACTATTGAAACGGCTGAAAATAATCGGTTTCTGAAATAACCGATTTCGAGTTTTATTCCTTTGTTTCGTTTAATAAACGTAGAAGAGGACCAATAATTGAAAAATTTAGATTGCGTCAGTTTAAAAATATTAAATTGTGAATTCAATAGGCAAATGAAAGAAAACTGAGTCCGTCCAACGTTTGATGCTTGAATATTACAAAAAATCACCATTATTTCCCTATCGAGTCTAAACTTTTTTAAAAATTGCTCAAAAGTCATGTTGTAACCGGGGATCATGGCACTATTTGGAAATTACGAACAGTCAGTACTGAAGAGTGAGAACTGAGGTTGAAGTACTTAATTGTTCGTGTTAATTTGTCCGTCAGGGCTACAAGTAGATAATGGCACGTTGCGGAAGAACTAAGAAATTTATGGTAAGGCCTTATGGGACCAAACTGCTGAGCTCATCGTTCCCTAAGGTTACAATCTATTTAATCTAACTTACACTAAGGACGAAGCACACACCCATTTCCGAGGGAGGACTCGAACCTCCGACGGGGACAGCCACGCGGACCGTGAGAAGACGCCTTAGACCGCACGGCTACCCCACGCGGCGCACGTTATGCAGACAAACGCTGCAGATCAGCTGCTTTCTATGTGTATTGCAAACTGTGAATAAATTGTTAAATTTCACGTTTTCTCTTTATTTTATTGTAAGGTGGCAGGCAAATCCAACACCTTCCATGAAAACCGTGACGTGATAGCAAATCCGGCAGTATGTCACATAGCTCTGAATAAATCCTGACATTAAATTAACCAATGAGTGAGCAAATGGAATACCACAGACTAACACAAGAACGCCTAAATGCATGTGATACCTTCCCACCGCGAAACAGACGCATTTCCGAGGGGAGAAGCGAGAACAGAAGCCGAGAGCAGAGTCGTGTAGGCTAGAAGGTCCTACGATAAGGGACGGACACCCAGGTCTCCAGCCGACCGCCACGACCACCCCCTAGCCCATGTTAAAAGATAGAGCCCTCCAGAAGAACAGTATAGATCTTACGATAACACTAAAAGCGCCACACGAGCTGCAAGTTTTAGCTTGAGACTTTTTCGCGTCTCTGCTACGTAGCAAACATTAAAAACATTGCCCACCACGAAACGTATAACGTTTCTCATTGTATAGACCGAATTTTTGTAGGCGGAGCTTAAAGTTAACATTGAGACGCTGATTGGTCAGTTGAAAACACAGCCAGGTAGCTTTTCTTAAACCAGCTTCGGTAAATTGTAGTAAGGAGAAGTTAAAAAGAGTTGTTTCCGAGACGGCGAGGTGTGTGGAACTGCGTCGCCCGCCGCCCCCTGACGCTGACTAACCACCGGCAAGGTAATGAACGCACGCAATGCTGCATAAGAATCATAAGGCTTCACTCAGAACTGCAGAAGTCTCATCTGTTACATCCCCTTTTTGCGTAATACTAGTGTCGATCGTCAATTAAAGCTCATGGTATTCACATTTGCTACTAGAAGTTAAAATCTGAAACGCCATGATTTTTCTGTTATATAATTATTGAGAAGCCACATCAGCCACTGTAATTTAAGACAAGTTAAATAAGTAATTCAAGATAATTGAGGGTCACTGTAGACCATTTTGATAACTTTCTCTTTTATGAAACTTAATTTAAACCTAGATTATAGATGTGATATGGCATAGGTCAGCTAATCGATCCATTGTAGAACTTGGAAACCCATTCAGGGAATATTCGTTCACATTTTTGTTGAACGCAGTTAGTTTTTATCATCCTGTATCGAAATATTTTCTTTCATCAATAGCGCAATTTATAAACAATGTTTTGTGAGTAGAATAAAAATTCCAATGGTAAACTTAACTGCTTTTTCGACGTTATTTTACCAGCTAACTAAAAATAGGAAAGTCTTGAACCCCTTCCACTAAATTTAGTTAGTATTAAGATTCTTTTACAGGGAGTGCAGTGGAGCTGACGCTGAAACCATTACGTATTTGATTATATCATCGCTAGTCTCACTGAACTCTTCTGAACTCTACATGTCATGAGTGGTCTGGCGTCTCCTTATCAGCAACAGGTCCCAGGTTCAAACTAGTCAATTCCCTAAAAAAACACGCTCAGAGCGTCGTTGCGCGAAAGTGGTAGGGAGACACGATTTAGAACAAACAGACCCCACGCAGAATGTTAGATTATGTCACAAGTTGGTTGCGACTGCTCAATGTATTAATATTTTAAGGCAAACGGAGCATTGTACTACACTGAAACCACACTTTGTTAAATTCTTCCAGACTTGGTATGGTGCCAGTCTGTAATGCAGCTGATATACGACAGTGGCAATGGGAAGCTACTGTGTCGACCGGATGGGGCAAATATCGCACGTTGCGTGTACCCTCATACTATGTAACAGACCACGCTGTATGATGAGCGGTACATCATTGACTCAGCAATGTGTACCAATTCTTATGTCATGTTTTCGTTGCTCGTTTCTGTCGATATTGTTGTTAAAATAGCACTTTCTCATATTCCATAATATTGCAATATTTCAAAGCATTCCAAATCTTACAAATAAAAGTTATGGCTCAAATGGTTCAAATGGCTCTGAGCACTATGGGACTTAACATCTGAGGTCATCAGTCCCCTAGAACGTAGAACTACTCAAGCCTAACTAACCTAAGGACATCACACACTTCCATGCCCGAGGCAGGATTCGAATCTGCGACCGTAGCAGTCGCGCGGTTCCAGACTGAAGCGCCTGGAACCGCTCGGCCAACACGGCCGGCAATAAAAGTTACTCGTTCCTTAAAAAAGATATATTTAGAAACGAAAAATTTTGGCACTGCTGCTATGGCCAATTGATGTTTCGGGCTTTTTTACCGGGTTATCAGTAATATATATATATATATATATATATATATATATATAAACACGTCTTATAACCGAGACCAAACGAAATCGAAAAATACCGTTTATTCAGAACTAAAATACCGGTATCGGTAACGAGCGGTCTGTTTTCCCCACCCCTGGTACGCAGACATCCCTGCTGTGCAGCGTCCGGTGGACAGCCGGTGTCCCCCCCACGCGGACGCAACACCGCCGCAGGGCGTGCAGCCGCGCTGTTGCCTGGCGACGCCACTGGGAACGAGCTGAGGCGCTACCGCTCGCCTCTGGCTCTGCGCGGCGGGCACGACCGTACAGTGGCGGCGAACATAGCCACGCCCGCCCGAATGACTCCATTACAGAAATCAAGGGTCTAGCTTAGCGGGGGATACAACCCGTCGGCTTTGACCAATGACGTCAGAACTGGCCAGGGAGCATGTATTACAAAGATGAAAGAGCTGAGAAGAATGTTCAGAAACAAAGGAATGCAAGAGGGAAAAACTACTTCACATATACAGGGTGTTACAAAAAGGTACGGCCAAACTTTCAGGAAACATTCCTCACACACAGAGAAAGAAAATATGTTATGGGGACACGTGTCCGGAAACGCTTACTTTCCATGTTAGACCTCTTTTATTACTTCTCTGCAAATCACATTAATCATGGAATGGAAACACACAGAAACAGAACGTACCACCGTGACTTCAAAAACTTTGTTACAGGAAATGTTCAAAATGTACTCCGTTAGCGAGGATACATGCATCCACCCTCCGTCGCATGGAATCTCTGATGCGCTAATGCAGCCCTGGAGAATGGCGTATTGTATCACAGCCGTCCACAATACGAGCACCAAGAGTCTCTACATTTGGTACCGGGGTTGCGTAGACTAGACAAGAGCTTTCAAATGCCCCCATAAATGAAAGTCAAGAGGGTTGAGGTCAGGAGAGCGTGGAGGCCATGGAAATGGTCCGCCTCCACCAATCCATCGGTCACCGAATATGTTGTTGAGAAGCGAACACTTCGACTGAAACGTTCACAGAAGATATGTGTTGATGACGTGATTGCACAAATGCGTGCGGATTCTCGTCAGCCCACACATGTTGATTGTGAAAATTTACAATTTGATCACGTTGCAATGAAGCCTCATCCGTAAAGAGAACATTTGCACTGAAATGAGGATTGACACATTGTTGGATGAACCATTCGCAGAAGTGTACCCTGCACACGCTGTACGTGGTACGGAAACAACTGGTTCTCCCGTAGCACTCTCCATACAGTGACGTGGTCAACGTTACCTGGTACAGCATCAACTTCTCTGACGCTGATATTAGGGCTATCGTCAACTGCACGAAGAATTGCCTCGTCCATTGCAGGTGTCCTCGTCGTTCTAGGTCACCCCAGTCGCGAGTCATAGGCTGCAATGTTCCGTGCTGGCTAAGACGCCGATCAATTGTTTCCAACGTCTTCCTGTCGGGACACCTTCGTTCTGGAAATCTGTCTCGATACAAACGGCTATTGCCCAGTGCTAATCCATACATCAAATGGGCATCTGCCAACTCCGCATTTGTAAACATTGCACTGACTGCAAAACCACGTTCGTGATGAACACTAACCTGTTGATGCTACGTACTGATGTGCTTGATGCTAGTACTGTAGAGCAATGAGTCGCATTTCAACACAAGCACCGAAGTCAACATTACCTTCCTTCAATTGGGCCAACTGGCGGTGAATCGAGGACTACTGACGAAACTGAAATGAGCTCTAACATGGAAATTAAGCGTTTGTTGACACATGTCCACGTAACATCTTTTCTTTACTTGTGTGTGAGGAATGTTACCTGAAAGTTTGGCCGTACCTTTTTGTAACACCCTGTATAAGGGCCAGTAGTATTTTCACGTTAACGACATCGCATGTTTGTATCTTAGTATTTCTCCGCAAAATACAATGGAAAGAAATGAATGAAATATATTACTAGCAAAGAATACATCGCGTTACATGTATGTCAGTTGTATCTCGAAACTCTTTCGAACTGTATTGCTTAAGTGCAGTACGGGATACAAGTTCAGCGTACGTCGATTTCTTAGGTTCAACTAGCATTGCTGTCCTGTTGTTCACTTGAACTATGTATCCCCTGCTTTACTAAACCGTAAATGAAACACCAGATACAAATTGAAAGCTCATTCTAAGTGTGTTGCTTCAGTACAGTACGGAATACGAGTTTAGCGTAAGTAGATTTCTTCGTTTTCACTAGCATCACTGTCCTGTTCTTCGCTTGAACGATGTATCCTCCGCTTCAGTAAACCCTAAATGGAACACGGGATACAAAGTGTAGATGTGTTGTTTATTTCATCTCCGCTATTAGTAATAGTCTTTCCTTACGTACGTATCAGTACTATTGATGGCAGAAGGTCCTACGTATGTAATATATGTATACCAGACTTCCGTTGACCTCTATCCACTGGTAACGAAAAGGTGGAAATAGACGTACGTTACATTTGCAACTTGTACCTCAATTGAACTACACGGAGACAAGGAGAAGACACATGCACAATTTGTATCCCGTACTTCACTATGGGGTACAGTTTTCTTGTTGCCTTGGACGCTAATAGTATCCCATTCGTTACTTGAGGTAACGCAACATCTGTATCTTGCTCGCCAATTGACATATATAGCGTCAGTGTAAAGGCGAAGTGAAGGACGGGATACAAATTTTAGTTGTGTCGTCAGTGTAAAGGCGAAGTGAAGGACGGGATCAAATTTTAGTTGTGTCGGGGGTTTCGCCTGTAATATAGCAAGTACACATTCGAAAATGTCGTACTGATACTAGTGCTGGGAAACGAAAGAAGATCGACAGCTGAGAAATTTCTATTACGTACTTCACAACACGAAAATACACATATTGGTGGAATAAAACAGTCAGATATCAAAATACTGAAATACCGTGAAAGAAGCAAATGGAAAAGTGAACATACCACACGGAAATATCGAGGAATAACCGAAACTCTCCTAGACAGACAGTAACGAAAATTACATACCCACAAACAGACAAATCCATTCCAATAAACGAAAATAAGACATTAAAAATTGTTCTACAATAACAAAATAATACTCCAAATTACCTCAATATCATTACGAATAATTATTATAATGTACAATGATAGCGCTTATCCGGAACACAGAACTGTTTTATTATCTATGCCTGCTTCACTAGACCCTGAAGTGGCGGCGGACATAGCCACGCCCGCCCGAATGACTCCATTACAGAAATCAACTACAGCTTGTATCTTAATGGAAAGAGATCTTCAGACGTAATAGTAACTGCAGGCGTACTCCAAGGGAGTGCCCATTAATGCGCACGATGTACAGTACATAAAGGCAGGTAGTAGTTAGTTTCTTGGATCATCTGTACGATAAATCATAATGATGTGAAACGAGCCAGTTTACATTCACATTATATGCTCATTTGTAAATATGACTACATGCTGACAATTCACAATGGTTTTTTAATGCAGTTGTGGGCTAGTATTTCCTACCCATCTCATTCACCCATTTCAATAATAGAAATTCTTCCACAACAAAGAATATTTTGACTTTACATTTTTCTTTCTGTTCAGACGTTTTGTACCAACGGATAAGTGATCGAACATTTTGGTTGCAGCATTGTGCACCCCTTTTCTGCTAAAATCGACTTTAATGTGGAGTAATGATTGTAATTTTTTCTTCTGCTGTTGTAATTATGAAGGACATCATTGTTCCTTTTGAACTACATTTGACAAATAGCCAACACGGATTCAGAAAATGTAAAACGAAACTTCCTGGCAGACTAAAACTGTGGGCCGGACCGAGATTCGAACGCGGGACCTTTGCCTTTCGCGGGCAAGTGCTCTACCAACTTTTTTTTTTTTTTTTTTTTTTTACGACCGCAGCAGTTCCGCGGTTCCGGACTGCAGCGCCAGAACCGCTTTTTTTTTAGACGCTACCCTTTTTTTTTAGACGCTACCCCCTTGTTGGACTACTTTTTTCCCTTAAAAAGCCCCTTAGGAAAATGGAACTAAAAATATAAATAAATAAAAAAATAAAAAACCTAAGTGCCACCGCCACTTGTCATCCTATAACAAAAAAATCTGATCCACTTCAGGCGTTGGCTCCTGAGTAAACCCACCCCAGAGAGCTGCCTATAGACCAGGGGAAGTATGGGAAATCAAGGTTAGGGCTATCCGTTGCCACTTTTTTTTTATATGATTACATTTAGGGAGCGTGTACAAATGAGAATTCTAGTAACTAAGTGTTACAAGTAAGTGTTACAACAAAAAAGGTGGCATAAAAGAGTAATCAAAAAATAAAATATAAGCCACTGATGTAATTCTAACTAAAAGGTTCTTCAATAATGTAACTGGTTCCACTTGGAGTCCCGCCATCGTTATCTGAAATCGCCAATAGCGCCTTTGAAGGGCATCAGCAACGGAGGCATTCTGCTTCGCTAGTGCCTCAAGGAAAACAGTATCCTTGTAGCAGCTTGTCTCTTTCTTTGGTCATGGCTGACAAGGCAGAACGTTGAGCCGTTAGTGTGATGCGGCACAGCACATCAACCACAGCCTGCCACTCCCCAGCTGAGTGGGGGGTTAACGAAAACGCTGCGTAAATAATTTGCGAAGAGCGTACGGTATTTCGGTGTGCGTTCGAGGGCATTGTGAGTATTTTGTAGGAACCACCAGTAATCAAGCTGCTCTTTCTCTCCGTCGCTAAAGATGTAAGCGACGGTAAGTCCTTTGAACCATGTAAGCGCATGATACACTCCTGGAAATTGAAATAAGAACACCGTGAATTCATTGTCCCAGGAAGGGGAAACTTTATTGACACATTCCTGGGGTCAGATACATCACATGATCACACTGACAGAACCACAGGCACATAGACACAGGCAACAGAGCATGCACAATGTCGGCACTAGTACAGTGTATATCCACCTTTCGCAGCAATGCAGGCTGCTATTCTCCCATGGAGACGATCGTAGAGATGCTGGATGTAGTCCTGTGGAACGGCTTGCCATGCCATTTCCATCTGGCGCCTCAGTTGGACCAGCGTTCGTGCTGGACGTGCAGACCGCGTGAGACGACGCTTCATCCAGTCCCAAACATGCTCAATGGGGAACAGATCCGGAGATCTTGCTGGCCAGGGTAGTTGACTTACACCTTCTAGAGCACGTTGGGTGGCACAGGATACATGCGGACGTGCATTGTCCTGTTGGAACAGCAAGTTCCCTTGCCGGTCTAGGAATGGTAGAACGATGGATTCGATGACGGTTTGGATGTACCGTGCACTATTCAGTGTCCCCTCGACGATCACCAGTGGTGTACGGCCAGTGTAGGAGATCGCTCCCCACACCATGATGCCGGGTGTTGGCCCTGTGTGCCTCGGTCGTATGCAGTCCTGATTGTGGCGCTCACCTGCACGGCGCCAAACACGCATACGACCATCATTGGCACCAAGGCAGAAGCGACTCTCATCGCTGAAGACGACACGTCTCCATTCGTCCCTCCATTCACGCCTGTCGCGACACCACTGGAGGCGGGCTGCACGATGTTGGGGCGTGAGCGGAAGACGGCCTAACGGTGTGCGGGACCGTAGCCCAGCTTCATGGAGACGGTTGCGAATGGCCCTCGCCGATACCCCAGGAGCAACAGTGTCCCTAATTTGCTGGGAAGTGGCGGTGTGGTCCCCTACGGCACTGCGTAGGATCCTACGGTCTTGGCGTGCATCCGTGCGTCGCTGCGGTCCGGTCCCAGGTCGACGGGCACGTGCACCTTCCGCCGACCACTGGCGACAACATCGATGTACTGTGGAGACCTCACGCCCCACGTGTTGAGCAATTCGGCGGTACGTCCACCCGGCCTCCCGCATGCCCACTATACGCCCTCGCTCAAAGTCCGTCAACTGCACATACGGTTCACGTCCACGCTGTCGCGGCATGCTACCAGTGTTAAAGACTGCGATGGAGCTCCGTATCCCATGGCAAACTGGCTGACACTGACGGCGGCGGTGCACAAATGCTGCGCAGCTAGCGCCATTCGACGGCCAACACCGCGGTTCCTGGTGTGTCCGCTGTGCCGTGCGTGTGATCATTGCTTGTACAGCCCTCTCGCAGTGTCCGGAGCAAGTATGGTGGGTCTGACACACCGGTGTCAATGTGTTCTTTTTTCCACTTCCAGGAGTGTTTATTGCAGCCGGAAAGTAAGTTTCATCGGGACAGAGTAGGGTCTGCGGGTCAATCATATCAGGTGTGACCCGGAGGTAACAAGCCAATACCTTCTGTATTAGTCGCCAAACTCCGGACGATGATGCGCAAGTAAAACGATGTTCATCGGTATCCAAAAGGTGACAATCTGGGCAATAAGGGGAGTCTGCCAGTCCAATAGTGTGAAGTCGCTGGCGTGTGGCATATTTTTTGTTGGCGATCTGATACCACTTCGAACGCACCGTGGATGACAGAAAGTGGTGGTGTATCGTTTTCCACACTCTTGGCCAGTGAACCGTAGGGTACTTGTTTTCCACCACGTTATGGTGAACAGCCCGCAGAAGGTTGGTATAAAAATCTTTCGCATTTGGTGGACGTGTGGCGGAGAGGTTCGAGCTGACATAGCTGTAATCAAGAATGAAGGTCGACACATGGGAGAGCTGTGGTGTGACGTGCGCAACCGACACCGGCGGGACGTTAGAGGCTGGCATCAGAACCTGTAGTAAACGACCCGTGAGTGAGGTATATTGACTTTTCCATCGTTTCCTCATGTTGCTCATGTAAAGGGCAGCTGCTCTCGCCCTGACGTTGACCAATCCCAGCCCTCCTTTGTGCACTGGGAGGGTAAGAGTGTCGTAACGTACTTTAAAGATATGACCTGCGGAAACGTAGTAACTGAAGGCCGCCTGAAGCCGGCGACCTATCTGCAGCGGTAGTGGGAGGACCTGTGCCACGTCGTTGAGTTTGGATGCTACGTAGAGGTTCAGGTATTCAACACGTTGTAGCTGATTCAAGTCCCGGAGCAGGTTCTATCGCACCATTGCGCGTATGATCTGTAATAACCGTCGGTAGTTTGCTGCAGCTGTTTTACGTACATCTTTCTTGAACGTGATTCCCAAATATCGCAGATCAGAAACTGGTGGGAGGGGAGCGAGGGCTTCCGGTCCGGGACCACGCCCAATGTCCAACGCCGCCGACTTGTTGATGTTCAGAAGACTGCCTGCGGCCTGTCCGTATCGCTCAATCCAGGTTAGTACGCTTTGAACTTCGTCATTGGAACGAACCAGCAGTAGCAGGTCGTCAGCGTATGTCCTATAGCGAAAGGTGAAGTCCCGCAGCGTGATGCCAGATAGGCGGTGGTTAAGGCCCCCCTAGGAGTGGCTCGAGTGCGATTGCATAAAGGTAGGTAGAAACGGGACAACCCTGTCGTAGAGACCTCTTAATGGGTACTGGTCCTACCGTCCTTCCATTGACCTGGACGTGTGAGCTGGCTGCGTTTCAAAGACGCCTTAGGGTGTCGATGAGGCCCGGGGGAATCCCATACAGTCCATCACTCGTAGGAGGAAGTTGTGGTGCACTCTATCAAAGGCGCGGTTGAAATCGACGGAGACGATCGCCGCTCTCAGACGGCACGCAGAAGCGATCGCTATTAAGTCCCTGCAGTCACCGGTGGCCATGTGTATGTTGGCTTCTCCCCCATGCGACGTCTGTTCTGGAGCGAGGATCATCGGCAAAGTCGTCTTAATACGGCTCGCCATAATTCTGGTGAAAATCTTGTAATCGGCGTTCAGCATTGTAAGCGGCCGATAGTCGTTAATCGATAGCCCTCCACCTGGCTTGTGTACTGGTATGAGGAGACCTTCTACAAACGCTGGCGGTACAACACAGTCTGGAGACATAAGTTCGCGGAACATTATAACCCAGCGAGGCATCATGATGTCACGGAAAGTCCGGTAGAATTCGATGGGCAATCCATCAGGTCCAGGAGATTTATTGGCCGCACCTTTGTCCACGGCGTCTTCGACTTCTTCGAGTGAGATTTCCTCTGTTAGTGCATTCACGGTAGCCTCGTCGATAGTACGTGTTACCTGCTGTAACACTTCAGTAGTGGCCTCGTCATTGACGGTTCTTTCCTTGTAAAGATGACGAAAATGATCGTCCACCGCCTTTACTATGGTTGCTTGGGTCGTACATAAGCGACCGTCGTGTGTCCTGAGTTGTGAGATTAAATGTTGGCGTTGTCGGCGCTTATCCGCCACAACGTGGTGCATAGTGGGTTCCTCTGCAACCGTTCGGTCGTGCCGTCGCGAGCGGACTACTGCACCTTCTAGTCGACGCTTCGTCAATGATAGTATGTGAGCCTTGATTCTGCTTTGGTCATGTTGTCTCTCCGAGGAAGGGGGTAAGGCGTCGAGGTCCCTGAGTGCCGCGTAGTAAAAATCGAGGGTCTGTCGATGTCACGCAGCCACGTCCTTGCCAAATCGCATAAGTGTCCTACGGATTGCTGGTTTGGCACAGAGGAGCCACCACTCCAGGGTCGAGGTGTATCGTGGGTGGCGGCGTTCACAGTCAGTCCACGTTGCTGCAACTTGCCGACGGCAATCCAGGTCCTGGAGATGAGTTATGTTGAGCTTCCAAAAGCCATTGCTGCCCCAGACTTGTTGGGGGCATAGGTGTATAGTGCAGATATAGGCACTGTGATCGGAATAGGCTTGAGGCCATAATTCGGCGTCCACCACACCTTGTGTGAGATCTTGTGACACATATATGCGGTCAAGTCGGCTGGCCGAATGACTGGTAAGATGAGTGTGGCCAGAGCGGTTACCGTGGACTTTTTCCCACGTGTCGCACAACTGAAGTTCTTGGATCATCGCAGCCAGTTCCGGACAAGGCATGTAATGTGGGATGTGGTCCTTGGGGTGAAGTACGCAATTAAAATCGCCGGCGAAGACGCTGTGGTCGTATCGTCCAAGGAAAAGGGGAGCGACATCTGTGGAGTAGGATCTGGCGCGGTCGTGACGTCTTGTGGTACCCGACGGCGCGTAAACATTAATGAATCGGGTGTTGAGTGCCGTAAATGCTGTTCCTCGCGCGGAGGGAAGAAACGCGACGTCGGTAACTTCAATACCTTCACGCACTAATATTGCCACTCCGGTGTCTGCAGGGCTACCGGGCGTCACATGTGTGGCGTAACCGTAAAAGTGCGGGAGTGCAGTCGTTTTCACTTCTTGTAGGAAAGCAAAGTCAACTCCCATGGCTCGTATGGTTTCTTTCAAAAGTTGGATCTTGACAGGAGAACTGATCATGTTGATATTCATTGTCGCCAGGCGGTAAGCCTGGCAACGCGTTGTTTGGGCGAGGTTATCCGTGTTGAAGTTGGAGAGAAGCGAACATCGGAAGTGATGTCAACCCCCGCCAAACGCGGTCCTCCTTGTGCTGCTTATGCTGCATGATCCGGCGGCGCCTCAGCTGGCCGCGGGTCGGGATCTTGTGTCTCGACGTCCTCGGCCCACGAAGCGGGCGCGGATGTTTGTTCATGTTCCATAGCCTCGGAATGTTTGGTAGTAAGGGACCGGGCGACTTCGCTGCCTGCACTGGTACCTTCCCGCTGCTCACTGTTTCTGTCAATGGGCTGATGTTCGAAAGCTGCATGTTTTTCTGTCTGTTCTGCAAGGTTGGAGTCAGTGGAAACAGCCCCAGCTTCGCGGCTGGCTTCTTGAGTGGTCAGTTGTTCTTCCCCGGCCGAATGCGAACCGCTGTGTTCCGACACGGTCCGACGACGGCGCTTTCGGCGTTACGGTGATCGCTGTTTCCGTACATGGCCTTCATTGTCAGAAGACGGCACTGACTCACGCTCCGCCGGAACAAACGCTTCGGTCGGTACAATAAGGGAATCAATTGCCATCTTGCCGGCGTCAATGTCGCGTTCGGTAGCTCCAGAGTCGTAGTACTATTTTCCACGACTGGCCAGGTCGGCGGATCATCCAGGTTTTTGTCCGTGGAAAGTGATTCTTGTACCGCTGAAGCGGTCGGCCGTGTCTGTTGTGTGGAGAACGTCGTGAGCGCCGCCGCGTAAGTCACGGGTAGAATAGTCTTCGCCGCTGGTGGTGCAACGTCCTTCGGTGGGAGTTGCGTGATCTGCCGCTGGAGGCACTCGGAACGAAGGTGTCCTTCTTTGCCGCATCCGGAACACGTCTTTGGCTGGCCGTCATAAATAACTATGGCCCGGCATCCTCCTATCTGTAGATAGGATGGCACGTGTCGTTGGAGATCTATGCGCACTTGGCGTACTCCATTGAGTACTGGATACGTCTTAAACTGGGTCTATTTTTCAGCCACGTGTTCGTGTACCGTGCCGTAGGGGCGGAGCGCAGCTACAACTTCTGCCGCCGGGAGTTCAAATGGAAGTTCGAATATGCGGATAGTCCACAGTCCCATTGCGGCATGGCCGACCTCAACGTTGCCCACATTGCCATCTGCGTGGCAGAAGCGGAGTTCTTGCTTCATCTCCCGAAGCACCTTGTCGCACGTAGTTTCGTTTATGAGCTTTACATAGACCGTGCTACTGACGATCGAAAAGGGAATGCCGACAATGTCGGCAGCCGGGATCTTGGCTTTCTCTTTTAAAAAGCGTTCAACTTCGAGCGCCTTTGGTCGGGTAAAGTCGTTCCGAAATGTGAATTTCATGGTTGATCTTCTGTATTGGTTTGCCATGGTCTTGTAGCGCTACGGCGTCACGTTAGTGTCGGCCGAAGAAAGTAAACAAGGCGCGCGGGCTCTCTCTGACAGCGGAGAGCACACACCGCACGTCTGCTTCGCTCGGCTGCGAGAGCCGCACTGACAACTCAGCTACCCAAGCACGACTAACGTCCCGTCCTCACAGCTTTACTTCTGCCAGTACCTCGTCTCCTACCTTCCAAGCTTTACAGAAGCTCTCCTGCGAACCATGCAGGACTAGCACTCCTGACAGAAAGGGTAATTGCGGAGACATGGCTTAGCCACAGCCTAGGGGATGTTTCCAGAATGAGATTTTCACTCTACAGCGGAGTGTACGCTGTGGCTGTGATAAATCTCCAGTGCGCCGTTGTCGTGAAACGGCATACTACAGGCAATAATACGGATGGTCATAATTAAAGTGCAATTACTTCAGAGTTAGTGTGGGCTGCAATTATCATACGGCGGCTAAACTTGGTAGATATGCTAATGCGTTAATGCAGAACCTATCTACGCTACAAAAAAATTAGTACCAGTTCTGGGGACCAGGTGCAATTCTGGCACTGCATACTGTTTGTATGACATCCATGCTGTCATTGTGGTGTCATCGCCAGACATCACACTTGCTAGGTGGTAGTCTTTAAATCGGCCGCGATCCGTTAGTATACGTCGGACCCGCGTGTCGCCACTATCAGTGATTGCAGACCGAGCGCCGCCACACGGCAGGTCTAGAGAGACTTCCTAGCACTCGCTCCAGTTGTACAACCGACTTTGCTTTCGATGGTTCACTGACAAAATACGCTCTCATTTGCCGAGACGATAGTTTAGCATAGCCTTCAGCTACGTCATTTGCTACGACCTAGCAAGGCGCCATTATCAGTTACTATTGATGTTGTGTATCATGTAACGTCAAGACCGACGTTCATCATTAATGGATTAAAGTTAAGTATTCCACCAGCTACGTCCGTTTTTCTAAATTCTAATTTCCTTGTCCTGTTCCAGACCTCACGCCAGCCTGCGTGAGCTAAAACGCGTGCCTTTCGGCCTCCTCTAGTAACACGTGTTGGCTCTCCTGCCAACCACAACAGTCATTTAACAAGCCATAACGTGAGCGAACAATACGGCTATCGAGAAGATAGACCGTGCGTTCTTAGTGAACTTCTCTTATATGCTGCATTGCAAGCGTATCACCAACAGGAAGCTCTGAAGCGAGACCCAGTGTTATTAAATACACTCCTGGAAATGGAAAAAAGCACACGTTGACACCGGTGTGTCAGACCCACCATACCTGCTCCGGACACTGCGAGAGGGCTGTACAAGCAATGATCACACGCACGGCACAGCGGACACACCAGGAACCGCGGTGTTGGCCGTCGAATGGCGCTAGCTGCGCAGCATTTGTGCACCGCCGCCGTCAGTAGTGATGGGCTAAACTGCGATTTTCCGATATCAGTGATTTCTGTGAATGCTACTTTTCAGTATCTGTTATTCTTAACTGTGATTTGTCGCAGTTAAGAGTCGCAGTTAAGGAACATAGGTCGTGTATCCCTCCGCCACTGCTATTTCTGCGATTTCTGCTACTTCCACGATTTCTGCTACTTCTGCGATTTCTGTGACTTCTGCTACTTCTGCGATTTCTGCTACTTCTGCGATTTCTGTGACTTACCACCGTATGAAAAAGTTACATCTGTCAACACAGAAAATTGCATCTCAACAAACCTGTCATTGGCAAGTATGTTTTACGTTTTTTCTTCCGTTGGCTTTAATTTTGTATTAACGAAACAACTGTGAAAATATTAATAGTGTAATTAATATGTAAGTAGCCGTACAGTACCGTAATAGTTCGTATTTAGAAAATGAATTCTAACATATTGTTATGTTCACAGGTACCTGAACTACATTTCAGTCACTCAGTAAAGTGATAACTCAAAATATCATTGTCAACAGATCTGAAGAAATTGCCACTGCGTCTTGAGACCGTTTTCGTCAGACGAGAGGTTAGTTTCTAAGCGTTTCGATGGACTTAATTACTTCAGTGAGATCGTTCTTGCAAATGTGATATTCACTATAGCAAATATTAGCAATCTACTCTGTCAATTATATTGCTAGTAATTAATGACAGCAAAAATTGTTTAATAATCCTTGTGTTTTTGCAGACACAGTTCTGACTCTGATTACTGGTTGCTGTACGTATCTATCCACATCAAGGCTGTTTTTGAGAGAGACTTGTGAAGATTCAAGACAGCTCTTAGAGGATTTGCAGTTTAAAAGTGAAATAATTGTGAAATAAGTGTGTGAATGATTAAACTGTGTTTTATTGAAGTTTGTTGTGCGATTTTAAAGGAATAATAAATGTCAAATACAGTGAATGAATAATAAAAATCTCATTTTCCACATGTTTAAGCCGTCCTATTACCCATAATTTTCCGCCACTTACTTATTGGTAAACACTTGTTGGAGAGTTACATGCCGCCCCCCCCCCCCCTTTTTCTCCACAATCTTGGTGTGACACTGACCTGTAACTTATCCCGAAGTCTAGAATATGCATTTTGAGGCTGTTGATATGAAAGTGGGAAGTACAGATCTTCCAGTTAAATCAGGAATAGCTTAAGCGCATTACTTGAAAGTAACGCAGGAAAAGCTTACTTATGTAGGTGGTAGTAGTGTCGGCAAAAAGTTCTTGTGTGTGAAGTTGCCATGTAGAACACCAGGTGTAAAACTTTTCTCTCGAGTCTTGAACTATGTCGGAACAAAAGTGAGGCATTCATATGACTGTTTTCATTTCTCTACACTTATACAGATGTCTGAGTTCTGCTGTGTTAACATTGCAAAGTCCTGTAGGCATGTGGAGTATTAACCAAAACTGTCATATTGGAAGCAGAATCAAACACATTTGTTACGTTACTTGATATTTTCAGGAGAAAAAGGCAATGTTGCTTCTTATTAATATAATACATTCAGAGTCACAGCAGTATTTGACCAACCATAACTGATGCTGAATGTGCATGTCGTCATATAATATGAAGGGCTTATTTCAATAGTGGTACAAGTCCATTGCCTCCACTTTTCTGTTTATAATGCTTCTAAAATTAGTGATCCAAACAAACATAAATAAAGGTTCATCACTAGCAAGAAGCCATATGCTTGAATATTTCTGGTATCTCAAATGCAGATTTATCAGCGCCCATGTAACTTTACGACTCTGTATCTCAAAATGAACAAATATGGACTTGTACCACTATTGAAATAAGCCCTTCATATGCACACACAGCACATAGATCTCGTGAGGCGTAGTATGAACTTTGCTCAACAGATGGCAGTGCTAACTGCGCTTTTTAGTTGCTACTTGCGACTCTTAGTTGCGATTTGTCACAGAAATCGCAGTTTGACTCGGCAGCGAATAGCGTAGTATGAACTTTGCTCAACAGATGGCAGTGCTAACTGCGCTTTTTAGTTGCTACTTGCGACTCTTAGTTGCGATTTGTCACAGAAATCGCAGTTTGACACGGTAGCGAATAGCGTAGTATGAACTTTGCTCAACAGATGGCAGTGCTAACTGCGCTTTTTAGTTGCTACTTGCGACTCTTAGTTGCGACTTGTCACGGAAATCGCAGTTGGACTCAATAGTGTATCGCAGAGATGGACGTAGTACGAACTTTGGCCAACAGATGCCACTGTTAACCGCGCTTTTTAGTTGCTACTTGCGACTCTTAGTTGCGACTTGTCACTGAAATCGCAGAAAGCAGTGCTAAATTCGACCAATAGATGGCTGACATCTTTGAATATGAAATACTACTTGCGACTGCTAACTGTGACTGAAATCGTAGTTAGATTCTGTAAAGTTGCTACTGTGATATCTGTGACTTCTCAGTCACTGTGATTTCTAACAGATACGCGATTTCCTGCCCACCACTAGCCATCAATGTCAGCCAGTTTGCCGTGGCATACGGAGCTCCATCGCAGTCTTTAACACTGGTAGCATGCCGCGACAGCGTGGACGTGAACCGTATGTGCAGTTGACGGACTTTGAGCGAGGGCGTATAGTGGGCATGCGGGAGGCCGGGTCGACGTACCGCCGAATTGCTCAACACGTGGGGCGTGAGGTCTCCACAGTACATCGATGTTGTCGCCAGTGGTCGGCGGAAGGTGCACGTGCCCGTCGACTTGGGACCGGACCGCAGCGACGCACGGATGCACGCCAAGACCGTAGGATCCTACGCAGTGCCGTAGGGGACCACACCGCCACTTCCCAGCAAATTAGGGACACTGTTGCTCCTGGGGTATTGGCGAGGACCATTCGCAACCGTCTCCATGAAGCTGGGATACGGTCCCGCACACCGTTAGGCCGTCTTCCGCTCACGCCCCAACATCGTGCAGCCCGCCTCCAGTGGTGTCGCGACAGGCGTGAATGGAGGGACGAATGGAGACGTGTCGTCTTCAGCGAAGAGAGTCGCTTCTGCCTTGGTGCCAATGATGGTCGTATGCGTGTTTGGCGCTGTGCAGGTGAGCGCCACAATCAGGACTGCATACGACCGAGGCACACAGGGCCAACACCCGGCATCATGGTGTGGGGAGCGATCTCCTACACTGGCCGTACACCACTGGTGATCGTCGAGGGGACACTGAATAGTGCACGGTACATCCAAACCGTCATCGAACCCATCGTTCTACCATTCCTAGACCGGCAAGGGAACTTGCTGTTCCAACAGGACAATGCACGTCCGCATGTATCCCGTGCCACCCAAAGTGCTCTAGAAGGTGTAAGTCAACTACCCTGGCCAGCAAGATCTCCGGATCTGTTCCCCATTGAGCATGTTTGGGACTGGATGAAGCGTCGTCTCACGCGGTCTGCACGTCCAGCACGAACGCTGGTCCAACTGAGGCGCCAGGTGGAAATGGCATGGCAAGCCGTTCCACAGGACTACATCCAGCATCTCTACGATCGTCTCCATGGGAGAATAGCAGCCTGCATTGCTGCGAAAGGTGGATATACACTGTACTAGTGCCGACATTGTGCATGCTCTGTTGCCTGTGTCTATGTGCCTGTGGTTCTGTCAGTGTGATCATGTGATGTATCTGACCCCAGGAATGTGTCAATAAAGTTTCCCCTTCCTGGGACAATGAATTCACGGTGTTCTTATTTCAATTTCCAGGAGTGTAGTTTAAAGAACATGCTAATAAGATTCGAAAACACTGGTGAGCTTGGTGTGTCAAATGGAAGAGCAAGGCATCCTATTCTGGTGGCAGTTGGTCACGAGGTTTCTGTTGATGTAAATGACAATACAGCACGTGCCCTGGGTAGCGCTAGTTAGTTCTCGTGCAGTGCCGCGATAATTGTCCATCCCATGGTCAACAGTGAAGAAGGTTTTGTGCCCTATTTTACACTGGCGCCTGTACATGATCCAGATGGTTTAGCAAGTGAAACCTCATGATCAGCAGCAACGTTCTGAATTTGCTCTTAACTTTTTGGCACAGAGTGGACTTCATGACAAGTTGCTTGGTGATATTCTACGGAGTGACGAGGTGCATTTTTCACCACAGTGTGCAGTGAAAACAGAACTGTCGAAACCCCGTGTTGTGCACGAAGAGCCACTGCACTCGCCGTACAAGACTGTATGGTGTGGATTCACATATACCTTTATTCTCGGTCTGTTCTTCTTGGAACAGAATACACCCAGAGGGCCTGTCAGGTGTACCGCGACGTCTGCACGTCATCGAGACCTCCTTGTGCTGCATGTGATTCTTGCTTTGGAAGAGCGTTGTTGTGTCGAAACCACAGTTTTCATACAAAATAAGGTAACACCCCAGAATGCTTGCCCAGTGCAAGATCTGCTTAATGCAACCTTCGTCGAACCTGTTATCTCCAGACGTTTTCCAGATACACGACCGGCAACGTCAGCTGATCTGAATCCATGTGACCTTTGGCTCTGGAGATATCTAAAAAAACGCATTTGCTATGGATACCTTCTATCTCTATTTGATCTGAAGGCTAGTAACAGGAACATGTCGCTGGAAAAATTATACGTTTAAAGCCGGCGGCAGGCATAAAACGTCATCCAAAATTGTACTGAATGCTTTCTCAGAAAATTATTTTGAACAATTAGTTCATGAGCCCACTCGAAGCGTAAATGGTTGCGAAAGGATACTTGACCTTTTAGAAACAAATAATCCTGGACAAATACTGAGTATTGTGACGAATATAGAGATTAGCGACTACAAGGCAGTTGCTGCTAGGCTGAATACCGTAACACCTACAACCATCAAAAAGAAACGCAAAGTATATCTATTTTAAAAAGCCGATAAAAATGCTCTTAACGCCTTTTTAAGAGACAGTCTTCGCTCCTTCCGATCTGGTCATGTAAGTGTAGAAAAGTTGTGGAATGTTTTCAAAGAGATAGTATCGATAGCAATTGAGAGATATATACCACATAAATTAGTAAGTGATGGTACTGATCCCCCATGCTACACAAAACGGGTCAGATCGCTGTTGCAAAAGAACCAAAAAAAAAACATGCCAAATTTAAAACAAATTTAAAAGAACACAAAATCCCCAAATTTGGCAAAGTTTTACAGAAGTACGAAATATGGGCCATACTTAAAAGCGAGATGCTTTCAATAATTTCCACAACGAAATTCTGTCTCGAAATCTGGCAGAAAACCTAAAGAGATTCTGGTCATACAAAAAGCACACCAGTGGCAAGACACAACCAATACCTTCACTGCGCAATAACAACGGTGAAGTTACTGATGAAAGTGCCCTAAAGCAGAGTTATTAAACACGGCTTTCCGAAACTCCTTCACCAAAGAAGACGAAGTAAATAGTCCTGAATTCCAATCAAGAACAACTGCCAAGATGAGAAACATAGAAGTGGATATCCTCGGAGTAACGAAACAGCTTAAATCACTTACTAAAGGCAAGGCCTCCGGTCCAGATTGTACACTAGTCAGGTTCCTCTCAGAGTATGCTGATAAAATAGCTCCATATTTATCCATTATATACAACCACTCGCTCACAGAAAGATCCGTACCTAAACACTGGAAAATTGCTCAAGTCACACCAATACCCAAAAAGGGAAGTAGGAGTAATCCGATGAATTACAGGCCTATATCACTAACGTCGATTTGCAGTAGGGTTTTGGAACATATACTGTATTCGAACATTAAGAAGTACCTCGAAGAAAACGATTTATTGACACATAGTACGGATTCAGAAAATATCGTTCTTGTGAAAAACAACTAGCTCTTTATACTCATGAAGTAATGTTATCGAGAGATGATGTCAAATTGATTCAATGTTTTTAGATTTCCGGAAGGCTTTCGACACCGTTCCTCACAAGCGTCTTCTAACCAAACTGTGTGCCTACGGAGTATCGCCTCAGTTGTGCAACTGTATTCGTGATTTCCTGTCAGAAAGGTCATAGTTCATTGTAATAGACGGAAAGTCATCGAGTGAAACAGAAGTAATATGAGACGTTCTCCAAGGAAATGTTATAGAGCCTCTATTGTTCCTGATCTATATTAACGACGTAGGAGACAATCTGAGTACCCGTCTTAGATTGTTTGCAGATGATGCCGTCATTTACCGTCTTGTAAAGTCATCAGATGATCAAAAAGACTTGCAAAATGATTTAAATAAGATATCTGTATGGTGCGAAAAGTGGCAATTGACACTGAATAAGGAAAAGTGTGAAGTTATTCACATGAGTACTAAAATAAATCCGCTACATTTCGATTACGCGATAAGTGACACAAATTTGAAGGCTGTAAATTCAACTAAATACTTAGGGATTACAATTACAAATAACCTAAACTGGAACGATCACATAGATAGTGTTGTGGGTAGAGCAAACCAAAGACTGCGATTCATTGGCAGAACACTTAGAAGGTGCAACAGATCTACTAAAGAGACTGCTTACATCACGCTTGTCCGCTCTATTCTGGAGTATTGCTGTGCGGTGCGTTATCCGCATCAGGTGGGGCTGACGGATGACATCGAAAAAGTACAAAGAAGGGCAGCTCGTTTTGCATTATCGAGAAATAGGGGAGATAGTGTCACAGACATGATACGTGATTTGGAGTGGTAATCATTAAAACAAAGGCGTTTTTCGTTGCGACGGGATCTTCTCATGAAATTTCAATCACCAGTTTTCTCCTGCGATTGCGAAAACATTCTGTTGGCACCCAACTACATAGGCAAAAATAATCACCACGAGAAAATAAGAGAAATCAGGGCTCGCACAGAAAAATTTAAGTGCTCGTTTTTCCCGTGTGCCGTTCCAGAGTGGAACGATAGAGAGACACCTTGAGGGTCGTTCATTGAACCCTCTGCCAGGCACTTTATTGTGAATAGCAGAGTAATTATGTAGATGTAGATGTAGATTCCACTGGAACTGCGAGCAACTGTTGTTCATGTCGTATTACCGATGCAGCATCTCGTGCACATCTCCATTGTTTATGCTGAATAAATTGGGTAACTGACGGTTAACGATAAAATAGATATTATGCCTTTGTTTCACTTTTTCTGCACAAATTCAGTTTCTAATCCGTTATACAGGGAACATTTTTATATGTCTTTTTTTTGCATTCACAGCGCCAGATTTGCACCTGGTGACCAAAATTATAACTAATTTTTTCCGAGACTAAATCAGTTCTGCATTAAAGCATTAGAATATCTACCACATTTTGTTGCCATACGACAACTGCAGCCCACACTGGATTACAGTGAGTACCTGTACTTTAATTGTAACCACCCGGTACAGCAAAATACGACGAAATCAATATGGCGTCTGTCGCATCAAATGATACGTCATTTTGGCATCACTTCCCAGCAAGCTGAGAATGTCGCTAGATGTACCTGCTTCCTAGAGCGCTGTCCACCCAGGCTAGACCGCTTTCTCGAGTGCCTTAGAGGACGGCCGTTGTGGCCGAGCGGTTCGGTTCTAGGCGCTTTAGTCCGGTCAAGTTGTACCATAAACTTCTCTTCTCCCCAATCCTATTCAATACTTCCTCATTAGCATTTTTCTGTAGCACCACATTTCGAATGCTTCTATTCTCTTCTTGTCCAAACTATTTATCGTCCATGTTTCACTTCTATACATGGCTACACTCCATACAAATACTTTCAGAAACGACTTCCTGACACTTAAATCTATACTCGATGTTAACAAATTTGACTTCTTCAGAAACGCTTTCCTTGCCATTGCCAGTCCACATTTTATATCCTCTCTACTTCGACCATCATCAGTTATTTTGCTCCCCAAATAGCAAAACTCATTTACTACTTTAAGTGTCTCATTTCCTAATCTAATTCCCTCAACATCACTCGACTTAATTCGACTACATTCCATTATCCTCGTTTTGCTTATGTTGATGTTCATCTTATATCCTCCTTTCAAGACACTATCCATTCCGTTCAACTGCTCTTCCAGGTCCTTTGCTGTCTCTGACAGAATTACGATGTCATCGGCGAACCTCAAAGTTTTTATTTATTCTCCATGGATTTTAATACCTACTCCGAATTTTTCTTTTGTTTCCTTCACTGCTTGCTCAATATACAGATTGAATAACATCGGGGAGAGACTACAACGCTGTCTCACTCCCTTCCCAACCACTGCTTCGCTTTCATGTCCCTCGACTCTTATAACTGCCATCTGGTTTCTGTACAAATTGTAAATAGCCTTTCGCTCCCTGTATTTTACCCCCGCCACCTTCAGAATTTGAAAGAGAGTATTCCAGTCAACATTGTCAAAAGCTTTCTCTAAGGATACAAATGCTAGAAACGTAGGTTTGCCCTTCCTTAATCTAGCTTCTAAGATAAGTCGTAGGGTCAGTATTGCCTCACGTGTTCCAATATTTTTACGGAATCCAAACTGATCTTCCCCGAGGTCGGCTTCTACTAGTTTTTCCATTCGTCTGTAAAGAAATATACTCTGATAGATTTTAATAAAGTGACGTCAAAACAAAAGACAAATAACTCTAATAATACTATTAACAGTGTAATGTAAATTAATTAGCCCGACGCGGATCAGCATTCCGCATACCAGCTCAGTACTCAGGGTAGTTACGGGATTATAAATAATTAATTATCTCACTCTTGAAACATCACGAATATTCCTCAACATATATCAAAAGTATAGTTAAAACTCATTTGCTTACACCACCAAATAACATTTCGTAGGTCAGTTCCATGTGAAGTAATAAAACCCGTAACTTCAGATTGTCGTTTCGTCTCGAATACCAATATAAGATCACAAGCATAATCTTTTGCTGATGAAATCTTATACTAGAGTGATTTCAGGTGTGCCACAGGGGAGTGTCGTAGGACCGTTGCTATTCACAATATACATAAATGACCTTGTGGATGACATCGGAAGTTCACCGAGGCTTTTTGCGGATGATGCTGTGGTACATCGAGAGGTTGTAACAATGGAAAATTGTACTGAAATGCAGGAGGATCTGCAACGGATCGATAGATGGTGCAGGGAATGGCAATTGAATCTCAATGTAGACAAGTGTAATGTGCTGCGAATACATAAAAAGAAAGATCCCTTATCATTTAGCTACAATATAGCAGGTCAGCAACTGGAAGCAGTTAATTCCATAAATTATCTGGGAGTAGGCATTAGGAGTGATTTAAAATGGATTGATCATACAAAGTTGATCGTCGGTAAAGCAAATGCCAGAATGAGATTAATTGGAAGAATCCTAAGGAAATGCAATCCGAAAACAAAGGAAGTAGGTTACAGTACGCTTGTTCGCCCGCTGCTTGAATACTGCTCAGCGGTGTGGGATCCGTACCAGATAGGGTTGATAGAAGAGATAGAGAAGATCCAACGGAGAGCAGCGCGCTTCGTTACAGGATCATTTAGTAATCGCGAAAGCGTTACGGAGATAGTAGATAAACTCCAGTGGAAGACTCTGCAGGAGAGAGGCTCATTAGTTCGGTACGGGCTTTTGTTGAAGTCTCGAGAACATACCTTCACCGAGGAGTCAAGCATTATGTTGCTCCCTCCTACGTATATCTCGCGAAGAGACCATGAGGATAAAATCAGAGAGATTAGAGCCCACACAGAGCCATAATGACAGTCTTTCTTTCCACGAACAATACGAGACTGGAATAGAAGGGATAACTGATAGAGGTACTCAAAGTACCCTCCGCCACACACCGTCAGGTGGCCTGCGGAGTATGGATGTTGATGTATATGTAGATCCTGTGACCAGGCCTTTCTGCCTGGAAGCGTGAGAAAATCTGAAATGAAATATATTGAATTATTCGTAACGGCGTAGTTCGAGGAATCTGAAAGAAAGCTTTGTGTCCTAACCGGCGGCACGTCACGAAGATGAGCTGAAAGAAAATTACTAATTATTTTCTATTATGGTGCCTAGCAATGGTCTATGTTCCGTTAAGGCCACGTCTACTCAGGACAAGCAAGGTTTAGGTTTACAAGTTTTCAAATTACTGCCTACCGTACACAAATTTCAAGTCATGAACAACTATATTTTAGTTTATTCATACAATAATTATCACTACATGGAATTTATAAATTTCAAATTCATGACCACCCCAGGAGATACAGTAGAGTTCCAGAGTGAGTCTCTTGTGTACGTGTTTGTCTTGTGTACAAGACGAATTTTTATTTATTTTGCTCTGCTTTATTTGATTTTAGTTTCGCGGGCCTGCAGTCTAGTCTCTCGTTGTCTTCTCACCGTTTTGCTCCTATGGTGGAGTATTCAAAATGGTTGTAAATCACCGCCATAGCATTTACGAAGTTTTTTTTATATACACTGAGGTGACAAATTTCACGGTATGGTCAAAATGGTTCAAATGGCTCAAATGGCTCTGAGCACTATGGGACTTAACATCTGAGGTCATCAGTCCCCTAGAACTTATAACTACTTAAACCTAACTAACCTAAGGACATCACACACATCCATGTCCGAGGCAGGATTCGAACCTGCGACCGTAGCGGTCGCGCGGTTCCAGACTGTAGAGTCTAGAACCGCTCGGCCATTCCGGCCGGCACACGATATGGTCACATACAGATGGCAGTAGTATCGCGTACACAAGGTATGAAGGGGCACTGCTTTGGTGGAGCAGTTATTTGTACTCAGGTGATTCATGTGAAAAGGTTTCCAACTTTATTATGGCCTTACGACGTGAATCAAGGGGAGTTTGATGGCAAAAATTAGAAAATTTTGACATTTTACAAAACGTGCCCTACAATATCATTTATTCTTTCCTGCACAAAATGGTGCATAAATTATCTGTGTGTGACATTTAGAAGTATTTTATTTTTAATTTTCTGGTCTTACATGGGGATCTCTGGAATCACCACATCTGTTTATATGAGAATATCTCGGAAATTACACTTTATAGAAGGCTGTAATGTTCATCTATGGACTGAAAATAGGTGGTGCTCGATGTTAGTCACTTTGCTGTATTGTCTGTCGCTTGGCAATTGTTTGTTTGTTTCGAGTGAAACAGTGACTTTGGGTGCCATCTGGTGCAGTCTGACGAAATATAAACGTGCCTAGTAGTGCTAGTCGCTTTAAGAAACATACGTTTGAAGATACCCAACACAACAGAAGTGTAAAACTGAGTGTTGTTCAAGAGTTGGAACCCACTAGCACTGTAAAATCAAATAACCTCAGTGTGTCACCAGAGAACAAGGGAGCTCCGACATCACCCAGCACAAGTAAAACTAAAATAGATAAACAATATGAGGAACTAGGATTACTGCAGAATAATTTAAAAAATAGCCCTTCTGGTCTGGGTTATGTTTTGCGTGACATGAGCATTTTAATTCAGGTGTTTTGTGATTCATTGTGCTGTAATATTTCTGGCGGAAAAGTAATTATTGAAGAAGATTTTTCTGCATGTATTAGACTTGCTACAACAATATCAGTTATTTGCACTGGCTATGACAACAGAAAGTCATTTGTTACGTCAAATGAATGGAATAATAACCTGTATGGGGTAAATTTTGAGACTTTTCTATGCGATGAGAGCCATCGGAAAAGGTCTTAGAGCAGCTCAGTGGTCCTGTTCGCTTATGAACCTGCCACACCACCTGGGAAAGTTCAGAGGTACACTGACGCTATGGGAGAAGCGGTTGAAGCTGTCGCTTCCCTGTCAATGGAGTCTGTACAAATGAAGCTACTGGAATGAACGAAGGCAGCGTTGATATACCAGTTGCGTTTGATGGGACATGGCAAAAGCGTCCCCACACATCGAAACACTCGGTTGCCACAATCACAAGGGTAGACACTGGCACAGTAATGGATTTTGAGGCACTTACTAACCATTGCTATACCTTCTGTGAGAAAAACGGAAAAAATGAACATGAAAACTGTCAGAAAAATTATGAAGGAACCAGTGAAGTGGAAACATGGAAGCTGATACCGCAATAAAAATGTTTAGCGATCACTGCAGGGCAGGTGTGTCAGATACACACACTACCTTGGGGATGGAGATTCTAAAGCGTAAAGGTGTTTTGTTGAAGCAAATCCGTATGAAAATATTGTGATAAGGAATTGGAATGCGTTGGGCATGTAAAAAAGAGGATGGACACACGTCTCAGAAAATTAAAACAAACTCTTCCCACCACCGCACTGTCTGATGGCAAGTGACCTAGAGGTCTGCTGATTGATAAAACAATAAATCAGCTTCATCAGTATTATGGAATGGCAATCAGAAATAACTTTCAACCGACAGAAAACCAACACATTTACTCTGCCCTCCTGTACCTGAATCATGGCGTAAATTCCGGAAGGCTGATGTTTTAGGAGTGTCTTTTGAACACAGGAACTCTATTCCTGAAGCTGTTATCCAAGCAATCAAACCTATTTATAGGGACCTACCTCAACCAGACCTCCTCCGAAAGTGTCTACATGGGCAAACAGAATCCTAGCGAGTCATTCAATAACATTATCTGGACACGAGTTCCCAAAAATGTTTTTGTAGGTCTCAATGCACCAAAATGGGAAATGGGGAGTTAGTGACGCTGCATTAACATTTAACATGGGAAGAACAAAAGTTCTAAAACATCTTAACATCACTCTAGCCTACCTTACTGTAAACGCCTTGAAGTTATTGGACATGTAATTTAAAATTACAAATCGATTTTTGTCATTTTAAATTTTATATGTGATTTTCTCAAAATGCCATTTTTTGAGCTGTATGTTCCTTTATATCAAAACTACCAGTGATAGCTGTATGAAACTTATGAACCTATTTCACTATAGCATACTGCACCTACTGAAGCACAACCATAGCAATAATTTGAGTAGATAGACATGTAGGGCATTATATGTGCAATTATTTGTAATAAAATATAGCATAATTGAATTTATATATATATATATATATATATATATATATATATATCCTTCTTTTGTACCTCATCGTTTAATTCTGGTTCAGTAGACATAAATAACATAGATAAGATACCTCTAAAAATTAAGTGTTATCTTCATTGCTTCCAGAGATAAAGGTACATAAAGTAGGCTAATTTAACACTGCCCGCATAGGCCCTGGAAACTCCCCTTATCAAACTTGTATCGCTGAATAATAGTTGCAGCTAGACGCATGGGACATTCCATGTCGGAAATCATTAGGGAATTCAAAATTCTGAGAACCACAGTGTAAAGAGTATTCCGAGAATGCCACATTTCAGGCATTACCTCTCAAAACTGACAATGCAGTGGCCGACGGCCTTCGCATAACGACCGTGAGCAGCGGCGTTTGCGTCGAGTTTTCAGTGCTAAGAGATAAACAACCAAGCGTGAAATAACCCCAGAAATCAATGTGGGACGTGCAACGAACGTGGTCGGAGCGTCGAAATCCGCCAGTTACTGGCTATGGCGGTAGGTGACAGATGGGGGCACCTTTGCTAACAGCACATCGCCTGCAGGACTGCCCTAAGCTCGTGACCATATTGGTTGGACCTTAGACTACGGGAAAACCGTGACCTGGTCAGCTGAGTCACGATTTCAGTTGATAAGAGCTGGTGGTAGGGTTCGAGAGTGGCGCAGACCACACGAAGCCACTGACGCAACTTGTCAACAAGGTACTGTGCAAGCTGGTGGTGGCTCCATATTGGGGTGGGCTGTGTTTACATGCAATGGACTGTTCGTTGACTGGAAATGGTTTCGTTCGGCTACTTGGAGACCATTTTCAGGAATTCATAGACTTCATGGTCACAAACAACGATGGAAGTTTTATATATGATAATGCGCCACGTCACCGGGCCACAGTTGTTTGTGATCGATTTCAAGAACATTCTGGACAATTCGAGCAAATGATTTGCCCACACATATCGCTCGACATGAATCCCATCGAAAATTTATGGGACATAATCGAGAAGTCAGGTCGTGTACCAAAACATGCACCGGCAGCACAGTCGCAGTTATGGACAGTTGTATAGGCAGCATGGCTCAGTATTAATGCAGGGGGCCTCCAATGACTTGTTGAGTGGACGTCACGTTGGGTTGCTGCACTACGCCGGACAATAGGAGGTCCAACATTACTTTATGAAATATCCGATGACTTTTGTGATGGCGCTTTGCTATGAACGTTAACTGCTGCCTGTTAGATGGTTCTTAAATGCTTTTCACTTTGTGTTGTTTTTATTGGAGTTTACTGCGAGGTCTGAAGATACATGTTCTGTGATTAATATGTAGTGGTTTGCTTTCATATTTGTATTATTCCGTGTCTTTCAAAAAAATGGTTCAAGTGGCTCTGAGCACTATTGGGACTTAACATCTGAGGTCATCAGTCCCCTAGAACTTACAACTACTTAAACCTAACTAACCTAAAGACATCACACACATCCACGCCCGAGGCAGGATTCGAACCTGCGACCGTAGCGGTCGCGCTGTTCGAGACTGAAGCGTCTAGAACCGCTCGGTCACTACGGCCGGCCCGTGTCTTTCATTCGTTTCTTTGTCTAATGCGAGTTGCTTGTGAGATATTGTAGCTACCACTAACGGCCAGTTTACTGCGTGAAACTGTCAAGTTTAGTCAGGTGGAGTGCGTATCAGATCTTGCGACAGAGGCCAGCTCCTGCCTGTATATAAAAAAAAAAACCTTGTAATAAATTCTGTAGGTGCCAGGGTACCACGTGATTAATTCCTTGTATTTATTGTTAAGTCTCTCAGCAATAGGGTGTGCTGATTTTATTGTTTTTGTGCAAAGTGGCCTTAAAATTAAAATAATTTGTTCCTTTTTAATAAATAAATTCATGTTTATAAAAAAACTGAATACCTTGAACGGCAAGATATCGGACTTTCATATTCACAGAAACGTTAGAATGTTCGTGGACATTAGAATGTTCCTGGACATTAGAAAGTTCTGCAGAAATAATTAGCATTTCAGACACCTTGGTTCAACATGTCTCCAGTAGCCTAGTAGGCACTGGATCCGCCTTGGGCCCTGATAACTGTTCCATGCATGATGGCATCAACACGTATAAGGCGAGAATGGCGTCCTGTGGTATACCCATCATGCTGCATTCAGCTGACTCCAAAGGTCACCTGTGGTGATAGGCAATGGATCACAGAAGTGCACCTGTCGGTTCATCATATCCCACACATTTTCGACTCAGGACTAGTCTGGTGATCTGGACGGCCAGGGCAAAAGGCTGACATCCTTTGAAACCAAGAAGGCACGTGTTCGTGCAGCAACATGTGGTCGTGCATTGTCTTGCTGAAAAATGGCGTCTGGATTTTGGTGCAGAAAAAGGTATGGCTACAGGCCGCAGGATGTTATTCACATAGATCACAATGGCCACTGTGCGCTGGACACGCAACAACTGTGATTTGTGTTTGTACCCAACAGCCTACACACCATATGGCCTTGAGTTGGAGCTGTATGTCTTGCGCGCATGCAGTCACTGTAGTGTCGCTCCCCATTTCCGCGACGAACCACAATGCGGTGATCATTTTCAAGTAAACAGAACCCGGATTCATTCGAAAATACTATCTGAAACCATTCCTGGCCCCAGCGGCTTCGTTCATACGCCATTGCCGTCTAGCACATTTCTGCACATCCGTCAAAGGCAGGCGAAGAAGTTACGCCGCGCAAGTAACACAGGCCGTAATAAATGGCGACGGACTGCCACCCCTGATAGTGCACGATGTGTTCCACTGTTACACTGTTGCGCCAAAGCCGAGGAGGACGCAGATTTGTCCTGAAATGCCACTCACCTTGTCGGTGAGTGGTCTGAATGGTGTGGCCTGACACATCTCGTCGTGTTCCACGGCCATCCGTCAACCATTCCGCACACACCCGTTGCACTGCCGAGCAGCAATTTTCAGGAAGGATGTATCACATTCGTTCATGCCAGCAATGCGCCCTCTTGAAAGAGGTTTGCGCATACGTCTACGAGGCATCCTGCACTCTACTCAAGTCGCATTGATCCATTACGGTCGTTTCATAGCGACAAGAAGAGTAGCAGGCATATTTTACCGGCAGGTAGAGTTGCACCGAGATATCGATGTTGACCTGGAACCCGACGACCGGCATGGTTCATATGCTAATTATTTCTGAAGAACATACTAATGTACATGTCATGTGAATATCAACGACTCATCACGAGTCGTTCATGATGTTCTTTTATCTCTGAATTTTATTTGGCCAGCAACCTCCACTCCTAGTTCCTTGCTCTCAGTCCCCCATAGACAACATCTGTTGAAATTACAGACATGTGGGATACTCCATTTTCAAATAAATTCAACAAATTAAATTTTTCCCGACGATAACGTAACGCAAAACTACTTGCAGAACGCTGTACATTTGAGCAACCTCATGGTGATTATACATAAAAATGTCTTCTATGTAAGCTGTAACGCACAACAAAAATATGATTTTGCAGACTGAAGTTATCTCCTTATCAAAAAATGTCATTTACGATACCACAGAACGCAGAAATTAGTTAGGTGGTACAGACAATGTCTTAACTGGAATCACGGAGAGCTAGTTTCATCTGAGAATGGTTTATGGCCGTCAGCTGCAGGTAAACATTGTTTTGTTTCATATTAGCAAACACTCCTCACCATGGTCGATATGTGTAGCTTTCACTTCCGCCGCCTTCCATAGTTGTAACACGTGCACCGTTCGTCTGCCGGGAGTATACAGCGCAATCGTGTTATTGTTATTATTATTACGTTTTTTTGCGACACAGTATGACCACAAGCAAGCAGGTGACCGGTTTTCTCCGATGCGCATAAAAACCCCGCCGGATCCGTGCTATTACTGGATCACAGACACAGAGCAGAAAATGATGTCTGACGGCTACAGTGAGTTATCTCTAGTGTTAGTTCTGGGTACGTTGAAGTTGTGACTAGACAACAGAGTAGTTTCAGACTTCACCAAATGTAGAATATAGCACAGTAAGTGAAAACACCATTGTGAAATAGGGCCTTTCTATGCTGATACAAGAAAGGAATGGAGCTAGCGTGGGTGTGGAGGGAGATGTAAGAGCCATTCATTTAAGGAGACATTTAACTTTATTTTTATATTTATTGTATTCAGACTCTCGTTTACAGCAATCAAGTAAATAACATTACCGAAAAAATTGCATTTTGATTTATCAATTTTCTTAGGATTTATTGATTGTTTGTTCGGGCGAGGTGATCAAACAGCGAGGTCAGCGGTTCCATCGGATTAGGGAAGGATGGCAAAGGAAGACGGCCGTGCCTTTTCAAAAGAATCATCCATGCATTTGCCAGAAGCGGTTTAGGGAAATCACGGGAAAACTCAATCAGAATGGCCGGACATGGCTTTGAACCGTCGTTCCTCCTAATATGAATTCAGTGTGCTAGCCACTGCGTCAACTCGCACATTATTTATTGATTTCCGGAAAGTTTTACCCCGACTGCACCTGTATGAGAGCACTTTGGAAACGAGGAAGCGATTGAGAGCAGATATCTGTTCCTTAATCAACATCCACTCAGGGGTTACATATCCAGTTACTAGGCACAAAAACAAAAAAAAAGTGTACTTCTGGGACTCCACAGGGCCTCATCTTCGCGTCCACAAGCCACCAGTCAGTAATTTACGGACATGTATGCAGACACCTGGTGCCACATTTCTCCTGAATGCTTATAAAGACTTGTGGAATCGTTACTGTATAGCGGATACACAAAGACACAGACACAAACACAGACACGGACACAGACACACACACACACACACACACACACACACACACACACACACATGCATACACACACCACAATTTGCAATAATAGTACGTTGGTTACGTTAAACATTTGAAGAGTGTTGTCCTAGGTATCAGCTGATCAGATTACACATAAGAGCCAGGTGACGAGATTTCACCCAGACCTCGAGAGATGTGTTGTAATGGGTAAGCTTATGTAAACATCGTGACTGATAACATAAGCACAACATTAAATAGCTCCATTGTTGGTATGTATACTTTGAACGTGTGCTTGATGAAACATCAGAATTGTGCCTGTATACATCGAGCTATTCCTGGATGTATTAAAATCAACGTATATAGGGAGGTATAGGTTGTCACATTGTTTGTGATTTTGTGTAAAGAAAAATTTGGTAAAGAAATTTTTATAAAATGTTTTAAAAAATTTCTAAGCTGATTTAAAGGTTTATGTATCGATTATGTTTTATAAATGTTGCACATGATTTCACAGTCAGTTTTTTTAAAGCTGTAGAATACTGACCTGGCTTATATTTTACGACTGTAATCTAGTCATATGTTGTTATATGGGATAGTAGATCTATGCCTTGATCTAATGTGAGATGACACTATCTATTCGCTCAACGACGGCGCCATCTGACGTACTTACGTATCACTAAAAATGTTTACACTTGGATGTGTCAGCTGTGAATTGGTGATGAACGAGAAAACAATTACATTGCGTACATAACTGTTATTTTAAAACTGACGCGCTGACTTCCAGTTTAGCTCACAATACCAACGTAGACATTCATTGAATAGCACCATTTAGTGTACTGAAGAAGAAGGTTGTGTAATGATGTAAACATAGATATGTCGTTATTCCATGTACTGCAGATCTTGGATATAATTTGTGTGCTGTTATATTTGTTGCAGTATACTAGCATTTTCGGGAATCTTTCGCAGATCCGAAGTTGCCGAAAGCACTAACCCGTATGAAAAAATGAATTTAGCAATCTAGGTAGCTGAAAATTTATTCAGTGTTCAAACACACACACACACACACACACACACACACACACACACACATATACACTATTGAGTGAGTGCTCATGCCGTTTTGCCTTACCTGTGTAGGTGATAGATAAACGTTTTGCCCACTGTTGCAATAGTCATTAGGGTGCTGTAATGATGGTGAAGATTAACTGCTACAGTAAAGGAAATATTCATCAGTATAACAAGATGCCACGGCGACTTACCCGGAAAATTTTGATCAAAGATGAGAACGGCCGTGGAATCTATGGACGCATAGCTCGCAAATGACGCTGACTGGACCCTTGGACGCTGTCGATTTACCCACGAAGCAGTGCACTGCCATAATAACCACTAATTCGACTCCCACTGCAACATTAAGTACTCCTCAAGACCTTTTCATGCATTACAAAGACATACAATAGTAATTTCGGGAGACTATCTCCCACACAATCCTGCAGACGATACCAGATAAATTCGAGAGCTACCACACAAACAGCGTGATGGATCATGTATGCAAGTTTCTGACCAGAAAATACACAGAAGAATGGAAAAGGAAGTACAGGATTTGTAAGATGACAGTCAGCTTTGGCTTTGGGGAAGTGAAGCCACCAGAGAGCTTAGTAATGCAAGAATAGAAAAAAATCGTATACCTCCATTGAACACATTGACCTAGAAAAAGCGTTCAGCAATGTGAATCACTGCAAGATGTTAGAAACCTTCAGAGAAACAGATAAGACGAATAATGTGCAGTCTGCACTAAAACTAAGAAAGCAAAACGAGTAAAAAGTGTGCAGACTAAAATGTGTGTAAGGCAGCGGTGCAATCTTATTCTTCTATTGTTCAACAGTTATATCGAGGAAGTAATAAGATGAAATAAAGGTTCGAAATGAGATTAAAACTTGGGGCAAAAGGCTATCAGTGATAAGATTTGTTGATGATGGATCAACCTGAATGCAACGACGGTCTAATGAGCATATATATATATATATATATATATATATATATATATATATATATTTTACGAGTATTACTGAAGAAAGGCGAAGTATTTAGGAACTGCAGAAATGAGAAAAGCGAGAAACTTAGCATCAAAATATTGCAGGTGAAATGAACGAATGCTCGTGCCTTGGAAGTAAATTAACGCACCACGGCGGAAGCAAGGAGGATTAAAGTAGTCCAGTACAGGCAAAGAGGACATTTCTCACCGATATGGGTCTACTATTAACGAATATGGGCTTTAGCTTGAGAAAGAAATGTCTGTGAATATACGTGTGGAACACGACACTGTACGGAAGTGATTTATGAACTGTAGAAAGGAAGAGAATCGAAGAATTTAAGATGTGATGCTGCAGAACGATGTCGAAAATTTATAGGACTCGTTAGATAGTAACTGAGGACGATCTCCTCAGCACAAAGGATTTAGTAAGTATGATCTGGAAAAAGGAATAGGAAGAAAAGGCATGTATTAACACATCAAGAAATAACTTCTACTTTACAATGTACAACCGTTATTGCTAAAGTATTTATTTTAATTTTGCGGCACAAACATCGTTGTCATCTGCAGAGATAATACTGGCAGTATCGGAAAATTAAAACTGAATCGATGGCGTCCGTTCCACTTAAGGCAGCTGTAGATGTCAAAAATTCTAGAGAAGAGCAGATATGAAAATATTTACAGCAAACAATTAAGTGCTACTCTGAGATGAAGAGATTCCCATAGGAGACGAAATTGTGGCAGGACGCGTCAAACCAGTCAGAAGGCTGATAATTCTCCTCCCCACTACAAGAAAAAAGTATGTATAGGATTGTGATTGTGATTACTCAGTGGGAGCAGAGTAAGATTTTTAAAAAATTATTCTCACGTCATCGTATGATGCCTCGCTTTTCAAGCCAAATACGTGGTGAAGTACACGTAAGTATAAATGCGTCAGTGTCTGTGTGTGTGTGTGTGTTTTTGTGGGCGAGCAAAACATCGTTCATTGGAGTCCTTCAACTTAAACTTGCGTTGTTAGTCAAATAGAATGTGGGCTTCATGATGTCCATGAGCTCAGCATTCAGACCCTTGCGAGTAATGTCTTGCTAACCTCGCTGTGTGAAGTTTCTGACGTGAGACATCACACCTCTCCCACGCCGAACGAACGCATCTCACGTGAAATGCTTGCGTCTCGTTGCCAGTAAATCGAGATAATTCATCACTTCCTCTAATGGAGTTTTCCTGTGCCTTGAGATGGATTCAACATTACTAAATTATGGCAACTCAGTTACTGAGTTACTGAGTTACTGAGTCATGACGTCCCTTTTACTGATCTCTGAAGGATTTCAGTAACTTTGTTTTGCTTCCACGAGATACTAACGTAACGATGTAGTGGTTTTGAAACGTAGTGGTAAGTACTGGTAGGAATGAAGATGCTTAGGCCACAGATAGCGGACCAACCCTCTCTGATCTGTCGAGAAGTGTATATGATGAAATATTTGAAGTTCTGTTCGTAACTGTTAATTGTAAAATGGAGAGCGGTCTTTATTTGAATTCCTTAATAGTATAAAAACCTACGTTAATCATCATCTACGATACAAAAACGACACAGGATAGGAAGATTAGACGCGAATCTTGACGTTCAACAGATTAAATCTGATAATTTTATTGTATTATAGAAAAAAAGTGAGGATGAAAATAAGCATGGTTAACATATCGAGACAGTTTACCCGTCATTAGAAATTGCCTACCTGATCAAACCACATAACAGTATGTATTGCAATTCCACTACGCTATCCTATTGGTAATAAACCACCGTAAAATACATTAGATTACCCGTACAGACTAACCTAAAACTCGAAGTATTTATCACATTGAAGCCACGTCTCGGGAAGTTATTCAATTGTGCAGGGGCTCCTGTTGGTGGGCGGATTTCTTATCCGAAGGAGGCAGGTGGGCACCTTTCGTGTCAGTCAACAGAATGATTCACCGTTATCCATCTGATATTGATATGATTTCCACAATTTGCGAGTTAAGGTGAGCCAGCTAGGAGCTTCAGCTGCGCAGATAAGTGGTAGATAGCGCCTGGCACGAAGAGGATTACAGATGCATCGTTTTAGTTTGTTTAAAAAAAAATGATCTCTCTACCCTTTCTATCCACTGGTGGGGAAATTGATTACTGTGTAATTTACCGATACATGTAAGCGTTACTATTCACATTTTCCATTTTGAATTACTAGTATACTATATTCTTTTAAAGTCTGACTTCTCTAAGGAATCCTATTAGTCGCGTTACTGTTTTTTAATAAACTATTATATCAGTTTTCTGCCAGTAGTGAGAATAATTATTTACAGTGTCAATTTAGCTACGTTACGTATGTGATATTTCGTTGTAATTTACGGGTCTACTATGGGTACTTTTATAGTGGTTTAACACACTAATAATGCAGGGGGGATGTTAACTTGGTACGTAGCAACAGAGCATTTGCTATTGAATAATGAACTATGGGAAATATTAAACATTCAAGTACATCATATTTACATATGTAGCTTTGGAATACTGGGTGGTGTTAATTCTTTGAAGTTCCTATAGGAAATGTCATGACATCATTAAATTATAGTAATTTTAACACACACTGTGATGTCACACGCTAATATTATAGGGGTGAAATATATTTGGTATGTTCTAAAATATCATGTTATGGTAGGCTAATTTTACTTAACGTGTCTTCTTACTCTTTTCATTCAGCCTAGGGGCACTGGATGATCCCTGCTGTCGGCACTTCGTGGTGAATGAACCTGGAATAATGAAGCAATCCCTCCTCAGCCATCCTCGATATCACTGTATAGTAATCGAGGAATATGATCATTGGTAAGTTTGCTTGCAGAAGGTAGATGCAGATGTGCATTTGATATTAAATAACGCGTTGCACAAATTGTTAAACATTCAAGTGTCTCATATTGACGTATATGTTTTTCGAATACTGAGTGGTGTTCATGCTTTGGAGTGCTTCCAGAAAATATCCAATAGTTTGGTGTTAATTGTGTTAACTAAGACACTAACTAGGAGGTGGTCACTTTGGTCCACTAATTATGGTAACATCAACTTCACTTTTTAAGTAAGACAACACAATGTCAGACACAATGCTTCTAGAACGGTCGACATACTAGCATTTTCTGCCATTTTTCAGAATCTGAAATCCAAAACATCTAATAACTTTCAAGAACGACATTTAGAAACTATGTAATATTTTGTAATGAAGATGTTGGAGTTTATGTCTTAGTGGCAAAATTTAAATAAAAGTTCCGACGCTTTGCAGAATGTACAATGACATCATAAAATTACAGTAATTCATCCATTCACTGTAATGTTAAAAGTGACTTAGTTCGCAACTTGTGGTAATATGTATCGCCACTTGTAAGTGGGATAACTCTGCTGCTGATAGTCTTCTCAATAGAATGACCAGACCTCGAATGGCGAAACTCATGTATTTAGAATAATAACGAAAATAATTTTATTATTGTTATTTTTGTTATTATTGTTACTATCTACAACAATACCTACACCCTGATTCCAACCGACACTGATTCTCTTACTAGGTGAACAGATCCAAAGACTTGGCCTACGCATTTTCTCTAATCATTAAAGGGGAAATTGGGGTAAGGGAGTTTGATTCTTATAGGACCAGAGAAAAAGGGGGGAGGGGAACGGAGAGGAGAAAAGAGTGACCTTGAGTATTACATGGTACGATTACCTCAGGAGTAACCTGACACCCCAGAAGCCTTATCTTAGCAATGACCTTGAGATAAGAAACCAGTTTGTTTTAATCTGGCACCATCGTTTGCTTGCTTCTTTTCGCTACGCGATGATTCCTCCACACAATGAGAAAATGTACTACATTAGCGTTAATGTGAGCTCATATGAACAGTATTACAAGTCATAATGAACTGGAACTAATCCCTCCTCTCCCTTCAACCTCAATTACAATTTTGAATTTGTGGTTTAACTGAACACTTTGTAAGAAACGTAGTTAACTCAAATTAACTGATATCAGTGACGTACAGTTTCCTCGTATACAGCACTTTAATTCACAGTGGTACACCTGTTTCACACACTGCGACATTCTGGTATTACCTACACGAACAGAGTTGTAATGATGTAAATGTAAACTGAAAGTTAAGAAAAAATTAGACGCAAATCAAATTACTCTAGAATGAGAGGAAACCAAATAAAGAATTAAATTCATAGTTCTGTCCTATTATGGAATCATTTCTAATAATAAACGCAGAAGTTATAAAAATTTTAATATCAGAATTGGCTTTCCACACTGAAAACAATATTAGTAGCATTATAAGACACATCACCAATACAACAGATCCATTTAACAAGTCAAGGAAATTGGATGTGATGACTGTGATAAAATATACAGTGGACAGACTGGAAGAAACTCTTGGAAAGGTTTTAAAGAGCACACAAAATGTAACCACAACAGTACAAGTGCCTTTGCACTATGTCTTCTAAAAACAAACATCCATTCTAAAACATTAACAGAAAGCATCTAGGTAATGCTAACGCATTATGCTAATAAAGGGAAGTAATTGGATATTTTAGAAGAAACTGAAATTTTCATTCATATAAGAAGTCAGCCTGATACACTTCTTAATGATAGAGCTGATCTTCAGAATGAAAAATTCCTTAATAACTTTAGTGATATTCTACTAACGACCAGTCAGAAATCATCTATTCAACACAATGAAATTTAAAATATAATCTCACATTACCGTATATTTTAATGTTCATTTTTATTCAGTTTTATTTTCCATACTATTCTATTTCTTACTTTTTAACTTTCCTCACCTACACATATTAATATACAGTCACATTATTTGAAATTATTATTCTGTTTATTCTATACTCAAATTTATTCTTTGATCAATAAAGCACCTTTGTAAACGTCAAGCTGTACAATCTACAAGATAGCACATATAAACCAAAACAGGAGATAAGACCAGTTTCAAGATGCTGGCATTTCAGTATGTAAGACATAGTTTTATATTGCAGGAAAATGTATTTCAAACATATTTACATTCACATAATTATATTTCTATTTGTTAAGGTAACACAATTTATTCTATACCGTGCAGAACAAGAAAATCAGTTGACAATGGCTTAGAAGGGTGAAACTGTTGGTGAAAAATAAAAGCAATGAAGCAAAAGTGTAGATTTAGTCGATTTATCTGTGGATAGGTTATTGGGATCAGCAGCCTCTTCTTGCTCTTGAGTCTGAACTGAATGTGCATTAACGGCATGTCACAGACGCTGTCGTAACCAGAGGTGGGTGGCAACATAATTATTTATAAGCTTACACTCAGATGAGAGGTGAAACGGGATTTTGAGTTCAATCCTTTCTTGGTATGTGAGCTGCAGCAGGGTCAAGCCGAGATTTTTTTTAGGTCTCTCTGGCTGGAGACAGTACAAAAGTCTCGGATGTTAAGCTAAGGAGGTAGATATGATGATGACAGGGATGGGCTTGCTTACTGGTCTGTTTTTATTGCTTCTTTACTTGCCAGTGAGGAACGTGCTGAAGAGCACAAACACCGATTTATAAGAACATGGATGAAGTTTACAGCATTCTCCTATCAGTTACAAGAAAAATGGCACATCGGCCTACAACTCTGTTAAGATCAGCTACACACAATAATGTATGGTACAACAGACCACTAACCACAAGTGACAGATTATATCCCTATTTTCTAAACCTTAGATTCTACTACTCATCACAATGTAAGTAACACAGAGACACAGACACATGTAGATAAATGAACGATGGCAACCAATAACCCTAGCCCAGAGATACATACAGGCAACTTTGCAAGTCCATCTTACAATTAGTGCACAAATTTCATTGAGTCTGACTGCTCATTTCCATAGCATCCGCTGTAGGCACGTTCATCCAGTGCCGGATCTCTTCTGTTCTTGGAATTCTCGAGCTCTGCGAACTCTGCCTTGCTTAGCATTTGATGGCCCCTATATATGGCGTTGAGGCTAGTTGCTTACTAATGACACAAGACTGTGTCGCTTTTAACTCTAGTTCGCAATGAGCGTGAAATCAGCAGTTTATCACTGCGTATAATCTCCTAATGGAATGACGAATGTGGCTTTCACTGCTCGCCTCTATGTATGTTACAAGGATTATAATTAATATTGATACTTGGATAGATTTTCTTTTTTTTTTTTTTTTGGCAATGTTCCATGATTCGGTTATCACACACCCCTTACCAGGGGAAGATTCACCCTTGAGTCTTAGACACTAATTTTACACTTTTTGTTATACAACTTACATTGATGTATACACATACATACACATCTTTCCCTTTCCTTCGGTGTATACACATACATATACGTGTTTCCCTTTCCTTTTCCATGATTCGGTTATCACACATCCCTTACCAGAGGAAGATTCACCCTTGAGTCTTAGACACTAATTTTACACTTTTTGCTATACAACTTACATTGGTGTATACACATACATATACGTGTTTCCCTTTCCTTTGTGAATTTCTAATTCATTAATGCGCCCTTCAGTCCCTCCTAGTTGCTACTGCTGCTGGGGTTAGGATAACAGGACTCGTCCTATGATAAAGGTTCCATTTCTGTCACATGTTTATTTCACATGTTCCCATTCTGAGTTGGATTACCTGCCAGTTGTTTTTACTTTTTAATATTCAGGGTTAAACTCGGTATTCTAATTTGTAATTTGATGAATATATCTTTATTGAAACCTTTTCCTATCTTACTCAACTCTTATGCATAGGTCCTTCCTGTACCAAAGTATACAATTCCTTCGAGACAATTTCTACGTCCATTTTCCCTAACACAGTTCCTTCAAGGAAGACACAGCAATTCTTCCATATGGCGGCAGGCCACTGTAGAAGCAAGGCACATTTTCGATCCCCACTCCGTCAATCCAAGCAGTTTAGAGACTGGATTAAACCCAGAAATACCAACGCATTTTCCATAACGCTTACTACCAAGAGGAGTGAGGCTGCTTCGTCCGACTGCCAAAAAGCGTTAAAAAACAAAAATTCGGTTAACTGTTGTTAACTTTTATTAATAAAATTGTTTTTGAACAGGTACAGATGTACAAGTAGGGTCCTGAACCTGAAAATACCTTTTAGCAAAATCTTAAGAATAACAACTCATTTTTTTCGTAAGGTATACACAGAGAGGAAGGGTACTTTATGACCACCATAAAAAAATTTTAAAAACTGAAGTTTCGTTAATTGTCGTTGAGTTTTATTCACAACATACTTTTTATAGATATACAGGTATGTAAGAATGCTTTTGAACGTGAAAATATGAATATGACATTTGTTGCGAAAAGTTACATTCACTACTAAGACTTAAGTTTTGGAGACATGTTTTACCGAAAATTCAAAACAATTACAAAACCTGGTATATGAAATGATTAAAAACAATTTTTTTTTTCAAAATTATAAAATATAAAGTCCGTGACAAGATTACAATATTTTCAAAAGGTGTGTATCAAGTACCCACACGCTTGCACCTTGGTATTGCGAGGGTTAATAAAAAAAATACCAAAACGCTAAGGCCGTGGCTTTAATCCTTCAGTTGTTCTACATAGTCTCTTCCCATCTAGGTTAAGGCACAGAACGTTCGTAAAACCATGCCAGAAAAGTTCATTCGTGATGTTGCTCAACTCGCGCGTCTCACTGGTTATGTTGTCAAAGAGTTGTTCCACCATGTGAATTTCAACACATTGTCATTTTCTAGCAGTTTCGCATTGATAACACCATTTCTCGCCACCTGTGATGATTTTTTTTTTTTCAGAAAAGAAGTTATAACACTAAGCCTGCAAGTTGGCGCCAAATATAACACTCGCCTGCAAGCTAGTGTCACCTTCTGTCACCACATATGCACTTTTTATATTCTCTCATCAATGCAAAAATATCTGATTTCTTTAGTAAAGATAATATTCCAAATATCTTATTGGTACAAGAAGAAAATGATGGGGGACTCATAAACTGATACTGTCTCATTAGGAAAACGCTACGATAATTTCAGCAGTTAAGTTCAATTCTATCATAATCAATTATTAGTCCTACTTGGAATAGTTTAAATTTTCATTTTTCAAAGCAAATTACTCAACACTGTACTCGAATAATCTCAACTAAATTAATTGTGATAGCAATCAAGGCTAAACTACTTTTCAAATAAGTTTAATTTTGTGTGCCTTTTAATCATCTGTGAAGCAGGTATTTTAGACAGTAACCTTTATACATTTTGGCACTGAATTAGTGCTCATTTAAAAAACAGAAACAAATCATCGTTTTGTTAGACACAGGATACTCGGATTTCTGCACACTTAGGAAAGGATACTGCATCGGTTCATGACATGGATAAAATTATGGTTCAAAACAAAAGTTTATAGCACTTCGATTATTATTGCAAACACTCACACAAATATACTGGTCGATGCTATCATACATATCTGTGATTCTGAAGTTAGCGGAGCAGTGGAGCAATAGTGGTGGCAAGCATTGTGGCGGCTAACTGGTCCCACGCTCTTGAAGTAGAATGCTCTTTACAAATTCTTCTAGGCGACATATTTTTTTCGTTTTAGAGTCATTCCATAATACCAAGAGCACCACCCGACAGCCGAATCCACATCCGAGGCAAGTTTTCAATATAGTTTCCAAATGCCTCACTTGGCACCCTCAATGTTAACCGTACAACGTCTGGCCACTGATTGCGTAGCGTGCTCACCCAGTAGCCGCCAAGATCGACCGCCAAAACTACCTTTTACCGTGCGCCATAGCACTTCCGTAGCGGAGGGGATTCCCTATATCTTTTATACTACACAATAAAAATTCCCTAAGCATGACTCAGCATTCAAAGTAAAATTTCTATTTTATGAGCAGACATATATTATAAAATTCCATTATTTTTAAATATCCTTTAATTTTTTTATTTTTAAATTTTTTTTATTTTTTTTAATTTTTTTTACAATACCTATGTTACAAACTTCAACTCTCCCTCTGACAATTCAATGACCTTCATTAGTAAAGAACAACCACTTCATAGTTACATACACACAGTTTCATAGTATAACCTACTTACAATCGATATTGGTGTTACAAAGTGTCGCGTTTTTCACTTCAGTCAAGTCGAGGCAGGCGACCGCGCGTGGTTGCTTTTGTTCAGGAGTCATGACAAACTTTGCACACACTTTCTCCTCTTCAAAGCATTCTGGAGAACGTCTTGAACACTTGATTCAGAGATGCTGCTCCATTGCGATTTGTGACACAACAATGTTGACACACTACTGCCTCACGTCCATTACTCAATACTTCCTGCTCACAGCTGACTGGTCGCATGCACATCTGTTGTTTGCAATTGTGTGTTCAAACTTCCACCGTAGTTGGTGTACTTACCTCGTTTGTACGCCAACAATGAAATCACTCTCGGAACATTCTGGACAGACGGTGTACGATCGCTGGATGGCTGTTGCTGTCTGTGGCACTTTCCGTTGTGTGTGACAATCTCCAAAATGTAACGTCATGGGCCACCGAAAAGCAGACGATTTGTCATACGCTGAAATTCTTGGCGCACAAAATAGCGTAACGCGTGAAATGTTTCTGGGAGGACGAAATCGGAGGCTTATGAATACTGCCGACGCGTCCCGAGACGCACAGGAACTTGGAGAAAATAATACGATAACTACCGAGTCGGCACGACTGAGTGTGTGTGTGTGTGTGTGTGTGTGTGTGTGGAAGGAGAAACGCAAGTAACGTAACGTTACCTCCACTTCAATTCCGCTGAGAGTAATATACTGGAGGAATTCGAAAACTACCGACTCGATCCGAGTCGGGCACGCAGTGCTTTCGGAGAAGGAAACGAACTTTTCAGGTAGCAACGAAACGGTACTGCGAGTTTTGTGCCATATTTGTTACTCATTAACGAACAGATACGTTATCTAACTGCTCTACTCTTAATACACAACGTCTTTAATGTGTACGCAAGTGAAACAATCAAGTCGAATATCTGCTTGTGGAAAACCACAACCTAGTCAGATGACATACTCCAGTCATTCTCCATCAAGATAACTTTGTGCTGCAGCTGGTAGATTTTCCTCAACAAATTTCCAGTAGTACCGTTGCATAATCCTCCCAAATAGAGGTTGTCAGCGCCTGCTGTTAGCAATTTCATGCGGATACATCGCTGCAACCACAGGTTAGCCGAGAGCGCTAATGCGCTGCTTCCTGGACTCGGGTAGGCGCGCCGGTCCCGAATCCGCCCGGCGAATTAACGACGGCGGCCGGTGTATCGGCCAGCCTCGATGTGGTTTTTAGGCGGTTTTCCACATACCGCTAGGTGAATACCTAGCTGGTCCCCACGTTCCGCCTCAGTTACACGACTCAGACAGCAGATGCAGACAGCAGGGGTACACCAATTCCGTCCCGGGGGATACGGGTGGCGGCAGGAAGGGCATCCGGCCACCCCTTTCCACTGACCTTGCCAAATCCGCTCCTAACAATGCCGACCCTGCGTCAGCGCGGGACATGGCACCAGTGAAAGAAAAAGAAGAAATAAAGACATCGCTGCAACCACTTGCAGAAACACTGTTTTTCCTTAGCACTTGTCGACAACTGTGGGAAGATTTGCGCATTGCAAATTAATAAGGGTTACACTACTGAATGGTACCACTGCAAGTGAAGAGAAACAGTTCTCCACTGTAACATATCGCACCTCTCACGGCTGTGTTCTACCTCTTCCTGTTTGATTTCGTGGTATTATGTAGCGTTATTATCCTTATTTTCCTCGTCAGGAAACCTTTAATATATATTAGCCCCTCTCTTCAGCGATCTTTTCTCTGTTGCCGTCTCGATTTCAGTTGTCTTACACATACACTGCGCAACCCAATCAAAGGGACACTTTTCCGAAATCCCGTAATTGGCTCTCATTGCGATGTAGAAATTTTACATTTGGTTCAAAAAGGTGTACAACCACCTCTGTAACGGTGCAAAAGCGTTGTGCCCCGCGACCTTGCCAACAGCCTTCGCGATACTTCAAACAGGAAAGTGTCGAAACATCTTAAAAAAAAAAAAAAGTTCATGAGAGGTGCAAGGTGGGTTAATGGTGTCACATTGGTGGTACTAAATTACCAAATTTCACCACAGTTCTTTCCAGTGCCATAGTGTACCCATCAGTCTCCCTTTTACCGACACTTCACTCCTTCTTTCGACGCTTTCACGCTGGAGGTCAGAACCACGACGTCCAGTGTTGAGATCATACGTTCTTTTTATTGGTGGCGGAGAGAAACATTTCAGACACATTGCCGCTCAGAATCGAGACAAAAAACTCTGAGCAGGTGTGACACAGTGCGTCAATGACACCGCCTCTTTCATTAGGGAATTGATTCGCACGCATTTCCGCTGTCGGAAACGACAGTTTGGAGTGTGATGTGCAACGGGACAACGTTCTTCACAACCTCTGAGACTGCTGACACCTTCCCCGGACGATTCAACCCTTCTCTAAGGACATTTGTGGGATTGCAGTCCCATTGAACATGATCACACGTCTTTGGAGGGTAGCACAACTGCAATCTTGGCACTGGTGTACAGAGTGGAACCATTATAGATGGTTCAAAACCATTCGAAGAAACCTGAATGTGATCCGAAGCTGAAAAGTGTGCTTATGCTGTTCTCAGCACTCCTGTTACGAGCCCTCTTTTCACTGAGTGGCTTTGAACGGTCCCTAGTGGTTCCACTCTGTACAACAGAGCAAAGATTCCAATTGCGCTACATTCCGAAGGCGTGCTTGTAGAGGGAACTAAGGACGGTAATATTTGGTAATAACCCCATGTTGGAAGATAAACGAGTATGAAAGAACGTCAAAAGATAAGGTACATCAGCTCCAAATCAACTCGCTCTTGCATGAACTGCGATATGTGCTCGAAGTGGCAACTACCACGAGTTTCATTGCATAAAATGTGCCTGCGAACAGTCTTCACATTCGTAAAATCCAAAAGTCCTAGAGTGTCCTGAATTACCTCCACTGCAGCCATTACACAGGCGCAGATATCGTCCTTTGACTATGAAGTAGTCTCCTAAAGAATACTCGTGACGTTGCCACACACGAGGAAGTCCAGAGGTTTTAGATCGGATGATTGTTGTGGACAACAAATCGGTGCACTACAACCTATCCACATGTCCTCGAATTTTTGGTGTAGGTGCTTACAGAGGCTGTGTGAAAAGTGGGCTTGACCATCAGTAGGGGAATAAAGTCGAAGTTGGTGCTGTCTGCATTGCTGTCAAATATATTCAACATGGCGGCCCTCCCTGAGTGGTCCAGCAACCTCATATTGATGGAAGATAGATGAGGCAATGTAGCAGTTTTGACATCACTACCCCCACTCCACCCCCTGCCCCACTTCCCCTCCCCACCCATCCCCCACCTCCCCACCCCACCCATTCCCCACTTCCCCACGCCTCTTTGACTTGTGAACTCGTGGGAAACAAAAATGCAATCTATGCTGAGCTGCTGGAGAGAAAGAATGTAAGGCGTAGTGTTGGGAATTGGGACCAGAACTGTCTTTATTTATTTATTTTTCAGAATGTTATCTTGCTGCTGGAGTATCCTACAGCTGCCTCCACATTCTGCCACCTCCAGCTTTCCAGTGGCCCCACTCGCACTTCTTCCAATTGAGTGTGTTTATGTTCGCCTCGACGTTTGAAGACTGACTGCTCTAATCCACAACATTGTAACCAGAGGATGTTCTAAACTGTCCTACAGGCACCCCACACGCTCTTTTGATCACCTTTCAGTGTTCCCTAGTCCACAATACCACTTGAAATTGAGGGGAAACTGTCCTGCAGCCGTTGCCAGAAGAACTGCATCCTTTCTATCTGCAAGTGTATAGTTGCTGAGGAACTTGTACACAGATACATGGTAAGAAGGGATAGGGTAGCAAATTATTACTGAAGTGTAGCAAGGCCAGTACATGCTACCACAGCTAATGAAAAATGCTTCCCTATTCTAATCACGCATCGAAATTCTCATGAAAATATCGCCACTCATAAACAATGCATCATAATGCAATACACACTTGGAATTAAGAGAAATCGTTGTAGTAACACAACTACGGGAAAACGCGACCCCGTAAGGTCCCGTAAGGGACAGTCATAGCAGCTGTATGTTTGTTCACCTCGATATGTGGACCCGTGCACCGGGTCCCGGGTTCGATTCTCGGCAGGGTCAGGGATTTCCACCTGCCTCGAGATGACTGGGTATTTGTGTTGTCCTCATCATTTCATCATCATTCATGAAAGTGGCGAGTCTGGACTGAGCAACAGTTGGGAATTTGTACGAGCGCTGATAACCGCGCAGTTGAGCGCCCCACAAACCAAAAATCATCATCCTCATCATCATTGATTTGTGGATACCGGCTAATAAGTTTAGAACCAACCTTACCTCCCCTCCTAACTACCGTCCTATCTCCGATCCTCCGTGCTTTTCCTCCCCCTCACGTCCCCTACAGTTAAGGATACCAGTTTTCCAGGACTGTTCTAGCCTGTAGCTGACAGTACACAAAAAGTTCCGTCTGCCGGCAGTGGTATATTGTTTATCGTCTATGGAAATGAGTCACAGATGGACAAAAGGCTCAAGAACAGGAAGCTTGCTGCAAGTCCGACTAGAACATTAGCGAAATACATGACTATCCACCAAAGATGAAGAGCTAAATGGGCAATAATGGAGTGTTTTCGAAGGTTATGGATGTGGCGACACTATCTGAAAGAGCTCCTCGGCTAAGTTAAATTATCCTCATGTAGGACAAACATTGAGATAATATGTCCCACATATATGAGATACGGATATATATTTATACTAGTCGTCTCACTGTCCGCTGATCAACTTGCTCTGCCCATTACTGATGAAAAGCAGTGTCTGCACTCGCTAACCTCCGCCACTGCATGCTGTTACAACCTGTCATCACTCACGTTTATTCGAGGTCTTCAGGTAAACTGTCATATGGCTGTCTGGTAGAGGTTTCAGATACTTCGCTGTACAAAATAACAGCTTTGTGTGTGTGTGTGTGTTCTCTTATAATCTGGAAGGATTAGATTCCTACAGTAGAGACGGCAGAGGAATAAATGGTCGAGGAATTTTACACAGGTAACTTGCTCGTCTAGGAGTAACACAGTGTGTGTCTGCCTAAAGAGTTTGCCGTTCTTAACAGTTCAACTGCTGTAATGTCAGCTCATTTATTAGAACAAGTGACTGAATAAACACTAAGACTCATTTCTGTATGAAGTATTACCATCTTGTAGCGTCCAGGTGTGATTTTTTTCCTTTCTACGAATATTGTACTGACAGACCTCACCTCACATAGTGTGAAGGGTGTAGCCTTACGCTTTCAAAACGAATACTGTGAGGGCAACAGTGCAGGTAGTGGACACAGTACTAAAATCAATTAAATCTCCAACTAAATAAGAGTCAGCTCTGTCTTGTGGTATGAATTTATGATTGCTGCAATGAGTATTGAGCCGAGAACATTGTATCGTATGATGAATATCCTACCAAATGAAACCATCCAACAGTCATTAAACATACATTCGGTTATCAAGTTCCACGCACAGTCATGAAAAGGAGACTTCGCCAATAACATAATGCTGGAAGGACCAAACAACAACACAATAACCAAGTGTGACGAACATTCTGGGAAAGTATTGAAAAACGTCACAAAATCAGTAAAATTCTATTACGACATATTCTTGCTGGATACCTGTATTTATAGTTAGATTGAGTTCTTGCAGTGCTGGAGGAGCTGAGAGCTGTGATGATGGATATTGTAGCTTCGGAAACAGTTAACTGCAGTTTCGATGTATAGTCCTTTTGGTGCAGATATAATATCAACCTCTCAGTCTCTCAAGACCAAGGAAAGCTTATAAATTATGCTTTGTTTGGATTCAGTTTTAATTATCCATCTGTAAGCTACATGGGTAATTGTAACACGAACTCCAACAAAAACGATATAAATATTACACAGAAGCGCTATATTAAAGCAGGCGAAACATATTTCCCCCAATCCAAGACAGCGTTCCCTGTCATACCAGCGAAGACCAAATTAGAGCTGGTTGTCGCAAACCATGTTTTCCCCACAAATACTAAGGAGAGGAACCAATGTATCGAATAGACTTAAACCACTTCCTATTAAGTATATTACTCCTCTAAGTACACTTAATGTGCTATGTGGAGACAAAGAAAACTGGAGTCATGAAACAAGAATTGGGGAATATGGCGAAGACAACTGAAACTAGAAAAAGAAGAGGCAATTGCAGATGTGTGAGCAGGGTCGGGTATGGGAAAATGTGGTTCGAACAGGGAGACTATTGGCATTTAAAGTAAACTGTAATGTAAACTGGGCATGTGTTGGAGTACAAGCTGAAATCAAGAAAACTGCGTTCGTGGGGCAGGGAGGGGGGGGGGTGGTGGAGAGGAAGTGGACTGATGATACCTATATATGTATATTAGTAGTGGAAGCAAGGTGCATTATAGAGACATGGTGTCAAGATGAAATGACCATCTTCCTCTACACATGAGGAACTCCACCTAACATCGGACAAGTTTCCTCTCCCCCCCCCCCCCTCTCCCCGTGTGATTATGCATTGTAAAGCCATAGAAATGAATCCATCCTGAAAGATGCGGAGTGTTGTAGTAATGTTCACTGTGTCAAAAGATTTTGAGATCAAGACGCTAAATGACGTAGCATTTTCAGTAGTCCAGAGTGACATTTAAGTGCCAGATCCATCCATGAAAGCCACTGAAGCCGCCCTTGCAGATTTGTTAGCACAAGCACGTTTGGGCTGAGGTCTGACTTTCCGGTGTACATGCATCTTTAGGATCACACACATGCACAATGTTTCGAAGTTTAGCACTTTACATGAGAGATTGCTCCTCTATTATTTCAATAAACGTCACAAACACTTTCGTAGTGGAGTCGTGGTTTAGCAGTAATACAGGAATTGAGAAACATGCTATAATTTCAATGGCTGAGCATAATGGGATCGACGTGATGAGACATTTTGTTGACGTGACAGGTCATCGAGAGCAGTGGTCTGGAACTTGATTAATTCGGTAAAATGCGTTGAAATTATGAAAAACTTGGTAAAAATGCGAAAATTGACTTAGAAGACATAAAAATGAGGGTACTTACATACCACCATGAGTGTATGAACATCTTCCATTCCTCCACCGGTGCGATTGACAGTTGATGGAGGGTGTTCAATGAGTTTCAGACCTGCAGATCTTCACTGTTCCACATGTAGTTATACATTGTAAGCCATAAAAGTTAAAGAAATAGTGTCCAAGTTTTGGAGGTCAGACTGACTGATACCTAGTACACTGCAACAGTGATCATGTATCTTGGTGCAATATAAGGAATCAGTGCTCTTGGTCCCTTCAAAAACAGAACTATGAGACAACTACTACTCCATCGCTGTGGATTATGAGATGAAATGTAGAGGACATTGCCTTCAGACAGCTGTTTGGAAAACCACCACAATGCTGGAAACTCTTCCAGTTTTCATATGTTCTGATCTCTTCTATATTTTTTCAATAAGAATTTTATTTCCACCGCGCTGTGTGTTGTGAGTGCAGCACATTTCACACTATACTTTGTCCAGCTTTCAGTGAGAGCCATTGGATCAAAAGGCATGTTGGTTTAGCACTTGACGTAGACCTCAAAGATGTGATATAAAAAAGAGAATGTATGGCAGTGCAGAAAGTTATAGTTATACACTGCTTGGATGGGTTACAGAAAAAAAACAGTGAATCCAACTGTTTATGAAACTACAACACAGGAATCCTCTATTGTAATTGATAGTCATTTGTAAATGGTCTTCTTTCAGTACAGGCGACAAAACTTTACACATGTCTGTGGAAGGGACTTACATCACTGGCTACATGTTCCACTGGACCAATACGCGTATACTGAATGGTTCACCACTTATGCTCAATGTCAAATGCAGATGGTATTAGTTTTTTATATATCAGAAGAGACAGACTCTGTAAAATCATATCAAGTTCTCTACTACGTGATATTAGCAAGTTTTTGTACTTCGTAGTGGCACTCCTTGTAATGCTAAAAAATGAGGGGAGAGAGAGAGATGTGAATTACAGCTTGCTGTTGAATGTAAAAATGGCTGCAAGCGAATAGATAAAGTGTAGCCGCTGTTTTGCACTGATACACTACTGGCCATTAAAATTGCTCCACCACGAAGATGACGCGCTACAGACGTGAAATTTAACCGACAGGAAGACGATGCTGTGGTATGCAAATGATTAGCTTTTCAGAGCATTCACACAAGGTTGGCGCCGGTGGCGACACCTACAACGTGCTGACATGAAGAAAGTTTCCAACCAATTTCTCATACACAAACAGCAGTTGACCGGCATCGCCGGGTGAAACGTTGTTATGATGCCTCGTGTAAGGACTTTGATAAAGGTTGCGATGGCGGTTTATCGTATCGCGACATTCCTGCTCGGGTTGGACGAGATCCAATGAATATGGAATCGGTGGGTTCAGGAGGGTAACACGGAACGCCGTACTGGATCCCAACGGCCTCCTATCACTAGCAGTCGAGATAACGGGCATCTTATCCGCATGGCTGTTACGGATCGAGCAGCCATGTCTCGATCCTTGAGTCAACAGATGGGGACGTTTGCAAGACAACGACCACCTGCACGAACAGTTCGACGGCGTTTGCAGAAGTATGGACTATCAGCTCGGAGACCATGGCTGCGGTTACCCTTGACGCTGCATCACAGACAGGAGCGCCTGCAATGGTGTACTCAACGACGAACTTGGGTGCACGTATGGCAAACGTCAGTTTTTCGGATGAATCCAGGTTCTGTTTACAGCATCATGATGGTCGCATCCGTGTTTGGCGACATCGCAGTGAACGCACATTGGAAGCGTGTGTTCGTCATCGCTATACTGGCGTATCACCTGGCGTGATGGTATGGGATGCCATTGGTTACACGTCTCGGTCACTTCTTGTTCGCATTGACGGCGCTTTGAACAGTGGACGTTAAATTTCAGATGTGTTACAACCCGTGGCTCTACCGTTCATTTGATCCCTGCGGAACCCTACATTTCAGCAGGATAATGCATTACCGCATGCTGCAGGTCGTGTACGGGCCTTTCTGGACACAGAAAATGTTCGACTACTGCCCTGGCCAGCACATTCTCCAGATCTCTCACCAACTGAAAACGTCTGGTCAATGGTGGCCGAGCAACTGGCTCGTCACAATACGCCAGTCACTACTCTTGATGAACTGTGGTATCGTGTTGAAGCTGCATGGGCAGCTGTACCTGTACACGCCATCCAAGCTCTGTTTGACTCAATGCCCAGGCGTATCAAGGCCGTTATTACGGACAGAGGTGGTTGTTCTGGGTACGGATTTCTCAGGATCTATGCACCGAAGCTGCGTGAAAATGTAATCACATGTCAGTTCTAGTATAATATATTTGTCCATTGAATACCCGTTTATCATCTGCATTTCTTCTTGGTATAGCAACTTTATTGGCTAGTAGTGTATTTGTGTGTCTGAAATGTTTGTAAATTCCACATGCATGACAATTTACTTACAATATTTCCACAGACACTAATTTTGAATGCTCAGAGGCTGGAAGAGCAAGCGGGCTTCGGGAAGCTGCTACAATCGGCCGATGGCAGCAGGGGTGATCGGCCCTGGCGACTGCCCACAGCGACCTCAACGGCCACAGGTCATGACGTCAGCCCCTCTGCCGGTGCAGCCCCTGGAGCTGCGTCTTCCCACTGCTTGACATATTCCTGGGCCATAGCATGCTGTTGGCCATTCTTATTTGGGAGAATTGTCTGTTTCCCATCTATGACGAATATTTTGCTGTTGTTCCTGGGGTGAGCATTTCCTAGAAACACATTTGATTTTTGCAGACCTGTAACACAGACGAAACCAGTGCACCTTCAGTGGACGGACCTCTTTATGTATTATTAGCTACACATTAGAACAGGCCTGGAAAATCAGTCGTCCTGCCTATGGTGGGGTTGGGAGAAGAGGGAGGGAGGAGGGGAGTTAGGAGGGAAGAAAAGACTTGTTCTAAGCTACTTCATCTGTATCCACACATTGAGATGAAGACACATGCACAATTTTGGTGGAAGTTTTTTTTTCCAATATTTGTGTGATAGTACAGGATTTTCGTCTTCCGGCAGAACAATGGCCGGCATGCAACTTTAACATAACAGAGTCATTGGAATTGTGTCTTTTTGAATAGTAGCTCACTTTATAAGAGGATGACATGTCTCTCCGCCTAAAACATACTGGTATCACTCACAAGAAAAACGCGTCTACCCATCCCTCCAGGAATATCCATTCATTAGTGGTTATTGTGTTTTTGTTTGGTCCTGCCAGATTTATGTTATTGGCGATGTCTTCTACTCACCATAATGTGTGGAACTTGCTAGCTGAATTTATGTTTAAGGACTGTTGGATGTTCCCAAGCACTTATTTTGTAATACATTCAATGCAAGATTCAATGTTCTCAGTTCAATATTCACACCACAAAAGTGAGTTTACGGTTATTTAGCTGGAGATTTCATTGATTTTAGTATTACTCCCGCTATTTGCACTGTTGCTCTCAGAGTATTCGTTTAAAAAGCGTAAAACTAAACCCATTACATAATATAAGGTGAGGTCTGGCGGTATAATATTCAGTTTAGCAAGCATAAGAATAATACCTGGAGAATACATGATGGAAATACTTCATGCAGCAAATGAGTGATGGTATTTATTCAGTCACTTTTCTTAAATAAGTGAGCTGACACTACAGCAGTTGAGCTGTGCAGGGTAACTGTGCGGTCTGGGGCGCCTTGTCACGGTCCATGCGGCTCCCTCCGTCGGAGGTTCGAGTCCTTGCTCGGGCATGGGTGTGTGTGTTGTCCTTAGTTTAAGTTAGTTTAAGTTAGATTAAGTACTGTTTAAGTCCTGGGACCGATAACCTCAGCAGTTTGGTCCCATAAGATCTTACCACAAATTTCCAAATTTTTTCACAGCAGTTGAGCTGTCAAGAACGGCAACACTTTAGGCAGACATGCAGTGCGTTACTCCATAACGAGCAAGCAACCAGTGGAAAATTCCTCCAACAACTATTCCTCCACTGTCCATGCAGTAGGAATATCATCTTTCCACAGTATATGAGAAACACACCCACCCACACACACACAGCAGAGGTTAACGAGTGGTACTGTTGGCTAGGGCACATACAATTGGAAAATCTGGACGTGGGGGGGGGGGGGCAATGGGAAGTGGAGTTGGGTAGGTCATGGGTGAAGGACAGTTTTGAGCACCCTCTGGTGGTGGTATTGTGGACTAAAGCAGTCAGTGTTCAAACTTTGAGGCAGACATACATATGAGCAATTGGGAAAAGTGGGGGTAGAGGGAGACAGAAAGTGCAGGCAGGGAGTGGCTGGATAATAGTGCAGAACACAATTCCCAAGACAGCACCTTACGTTCTTCCTCTCCAGCGGCTCAGCACAGAGCCAGAATCTTTTTACCACCGATTCACAAGTGGAGGAGCGGAGCAGAGGGGGAAGTGGGGTAGGTGAGGGGTAGTGGGGGAGGTGGGAGGAATGAGGGTAGTGATGTCAACAATGTGCCTCATTTAGCCCCACAGAGGTGGGGGACCACCCAAGGAGAGCTGTCATCTTCAGTAAATTTGGCAACAGTGCAGGTAGCACCAACTTTGGCTATATTTTCCCACTCAATCCGTCATGCTGGAACAACATCATCCAACAGAAATGCATCGGAACAGCCTCCAAATGCTGTACTAGTACAACTCTCAGGAAGGCTAAGTAGCTGTGATCAGTTAGACAGGGCAGTAGAATATGTCGGCAGTCACATGACCAAGGGTAATACCACCTCACATTTTAATACCAAAATGATGTTGAAATTCATGGAGATGTGTGGCATGAGGTATTTTGCTCGTTTCAAATGTGGCTGATATCTGAGCAGACCTGCTCTTCGTCTGTGAAAAGAATAATCGGAGCAAAATCTGGAACGGCGACACAGAAGTGTAGGAACGATTCGCAGTAATCGACATTTGGCACAACATCAGCTGAACCAATTGCCTACACTCACTGGAATTGCTGTTCATGGAGAAATCGCCACGTGCTGCTCTGGGATACATCCGCAGAACTTGCAATGTTGGGGGAACACGTCGATGGGTCTGGTCGACCAGTTGGAGGACTTGTACTTCCACGTCAACAGTGTGGCGCGTCCAGCCACGACTACAATCGGACCTATTAGCCTTGAACGTACTGGCTTCCCACAGCCGTTCTTCCGATCTTGCAAAAATTGCATGTAATAGACGGGCATTGTGCTAATCGACCATTTCGACCGCTGTCACCTTAGATGAGCAACGAGTCGATATTCTCGGGAACGTTGTTGTTGTTGTAGTCTTCAGTCCTGATACTGGTTTGATGCAGCTCTCCATGCTACTCTATTCTGTTCAAGCTTCTTCACCTCCCAGTACCTACTGCAACGTACATCCTTCTGAATATGCATAGTGTATTCATCTCTTGGTCTCCGTATACGATTTTTACTCTCCACACTGCCCTCCAATACTAAATTGGTGATCCCTTGATGCCTCAGAACATGTCCTACCAACCGATCCCTTCTTCTAGTCATGTTGTGCCACAAACTCCTATTCTCCCCAATCCTATTCAATACTTACTCATTAGTTATGTGATCTACCCATCTAATCTTCAGCATTCTTCTGTAGCACCACATTTCGAAAGCTTCTATTCTCTTCTTGTCCAAACTATTTATCGTCCACATTTCACTTCCATACATGGCTACACTCCATACAAATACTTTCAGAAACGACTTCCTGACACTTAAATTTATACTCGATGTTAACAAATTTGACTTCTTCAGAAACGCTTTCCTTGCCATTGCCAGTCTACATTTTATATCCTCTCTACTTCGACCATCATCAGTTATTTTGCTCCCCAAATAGCAAAACTCCTTTACTACTTTAAGAGTCTCATTTCCTAATCTAATTCCCTCAGCATCATCCGATTTAATTCGACTACATTCCATTATCCTCGTTTTGCTTTTGTTGATATACATCTTATATCCTCCTTCCAAGACACTGTCCATTCCGTTCAGCTGCTCTTCCAGGTCCTTTGCGGTCTCTGACAGAATTACAATGTCATCGGCGAACCTCGAAGTTTTTATTTCTTCTCCATGGGTTTTAATACCTACTCCGAGTTTTTCTTTTGTTTCCTTCACTGCTTGCTCAATATACAGATTGAATAACATCGGGGAGAGGCTACAACCCTGTCTCACTCCCTTCCCAACCACTGCTTCCCTTTCATGTCCCTCGACTCTTATAAGTGCCATCTGGTCTCTGTACAAATTGTAAATAGCCTTTCGCCCCCTGTATTTTACCCCTGCGACCTTCAGAATTTGAAAGAGAGTATTCCAGTCAGCATTGTCAAAAGCTTTCTCTAATTGTACAAATGCTAGAAACGTAGGTTTGCCTTTCCTTAATCTTTCTTCTAAGATAAGTCGTAGGGTCAGTATGGCCTCACGTGTTCCAGTATTTCTACGGAATCCAAACTGATCTTCCCCGAGGTCAGCTTCTACCACTTTGCCGGCCGGAGTGGCCGAACGGTTCTAGGCGGTGCAGTCTGGAACCGCGCGACCGCTACGGTCGCAGGTTCGAATCCTGCCTCGGGCATGGATGTGTGTGATGTCCTTCGGTTAGTTAGGTTGAAGTAGTTCTAAGTTCTAGGGGACTGATGACTACGACAGTTAAGTCCCATAGTGCTCAGAGCCATTTGAACCACCTACCAGTTTTCCATTCGGCTGTAAAGAATTCGCGCTAGTATTTAGCAGCTGTGACTTATTAAACTTACAGTTCGGAATTTTTCACATCTGTCAACACCTGCTTTCTTTGGGATTGGAATCTCGGGAACGTGTATACTCTGCCATTCTGTAGTGCAGCGTCTTTCTAGATCAAGTAGTGGCAACTGATGCGCTGCGATTCAGTTCACCGTGTTGTTCTGTGATGACACGTGATATGACGTCATATACGGCATCACGTGGCATGAGGCACGGACGTCTGTCAACGTGTATTGCCTTCAATCGTTCAAAGTCGTTTATCTTCCGAACTGAACATTTTCCGATAACGCCAGTGGCGGGCGCTCCAGTGCGCACTGCGTAGTGAATCTGGCTCCGGTGGGACACACACACCTGCGCTGGCTCTGCAGCCTGCGCTCCTGGCAGCTGGGGCAGTGTGTGTGTGTATGTGTGTGTGTGTGTGTGTGTGTGTGTGTGTGCCCCGAGGCGGCACTCGGCCCTGGCCCTGCCTGCCACCGCAGCCACGCCACACTCGCACGCCGCCGACTGCCTGCTTCCCTTACATTACATCGCCTTATGCACGGCACTAGCTAGCTAGTACTCCTGCTCGCCACGAAAACGCAGTCGCATACGAGCATAACCCCATTTAGCGCACCCTTTCAGAAAACAAAAAAAGAGTGCTGCGTTGTAGAGGACATATCAAAATACACTATCTGGTCTAAAGCATCCGTAAACTCCTACGTGTCCGTACTCCTAGGTGTTGCGCAACTGGCAATGAGGGACGGACCCGCCATTGGTTAAGAGGAGGACGTATGGCGGAAATCGTCAAAAAGTGACATTTTCGGATTATTGTCTCTTATTAATATTTGATCTCTCCTGAATAATTTGATGCATTATTTGTCGAAAAATTTCAATTGGAAGTGTAGTTTATATCATTTCAAAGTTAATAGTGCGTGTGTAAAATTATCCGGTTGTTCTGCACTGACATGCCTAAGTATCTCTATCTCTTGAACTATTCAATCTAGAAGGCTTTGGTTTTCAGCTATTTATTCCTTGAAATAATGTTAATATTCATGTTAAGAGGTTGAATGCACTGTGTAAACAGAAATGGCGGTATAGCACATGCATTTTGTTTATTTACTTTGTGGTTGTCGTTTTTCGTAAGTTTTGAACTGAAAACATAGTGGTTTGGTGTGTTGTTATACGCTCGTATACCTCGTTTCAACATGACGAAAAGAAAGGGTTGTTTTAAGAAGCGACGTTTCCATGGAAATCAGCATATCACAAAATCTGAATCCAGTGTTGATCCTAAAATAGATTTTTCACACACCCGTGATAGGACATGCCTACTAGTGCTTCGAAGAGGAAACTTGGAGACCATCAGGATTTATTTATTGGAAAAGATCAAAATAGTTTAGGTTATGTTCTTTTAGATTTGAATGTGTTAGGACACGTTTTGCAGGATGCTGTGTCACGTAAGGTTTGTGGTAGGAAAATTAGCATCTCTGAGGACTCATCTGCAAGGACTGGACTGGCTAACAAACTTTATATTCAGTGCGAAGTTTGTAGGCTCTCGACATCATTTTGGACTTCTGAAAAGTACAAGAATGACTTGTTTGAGAGCAATGTTAGATTCCTGTATGGAATGAGGTGCGTTGGAAAAGGATTGACTGCAGCTGAAGTATTATGTGCAACGCTGAACTTGCCAAACCCACCTACCAGATCAAGTAAGTACACAGAAGTAATTGATGAATGTGTCAAATCTGTTGCTGTTGCTTCTATGAAAGCTGCTTCTAAAGAAGCAGTAGAATTAAATAACACAACAGACTTATCTGTGGCAGTTGATGGCAAATGGCAGAAGAGAGGTCACACATCCACGAATGCAGTTGCAGCTGTCAATAGTGTTGACACAGTTAAAGGTTTAGACATTTAAGTGCTAACTAAATACTGTCATCAGTGTAAATCAGTTTATGAAACACGTGAAAGCCATAAAACAAATTGTGCTAAGAATTATGAGGGAATTAGTGGCGGTATGGAGGCTACTGCAGTTGTTTCTATGTTCAGACGTTCACAGCAGGAGAGAGGTGTGTGTTATACTAAGTACTTGGGAGATGGTGATTCAAAAGCTTACAAATCAGTAGTGGAAAGCTAACCTTATGGTAATAAGCAGATGGTTAATATTCATTGTGTGGGCCACGTTCAAAAACGGATGGGAACACGTCTCCGAAAATTGAAGCAGACAAAAGGAGAAGAGAAGTTATCAGATGGAAAGACTCTAAATGGTAAAGGAAGACTTACAGACAAAAACATTGATGAACTCCAACATTATTATGGAATGGCAATAAGATACAATACACATGACCTACAAGGGATGAAACGAGCAGTGTGGGCTACATTCTTCCACAAATCTTCCACTGGTGATACACCTATACGTGGTCTTTGTCCACCTGGTGCTGATTCATGGTGCAAGTACCGCAAAGCTCAGGCAGCTGGTAGCGAGGAGCAATTTAGGCACAAACCATCTGCAGAGATGGAAGCTACGATTAAACCAATATATAGAGAATTAGCTCATCCTGACCTCCTTTCCAAATGTCTCCATGGTCGAACACAAAACCCGAATGAGTCTTTCAATAATGTAATTTGGACCCGCATACCAAAAAATGTCTTTGTAGGAAGGAAAACTTTATGCTTGGATGTTTGTGATGCTGTGATAACGTTCAATAATGGTATAAAGGGAAGAATTGGCGTACTAGAGGAACTTGGTGTCACTCCAGGTGCCAACACACTGCAAGCCTTTCAGCGAATGGATCGACTTAGGATCATGAAAGCCCAGCGCGCAGCAGAGGAAATGACTAAAGAAGCAAGAGGCAGGAAAAGAAGGAAGCTTCTAGGTTTGCAGGATAGTCAAGAACAGGATCCAGATATTGCTGATTATGGGCCTGGCTGTTTCTAGAAGCGTGCATGCCTCCATGTGTAAGTTAATATCAAATAAAATGTTTGAACTTGATTTGCCGGAAATGACATTTTTAAAATTATTTGACCCATTATCTCAGGAACTATTACAGATACATATCTCTAATTCTACACTATGTGACCACTTAGTATACTGCAGCTACTGAACCTCCCAAAACATCGCTACCTCTAACGGTTTTTTACTTACGGAAGAAAAAGTGGACTTTTAAAAGAAAATATTCAACAACATTTTTAAAAAGTCATAACTAGCTAATTATTTCTCTGTAAATTTTGATTCTGGTTCAGTAATTAGAAAAGGAGTGATACTATTCATCCCAAAAATTTCAGATCTCTATCTGTCACAGGTTCTGAGATCATCAATATTGCAAATTTATCACTGTGTGTATAGGACGTACGTACTCCCCTTAAAGGAGACGGGGTCTATTGTGTTCTCAGTAGAGAAGTAATAACAACAAATAGGTCAAACTTTGCCTCCTAAGAAACAAATACATTAGGGACATTTCAGCTGACAGTTGACAGTGGATGAAGTGACTGAAGTGGAAACGCGAACGAATAACCATAGCTAAACCGAGACCAGGCAGACATTATGAACTGACAGATGGCAGCCGTCTACAATTGTGAGGGGTGGTTCTAAATAATCACGGAAGCAACCATCGTCGTGCAATGCGCGGGATGTTTGTAAAAAAAACGCGGACAAGTGTGGCTCAATGGCTCGGTGTAAGTCTTTCTATTGGACGCCACTTCGACGACTTGCGTGTCCCTAACGTTCCCCAGTTATCCAACTGGAGAAAGGGAACCTACAATTTAACACTGAATCCGAACCACGTGTTGTTTCTGGCCACTCCTCAAATCGTTGAGAGGTGAAGACTGTGTTGAAACGAAGACGGAAATGTTGATGACCCGACTGACATCGAATCTCGTGACATCTCCAATACGAAGCACGGCTTTATCTCTAGACCACAAAGAGCCAAGCTGTATCTACGTAGTTTATCTACAAGTTTTGGTGAGTGTGTTTATTAGTATCAAAATATGTGACATACAAGGCCCAATATTTTGATTTCATTTACTTAGACGGTTAATTCTTCTACACCGCCAAAGTATTTGACACAAATTTGAATTTTATACCTTGTAAGTAGGCTGTTAGATTTTATGCTGGTAACGCCACGTAGTGCTCCGTATGAAAATCGCTGACTGGGTTGTGTGCAGTCTGTGGCTGGTTGGACTCATTGTTGGAATATTCGCTTGTGTAGTGTTGGGCAGTTGGTTGTGAACAGCATGTAGCGTTGGGCAGTTGGAGGTGAGCCGCCAGCAGTGGGAAGAGAGATGCCAGAGTTCTGAGAGGTTACTATGAGCGGACGATCTGGACCTGTGTCCGTCAGAAAAAGGAAATTTGTAAGACTGGATGTCATGAACTGGTATATATATTACGACTTTTGAAAACTATGAAGGTAAATACATTGTTCTCCATCAAAATCTTTCATTTGTTAATTATGCCTATCAGTAGTTAGTGCCTTCAGTAGTTAGAATCTTTTATTTAGCTGGCAGTATTGGCGCTCGCTGTATTGTGGTAGTTTGAGTAACGAAGATTTTTGTGAGGTAAGTGATTCATGAAAGATATAGGTTATTGTTAGTCAGGCCCATTCTTTTGTAGGGATTATTGAAAGTCAGATTGCATTGTGCTAAAAATATTGTGTGTCAGTTTAGTGATGATCAGAATAAGTAAAGGGAGAACTGACTAGCCGGCCGCGGGGGCCGTGCGGTTCTGGGCGCTACAGTCCGGAACCGCGGGACTGCTACGGTCGCAGGTTCGAATCCTGCCTCAGGCATGGATGTGTGTGATGTTCTTAGGTTAGTTAGGTTTAAGTAGTTCTAAGTTCTAGGGGACTGATGACCTAAGATGTTAAGTCCCATGGTACTCAGAGCCATTTGAGCCATTTTTTTGGAGAACCGACTGAGTACGTTCAGTTTTACTCAGCTATTTCGGTATCAAATAACATAGAAGGTTACTAGTACAGTCGTTGTTTACATACAAAGGGGAAGTTTCAACCTGTACCCGATTCTGAGATGGAGTCTTAACAGACAGACAGACAAACGGACAACAAATAGCAAAGAAATATTTTTTATGTGATGTAATTTCAGATAATAACTTTCGGTTTTTCCATTTGCTTGTCTTGTGAAACCTAGCTTCTTGCCAAATTTTATGATTCTAAGACAGCAGGGAGTGCCCCATAAGCTTTGATGAGTCAATTTGCGAGTGTCGCAATATATGACAAAAATCCTTTTGATTTCATTGACTTATAAGCTTAAATTTTTCACGCCGAAAGGGGTCGTAGACTCTAGTATGTGACATAAGTTTCAACTTAGTACCCGACCTTGAGAAAAAAAGACCTTAACAGTCGAACAGACAGACAACAAAGTGGTCTTGTGAGTGTTCCGTATCTATCGACTGTGGTATGGAACCCTTTAAGTCGCGTGAACTCAGTGGGAGAAATCACTCGTGAGTTCCTAAGTGCTGTTATCAGTTCAACTAGCACAATGACTGTGCGTAGGGAATTAAATAGGATTGAGCGCAATGATCCAGCAGCTCCTCATAACCGACAGCTTTCTGTACTAAGAGAAGCTTAAAGTGATGTTTAGAGAGACGCCACTGAACAGTGGATGACTAGAAACGAGTGCGGAAATCCGCTAGAGAGGTTTGGCGAATGCGTAGAGAAGGTAACCTCCATCACGCTTAGAGCCAATGGAGAAATACAGTGGAGGTAATATTTCGGTATGGGATGTTTTTCGTGATAATCATTGATCTCGTTATTGCCCTTAAGAAAATATTTAATGCGGATGAATACGAACTCATGTTTCAGCATTGTGTACTGTGTACAATAGAGGAATGACAATACATCCTCTCTTAAAGTAACATCTGTGAGACAGGGTTGTGGACACTAACATTCCTGAAACAAAATGGTGTACCCACAGTTCCGACTTCAGCCAGTGGAACTCCAATGAGTCAGAACATCGACTTCGCTCGAGATCCCAATGCCCATCAAAACTACGTTCTCTGGTTTCGCCTCTTGAGGAAGAACCTCCACATACATTCAGACTTATTTTTTCAAGTTTTCCCAGCTGAAATGAAACCGCCACAAAGGCGAAAAGTGGACACATCTCATATTCATGTCCATTAAGCTGTATGTCAGATATTAATGGGATAGTGTGGATTTATTGCTACGGGGATAAATAATATCGGTTTTATCTCTGTTATCTTTCTCGACGAGCTGAACAACGTAGGGACTTCATAAGGTTAGTTAGACATTCGTCTCATGCTACGGCCAGTTAGCACCGAATGTGGCGTATGCCAGAACAGAGAGTACTTTCTGAGTTTTCTGCAGACACACTGTATGCTGCGGTAAGGATAACAGGTGCATCATAGTGTATGACCAGACAATCGAGGAACTGATCAGCAACAATAGGCTATTTTCTTATGTTAAAAATGTGGTTCAAATCGTTGTTATTCGAAGTGATTATAACATTCAGATCGCATTAATAGTCAATATTCTCATAAAACATCTCTTATTGTTATGTAATTAAAGCTTAAAAATCATTTAATATCAAGATTTGGCCACGTGATCGAAAACGCTCTGTATTGGCTGAAGCTCTGCTGACGTCACAAACTAGGAATAAGACGAATCTATAGGTGTGTTACAGGAGTGTTTGCCGAAGTCACTAGGTTTATACGTACTTTTCCTTCAAATAGTGCAGGTATGTAGTGATGGAAAACGCATCTACAACTTTTAAGTAACAATAGAAAGGAATTTTGTGAACGCTGATAGTGGAAACCTTACGAAAATTGATGCGTTTATGCTCCACTCTTTTAGGGCGGCGATATGTGCAAGGATGGACACTTTTTTCCCAACTCCCTGCAACATCATTAAACCAGCTCAAAACTAAGTAGTTTCGGAACTTTTACAAATGGATCCTTATGTTATATCTAGAATGCGAGAGCGCTAGTAATTACGGATAAGAACAACACTGGTTCGAATATTAAATGGGCCATAAAAGTTTACATGAAATATGAAAAAACTAAAGCAAGAACTCATTGAAGATGGTAGGATGTAGTGTATATACCTCCACGTGAATCTTATTCTGAGGATAAATGCGTTTACTTGGTTACAAACATTTACCTTTTCATCGAAACAATTACTAGTGGTAAAGATAATTGCCATACACCCACAGTACAACGATGTGTAGTACGATAAGGTTTTGTATGCCAAGAGATATAAAGCATGTACAACATGGAGGTAAAACAAACCTAAGGGCTAGGCTGTTTGTGAGTGTAAGCTAAAGTTAGTGTCTGAAGCAGACCTAATTTCATCTTATATAAGATGACGAAACTTCAAAAGTAAACAATAAGGATCATCCAGGACATTACGAAGATAAAAAACATTTGTTTCTAATAAAATAAAAAGTCTGTATGATCACATTAACTGTTGTTGTTGTTGTGGTCTTCAGTCCTGAGACTGGTTTGATGCAGGTCTCCATGCTACTCTATCCTGTGCAAGCTTCTTCATCTCCCAGTATCTACTGCAACCTACATCCTTCTGAATCTGCTTAGTGTATTCATCTCTTGGTCTCCCTCTACGATTTTTACCCTCCACACTGCCCTCCAATGCTAAATTTGTGATCCCTTGATGCCTCAAAACATGTCCTACCAACCGATCCCTTCTTCTAGTCAAGTTGTACCACAAACTTCTCTTCTCCCCAATCCTATTCAATACCTCCTCATTAGTTACGTGATCTACCCACCTTATCTTCAGCATTCTTCTGTAGCACCACATTTCGAAAGCTTCTATTCTCTTCTTGTCCAAACTAGTTATCGTCCATGTTTCACTTCCATACATGGCTACACTCCATACAAATACTTTCAGAAACGACTTCCTGACACCTAAATCTATACTCGATGTTAACAAATTCCTCTTCTTGAGAAACGCTTTCCTTGCCATTGCCAGTCTACATTTTATATCCTCTCTACTTCGACCATCATCGGTTATTTTACTCCATAAATAGCAAAACTCCTTTACTACTTTAAATGTCTCATTTCCTAATCTAATTCCCTCAGCATCACCCGACTTAATTTGACTACATTCCATTATCCTCGTTTTGCTTTTGTTGATGTTCATCTTATATCCTCCTTTCAAGACACTGTCCATTCCGTTCAACTGCTCTTCCAAGTCCTTTGCTGTCTCTGACAGAATTACAATGTCATCGGCGAACCTCAAAGTTTTTACTTCTTCTCCATGAATTTTAATACCTACTCCGAATTTTTCTTTTGTTTCCTTCACTGCTTGCTCAATATACAGATTGAATAACATCGGGGAGAGGCTACAACCCTGTCTTACTCCTTTCCCAACCACTGCTTCCCTTTCATGCCCCTCGACTCTTATAACTGCCATCTGGTTTCTGTACAAACTGTAAATAGCCTTTCGCTCCCTGTATTTTACCCCTGCCACCTTCAGAATTTGAAAGAGAGTATTCCAGTTAACATTGTCAAAAGCTTTCTCTAAGTCTACAAATGCTAGAAACGTAGATTTGCCTTTTCTTAATCTTTCTTCCAAGATAAGTCGTAAGGTCAGTATTGCCTCACGTGTTCCAACATTTCTACGGAATCCAAACTGATCTTCCCCGAGGTCGGCTTCTACCAGTTTTTCCATTCGTCTGTAAAGAATTCGCGTTAGTATTTTGCAGCTGTGACTTATTAAACTGATAGTTCGGTAATTTTCACATCTGTCAACACCGGCTTTCTTTGGGATTGGAATTATTATATTCTTCTTGAAGTCTGAGGGTATTTCGCCTGTCTCATACATCGTGCTCACCAGATGGTAGAGTTTTGTCATGACTGGCTCTCCCGAAGCCATCAGTAGTTCAAATGGAATGTTGTCTACTCCCGGGGCCTTGTTTCGACTCAGGTCTTTCAGTGCTCTGTCAAACTCTTCACGCAGTATCTTATCTCCCATTTCGTCTTCATCTACATCCTCTTCCATTTCCATAATATTGTCCTCAAGTACATCGCCCTTGTATAAACCCTCTATATACTCCTTCCACCTTTCTGCCTTCCCTTCTTTGCTTAGAACTGTGTTTTCATCTGAGCTCTTGATATTCATACAAGTGGTTCTCTTCTCTCCAAAGGTCTCTTTAATTTTCCTGTAGGCAGTATCTATCTTACCCCTAGTGAGACAAACCTCTACATCCTTACATTTGTCCTCTAGCCATCCCTGCTTAGCCATTTTGCACTTCCTGTCGATATCATTTTTGAGACGTCTGTATTCCTTTTTGCCTGCTTCATTTACTGCATTTTTGTATTTTCTCCTTTCATCAATTAAATTCAATATTTCTTCTGTTACCCAAGAATTTCTATTAGCCCTTTTTACCTACTTGATCCTCTGCTGCCTTCACTACTTCATCCCTCAGAGCTACCCATTCTTCTTCTACTGTATTTCTTTCCCCCATTCCTGTCAATTGTTCCCTTATGCTCTCCCTGAAACTCTGTACAACCTCTGGTTCTTTCAGTTTATCCAGGTCCCATCTCCTTAAATTCCCACGTTTTTGCAGTTTCTTCAGTTTCAATCTGCAGTTCATAACCAATAGATTGTGGTCAGAATCCACATCTGCCCCAGGAAATGTCTTACAATTTAAAACCTGGTTCCTAAATCTCTGTCTTACCATTATATAATCTATCTGATACCTACTAGTATCTCCAGGATTCTTCCAGGTATACAACCTTCTTTTATGATTCTTGAACCAAGTGTTGGCTATGATTAAGTTATGCTCTATGCAAAATTCTACAAGGCGGCTTCCTCTTTCATTCCTTCCCCCCAATCCATATTCACCTACTATGTTTCCTTCTCTCCCTTTTCCTACTGACGAATTCCAGTCACCCATGACTATTAAATTTTCGTCTCCTTTCACTACCTGAATAATTTCTTTTATCTCGTCATACATTTCATCTATTTCTTCATCATCTGCAGAGGTAGTTGGCATATAAACTTGTACTACTGTAGTAGGCATGGGCTTTGTGTCTATCTTGGCCACAATAATGCGTTCACTATGCTGTTTGTAGTAGCTAACCCGCACTCCTATTTTTTTATTCATTATTAAACCTACTCCTGCATTACCCCTATTTGATTTTGTATTTATAACCCTGTAATCACCTGACCAAAAGTCTTGTTCCTCCTGCCACCGAACTTCACTAATTCCCACTATATCTAACTTTAACCTATCCATTTCCCTTTTTAGATTTTCTAACCTACCTGCCCGATTAAGGGATCTGACATTCCACGCTCCGATCCGTAGAACGGCAGTTTTCTTTCTCCTGATAACATTAACTAGAAAATATATTTTTGAACGTGACGTGTGAGAACAGCTGTTGCGAATGTAATCACATTTAAACGCCAAGGAAAACACAATAATACTCTGTTTATAATCGGTGTGGTGAGGTTTTGTAATTGTGATTTGGTTTTCATATAAAAGGATGTCGATTTATTTTATAAATAAGTTACAATGTTGTTACAGGCTACATTGGAACCAGCGGCCTATAGATATCATCTTTCAATATTCGAGTACCCACCGCTCTACCAACCGAGCTACCAATGTTGTGCAAGGAAGCGAGTATAATGATAATTTTTACTAAGAGTTTTTCGTCGACTGACACTATCCTTCTTCTTTGTAACAGAGGGAAAGAGTATCTCGGAGGTAAATTAATGTTAACTTCGGAGTGCAAGACATTTTTAATTAAGTAAGTGAACTAGGGCATCGACGTTGTGTAATTTTGCCGGTACAGTGCAACCAATTTTTACACACCTTCTCATTCTCTGAAACACTCCAAACAACTTTCAACAGTTTTTATGGATATATTTGTACAGTGTGGTACTACACACCACTTGTAATCCATTTTCCGAAACGCAAATTCCAAAACAGGACAGTTCTGCGAATGAGCTTTATGACAGTAGGCGCAGAAAGATAGCCAGTGACGTCACAGGCACTACGTGACTCGAATAGAGCGTTTTATGGGGCTTTCAAATTATTTGAATTTCATTTCCGTTTTTATAAAATAATACTGAAATTCAAGAAGGAAAAAAGCATGTTATGAGCATAAAATGACATAATTAACCATTTAAGATGATTTCCACAAAACAGTCAAATACCCTACGCTACGGTCGCAGGTTCGAATCCTGCCTCGGGCATGAATGTGTGTGATGTCCTTAGGTTAGTTAGGTTTACGTAGTTCTGAGTTCTAGGGGCTGATGACCTCAGATGTTAAGTCCCATAGTGCTCAGAGCCATTTGAACTATTTGAAGTCAAATTCCCTACTGCAGGGTGATTATCGCGGACACTGATTAGCTGGTGGTCACCTCAATAGGCAGTGCTCATTCTTTGATCCGTGGCCGTCTGCAGTATTGGAACTTGTGTTCAAGCTGGTTTCCGCGATCACTGTCACCTGCAAGCAAAGGCGTAAGTTTCATGGCGTCTCAGAACTTCCTTGAGCGTTATTCCGTGAAAGGCAATAATGTCTTAATCCGCGCATGGGTCCATAATTTCACATCTGTAACAATGCTGTTATGGAATGGCGACACACCTCCTCGCCTCTGACGAGGAAATACCAAATTTGCCATAAGCACCGAAGCCCAGGATCAACGTTTTCTTCGACTGTGAAGTCCGCTCCCCGGCAGCTGAGTGGTCAGCGCGACAGTAGTCAATCCTAAGTGCCCGGGTTCGATTGCCGGCTGGATCGGAGATTTTCTCCGCTTAGCGACTCGGTGTTGTGTTGTCCTAATGATCATCATTTCATCCCCATCGACGCGCAAGTCGCCGAAGTGGCGTCAAATCGAAAGATTTGCACCCGGTGAACGGTCTACCCTACGTGACGCCCTAGTCACACGACATTATTATTACTTGGACTGTAAAGGAGTTGCCTACATAGAGTTTATGGCAAAGGGCACAAGCATTAATGCCAATTTATGCTGTGCGATACTGACATTGCCGCGCTGTTCGATAAAGAACGAGAGGCGCGAAAAATCAATCAAAGGCATTGTTCTCCTGCACGAAAATTCAACACCCCACAACACAAGATTTGTTTCGATGGGACATTTGGAATCACGCACCATACAGTTCATATGTCGTACCATCTTTTCGGTAATCTGAAAGAACATGTACTGCTTCGAAGTATGCCCTGCAGCTCAGTAGTTTAATTTTTCCTTTGTGATAATACACGAATATTCTTGTAGTACAAACAGTCTGTGCGTAGTAGTTGTCTGGTGATAAGCTATGACTATTTAATTGTCTTTACGGAAGAATGCTTCTACAGTTCTGAGTTGAACTGACCACCTCCCAGCATTCCTATATATTCTATTCATACACGTAATAAACGAAAAAAATGACATTACGCCAAAAAATTTATTGCGTAATGTAAATAAATTGAAATCAAATCGCGGGCTAGTAATAATCTCTGATTTTGTTAGTGTTAAAAGCTAACTAATATACCGTTAGGTTCGTAGCTTTGGCTCACGCTATGTAAAAGCACTTTACATACCTGATGGCTCTGTGGTGATAACTATTTCTTCTGTTTTGAAATTTTTTAAAGTGACGAATTTACGTAAAGATTTTTCTTAATATGCTTTCCTTTGTTTTCAACTGTAACAAGATAACAGAAATATGAAATCTCACTAGTCAGAGATAATATTGCCATTTTCTGTTCAATTTTTTAAGATATTCCTCTGATATCGTAATGACTTAATGTTATATGTTATTAGACATTTTCTCAAACGTTTTCCGTCTTTCTTCTTGTAGTAACGTCAGACTATGTAATATTTCAGAGCGAATTACTTTTTATTATTTAGTCAAAGCCTTGCTCATAGCTACTGAATATATAATGGATAATTACACTGTGTAAATTTTTATCGAAATAGCTATAATTTTTTTTCACAGCTTTCCTTTATGAAGTGTTTTATACTATTTCAAAAGAATTATATTTTTTCATGATATGATCAGGTCTAACGATCAGAACTTTCTTTTTTGATGCTATAATTCAGGTTTAATAATGTTCAAATTTGTGTGAAATCTTATGGGACTTAACTGCTAAGGTCATCAGTCCCTAAGCTTATACACTACTCAACCTAAATTATCCTAAGGACAAGCGCACACACCCATGCCCGAGGAAGGACTCGAACCTCCGCCGGGACCAGCCGCACAGTCCATGACTGCAGCGCCGTAGACCGCTCGGCTAATCCCGCACGGCAATGCAGGTTTAAATTCTATTTTATTTTCGTTTAAATCAGTACACGAACTGAAACGAGTCCCAGTGTATTCCCTTACCTAATTTGGCCTTACCTATGAAAGAACTTCTAGTGTCACTGCCACTTTATCACTGCCAGCCAATTAATAAAGATGCAACAATTCTCAACCACGTCAGCACCCTTCCATGTCGCCAAGAGACATATTTGCTCTAAGTCTGCTCTTTAGTCATAAACCAAAGAGTCTGTACTGTACAAGTGACTAAAAACTGTGACTCTTAACTTCTCTCAATTATCGGTTCCAATAAAATGTGTAAAATCGCTCCAGTTTATGAAACAAGAGACTGAAAACGTTGCTCTTTCTTTCGAACGGTCCATTAAGAAAATCGGAGAATTCACCTTGGTAGTTATACTTTGGTTGGGGAATAAAATAGCCCGTCAGCTACTATAACGGTCTGGTGACTCAAAAGTAGTCCCTGTTGCGCTTGATTCCTTCAACGGCGATCAAGGTAATTTATCAAAGCCCTCTACTCATATTAACTAGCAGACATTAATCTCAACAGATGAGGCTCTGCACAAGCAAACTACTTCACAATGTAAAGTAATCGGAGATTCTTACAACCTTCTATACAGAACTATTATATCGGGTATCAGTTGCTCCAGGCGAAATTATCCTTCTATGGCCAAAACAGATTGCATAATACCAGCCGGATCTGAACATCTTCCTCTAGGCAACTAGTGGAGCTACATAAGCTGGGCTACCTATATGCAGGCGATCCGCAATGAACTCAGCTACTAAATTAACAACTGTCATGCAATGGATTTAACGATATCAAAGTGGTGGCCCTGATAACTGAGTCATAGGTGTTGGCCTTCACAAAATCAGTATAAGTAAACTGTCTGGAAAAGGGAAGCAGTAACTACTAGATTAAAATCTTGGCCCAAGTGGACCAAAATTTTATCCAGTCATATTCAGTGTGCATAGATCAATCACTGACATTAACATTAGATTTAATTCAGCATACAATAAAAGAAACATCTAATGAGAATGGGTTACTGAGATACTTTGGCATTCTTAGAGAGAGAAATGGGAATCAAAAGCACTCAACATTCTAGAATATTAATTGTATCAAACATAGCCATGGTAGACATGCAGTGTATGTTAGATCGTGCCAAAATGAAGTGAAAACAATATTCAACTACTCTTGCACGCTCAGTCTTAGGTGAGTCTTCATGAATTCATTTAAATATCAGAAAACGGTTAACTTCGCTCATGCCTTACTAGGTGATGCCACTCGATATTCTCACCATAACTGTTGTATCGAAATGTAGACTGCAGATAGTGCGGGTGGCTGGCACTAGAATTCGTCAGACACCGCTCAGGCCGCCTATCAAAGTTACAGTTCTGCTTGTTGCTGAATTGCACTCTTCCATGTCCCCAAGAGACAGATATGCTCTAAGTTTGTATTCGAAATTTATTGCTTATAGCCACCAACCGAAGAGTCTGTACTGCGTGAAGCCTGAGAAGGAAGTTTCTAAAAACAGGGTCTCCTGTCCCTGTCCTGTGCTGAGTCCGCGCAAAAAATATTATTCACCAAAGAAAAATTTGTTCACAACACTATCTAATGACGTAATTGTTAAGTTTCTGTTACTGTCCCTACCAAAAGAACTGTGTAAACTGAACTGTGTGCGTTATACAGTCAGCTGACTTTCCGCCTACGCTGTTTCGAGGACATTATAGACCACGAACCTATCCAATGTGCGGTCTTTCCACACTCAAATTTCAGAAAGATAGCTCCAAACCTCCCACTCTCCACAGTATTTTTAAGAGTCCCCAATAAACTCATTTCTTGAAGATTGTGGAAGAATCCCTCACCCCGCCAGGACTTGGCATCAGGTGGGCGCAATATGCTTTCACCCGGTGATGAAAAAGCACAGGGAACAAAGCTCAATACCTTAGCTTCATTTCCGTCCAGCAGGGAGAGAAGAATCTGTTCAAACGGTTCCTTCACCCAAAATGCCTATCGAGATGCACCAAGCTGTGCACAACGTGAACTGCAGAGCACTTCGAAGTAAGTAGGTGTAGTTGTAAGAGTGGCCATTTATATGCTACAAGTGAGTCTCCTCGTTTCGCCGTTTTAACATTTTAGGTGGACTCGTACATTCTGCGTAGTACTCCTACAACTCATGGGGGAGGGAAGGTGTGGGGCGAGAGAACGCAGAACAGAGAGATATTGGTCAGCACCTTAGCTGGATCGCACGGCTAGAACTATTACCTCTCACCCTGTCTGCAGGGGCTCACAAGCCTACCAGTATCCTAGGGAGTCTCACAGCCGTAATCTCGTCCCGTCGTCCCCGATGTAGCTGAATGTTAGCTTTCCAGATCTCAGCGCAGAAACAAAAGCAAACATTACACAGGCATAGATTCCCAGTCGGAATAAGGAAGGTTAATAAATTGAGAAGATAGCTTTCCCTGATAGTCACTGATATAAAATATTTACATCAAGAAACCAGCAATACACAAATAAATTATCGTATGTCTATATATTTAGCCACTTATTGTTGATCTATAACTGAGGTTGTGCGACTAATTTCGTCATGACACCAGCTACCCCACTTTGGCACGTCAAAACATTTGCAGGGAAAGAGATTTTCCAGCGCTACTAAGCCCGACTCAAACTTTCATTGACACTCAGCTCCCCATTTGCCATCTGAACACTATCACCAGAACTTTCCCCACGGAGTATGCAGAAACAGCAACACTGGGAGGACTGAAATAATGAAGGACCATGGCTTACTCTTCCACAAAGAATACATACGTGAAATGAATAGACTGTTCAAAATAAGCAGGTATTACAAGATGGAGTCCAACCGTTAATCAAATGTTTATGCTCTGGAACCTCTCCAATTGTGTGTCACACATTTTGGCCTTGGAGAGATAATGTAATGTCTTGTATAAAGTGAGACTGCAAATGATTAGTTCAAATTCGTCCCCATACCTCTAGATTTAGTGTTGCCATGGTTTGCTCCATTTCGTACTTTCTACATCTACACCTACGTATCTACTCCGCTAGCCACCAAGCGGTGTGTGGCGGATGGCACAATTCGCGCCAAAGTCCCCCCCCCCCCCTTTTGTTCAACTCGCGGATCGCGCGAGGGAAAAACGACTGTCTGAACGCCTCAGTACGAGTTCTTATTTCCCTTATCTTTGAATGATGATAATTACGCGATTTTAAAGTTGGTGGTAATAATATATGCTCTACATCCTCGGCGAAAATTGGATTTCGGAATTTAGTGAGCAGCCCCTTCTGTTTAGCGTGTCGTCTATCTGCAAGTGTGTCCCACTTCAAACTTTCAATGACATTTTTAACGCTCTCACAATGGTTAAATGTAGCAGTCACGAATCTTGCCGCTCTTCGTTGGACCTTCTCAATCTCTTGAATCAGACCCAACTGGTAAGGGTCCCATACAGACGAACAGTATTCTAAGACTGGACGAACTAACGTATTGTAAACTATTTCCTTTGTTGAATGACTGCATCGCTTCAGGATTCTACCAATAAACCGCAATCTAGAGTTCGCCTTACCCGTTACTTGTGTAATCTGATCATTCCATTTGAGTTCAGTTCGAATAGTCACACCCAGATACTTGACTGATCTTACCGCTTCCAAAGACTGATCATTTTGTCCTCATACATTAATGGGGATTTTCGCCTTGTTATACACAGTAGGTTACACATACTAATATTGAGAGATAACTGCCAGTCATTACACCACGCATTTATTTTCTGCAAATCCTTTACACTAAAACTGGGAACGACACTGTAATGGATGAAGTGAAAGAGTTCGAATGTCAAGGAAGCAAAATTGCAAACGATTGCCGAAGCAATTAAGATATCAGAAGTAGACTGGCACAGGCCAAGAAAACGTTCTTCAGTAAAAGATATCAGCTAGTATTAAATATTGATATGGAGCTGAAAAGAAGCATCTTAAAGAGTAGGCCTACGCCTGCAGCACAGCATTTTTTGAAAGGGAAACACGAACCATCAGAAATCAGAAAAAAAAGAAACCAGAGTATTTGAAATGTGATGCTATCAAAGAATGTAAAAATTAAGTGGGAAGAAAAGGGGAAGAACCAAACAATAGCGAGGAATGGAGTCTGTGAAAGACTCACCAGAAGTGAACTTAGGTTGTAGTTAAACAGGTTCTGGAAAGAACAAGAAAAATTTGGAGAAGAAACGTTAGCATTTCTCAATTTTGACACTTGCTGTTGTACCGCATGAGCTCTGAATAAGAGACTATTTTTGTCGCGTTATTAAAATTTTAATTTTTAATTTTTGGCGTTCTGTGGATATTTTTAAGTTGCATATTTATAGATTTTAATAATATTTTCTGCAAAGAAGGCAACAGAGAAAGAATGCAGACTATCGTAAGTCAATAGGATAAAGTAATGGTCTCCATTGACTCTCGTGTAATCTGTTCCTTAGAACAGTGCGCGTTTGGAATTAAACTGCCAACTGGCTTTCGCTGCCGAGTCATTGCCACATATGACGAAGATTGCATCTTCCACATAAGCACAAGTGTGAATTTTAGATGTGCCATTTTAGGGGGGGTTACATAGAGTCATAAAATAAAACCGAAAACGAGAGATGTAATAATAAAATGCAATTGCAAAGTGTAATGACAGTTCCCAAGATTCTATTTTTGATGTGATGATTGCACAGTTTCTAAGAGCAAAAATTAAGTAGAAAAATTTATAACGGTGATATGAGTGTAAAATCTCATAAGATTTGGTGAGCATTCTCACACATCTGGTCAAAAAACACTCCAAGATCAGTATACTATGTTCCTTCCGTTCTGTGGACAACATCCAGTAACGTTATACGTATCTCAGCAGACAATGGATTAAAACGGCTCTTCAGCCCCCATAGAAAATCCGGAGGTAAAATAGTCCCCCATTCGGATCTCCGGGCGGGGACTACTCTGGAGGACGTCGTTCTCAGGAGAAAGAAACCTGGCGTTCTACGGATCGGAGCTCGGAATGTCAGACCCCCTAATCGAGCAGGTAGGTTATAAAATTTAAAAAGGGAAATCGATAGGTTAAAGTTAGATATAGTAGGAATTAGTGAAGTTCGGTGGCAGGAGGAACAAGACTTTTGGTCAGGTGAATACAGGGTTATAAATACAAAATCAAAAAGGGGTAATGCAGGAGTCGGTTTAATAATGAAAAAAAATATAGGAGTGCGGATAAGTTACTACACACAGCACACTACTACAGTAGTACAAGTTTACATGCCAACTAGCTCTGCAGATGACGAAGAAATTGAAGAAATGTATGATGAAGTAAAAGAAATTATTCAGATAGAGAATGAAGGTCAAAATTTAATAGTCATGGGTGACTGGAATTCGGTAGTAGGAAAAGGGAGAGAATGAAACGTAGGAGGTGAATATGGATTGGGGCTAAGAAACGATAGAGGAAGCCGCCTGGTAGAATTTTGCACAGCGCACAACATAATCATAGCTAACACTTGGTTCAAGAATCATCAAAGAAGGTTGTATACATGGAAGAAGCCTGGAGATACTGATAGATTATACAATGGTAAGACAGAGATTTAGGAGCCAGGTTTTAAATTGTGAGACATTTCCAGGGGCAGACATGGACTCTGACCACAATCTATTGGTTATGAACTGTAGATTAAAACTGAAGAAACTGCAAAAAGATGGGAATTTAAGGAGATGGGACCTGGATAAACTGACGAAACCAGAGGTTGTGCAGAGTTTCAGGGAGAGCATAAGGCAACAATTGACAGGAATGGGAGAAAGAAATACAGTAGAACAAGAATGGGTAGCTTTGAGAGATGAAGTAGTGAAAACAGCAGAGGATCAAGTAGGTAAAAAGACGAGGGCTAGTAGAAATCCTTGGGTAACAGAAGAGGGGGCTTGCACCTCTTATTGATTTGCGTGGAACTATGACAGAATAGACCTAAATTTATGTTTTAAGCATCTTCTTACATCTCACTGTTGAAGAGCAATTCGGGAATGGCGCTTGCATCTTTCAACACAATCGAGCACCTTGTAAGGTATCAGGCAAATCCAACACCTTCCATGAAAACCCTGACATGATAAGCAAATCCAGTAGTATCTCACATAGCTCTGAATAAATCGTGACATTAAATTAACCAAAGTAATACAAGTAACGAGTGAGCAAATGGAATACCACAGACTAACACAAGAACGCCTAAATGCATGTCATACCTTCCCACCTTGAAACAGACGCAGTTCCGAGAGGAGAAGCGGGAACAGAAGCCGACAGCAGAGTCGTGTAGGCTAGGAGGTCCTACGATAAGGGACGGACACCCAGGTCTCCAGCCGACCGCCAAGACCACCCTCCTAGCCCATGTTAAAAGCTAGAGCCCTCCAGAAGAACAGTATAGATCTTACGATAACATTAAAAGGACCACACCAGCTGCAAGTTTTAGCGTGAGACTTTCTCGTGTCTCTGTTACGTTGCAAACTTTAAAAACATTGCCCCACCACGAAAAGTATAACGTTTCCCAGTGGATAGACAGAATTTTTGTAGGCGGAGCTTAAGGTTAACATTAAGACCCTGATTGGTCAGATGAAAACACAGCCAGATAGTTTTTTTTAAACCAACTTCAGTAAATTGTAGTAAGGAGAAGTTAGGAGGAGAGTTGCTTCCGAGACGGCGAGGTCAGCGGAGCTGTGCTGGCCGCCGCCCCCTGACGAACACAGACAAGGTAATGAACACACCCGATGCCGCATAACAGCACATAAAGCTTCACTCAGAACTGCAGAAGTCTCATCTGTTACAGCCCCTTTTTGCGTAATACACTCCTGGAAATGGAAAAAAAACACATTGACACCGGTGTGTCAGACCCACCATACTTGCTCCGGACACTGCGAGAGGGCTGTACAAGCAATGATCACACGCACGGCACAGCGGACACACCAGGAACCGCGGTGTTGGCCGTCGAATGGCGCTAGCTGCGCAGCATTTGTGCACCGCCGCCGTCAGTGTCAGACAGTTTGCCGTGGCATACGGAGCTCCATCGCAGTCTTTAACACTGGTAGCATGCCGCGACAGCGTGGACGTGAACCGTATGTGCAGTTGACGGACTTTGAGGGAGGGTGTATAGTGGGCATGGGGGAGGCCGGGTGGACGTACCGCCGAATTGCTCAACACGTGGGGCGTGAGGTCTCCACAGTACATCGATGTTGTCGCCAGTGGTCGGCGGAAGGTGCACGTGCCCGTCGACCTGGGACCGGACCGCAGCGACGCACGGATGCACGCCAAGACCGTAGGATCCTACGCAGTGCCGTAGGGGACCGCACCGTCACTTCCCAGCAAATTAGGGACACTGTTGCTCCTGGGGTATCGGCGAGGACCATTCGCAACCGTCTCCATGAAGCTGGGCTACGGTCCCGCACACCGTTAGGCCGTCTTCCGCTCACGCCCCAACATCGTGCAGCCCGCCTCCAGTGGTGTCGCGACAGGCGTGAATGGAGGGACGAATGGAGACGTGTCGTCTTCATCGATGAGAGCCGCTTCTGCCTTGGTGCCAATGATGGTCGTATGCGTGTTTGGCGCCGTGCAGGTGAGCGCCACAATCAGGACTGCATACGACCGAGGCACACAGGGCCAACACCCGGCATCATGGTGTGGGGAGCGATCTCCTACACTGGCCGTACACCACTGGTGATCGTCGAGGGGACACTGAATAGTGCACGGTACATCCAAACCGTCATCGAACCCATCGTTCTACCATTCCTAGACCGGCAAGGGAACTTGCTGTTCCAACAGGACAATGCACGTCCGCATGTATCCCGTGCCACCCAACGTGCTCTAGAAGGTGTAAGTCAACTACCCTGGCCAGCAAGATCTCCGGATCTGTCTCCCATTGAGCATGTTTGGGACTGGATGAAGCGTCGTCTCATGCGGTCTGCACGTCCAGCACGAACGCTGGTCCAACTGAGGCGCCAGGTGGAAATGGCATGGCAAGCCGTTCCACAGGACTACATCCAGCATCTCTACGATCGTCTCCATGGGAGAATAGCAGCCTGCATTGCTGCGAAAGGTGGATATACACTGTACTAGTGCCGACATTGTGCATGCTCTGTTACCTGTGTCTATGTGTCTGTGGTTCTGTCAGTGTGATCATGTGATGTATCTGACCCCAGGAATGTGTCAATAAAGTTTCCCCTTCCTGGGACAATGAATTCACGGTGTTCTTATTTCAATTTCCAGGAGTGTATTAGTGTCGATCGTCAATTAAAGCTCATGGTGTTCACATTTGCCATTTTAAGTAAAAATCTGAAACGCGATGATTTTTCTGTTATATAGTTATTGAGAAGCCACATTAACCACTGTAATTTACGACAAGTTACATGAGTAATTAGAGATAATTGAGGGTCACTGTAGACCATTTTGATAGTTTTCTCTCTTGTGAAACTTAATTTAAACCTAGATTATAGATGTGATACGGCATAGGTCATCCTTCGATCCATTGTAGAACTTGAAAACCTACTCAGGGAATATTCGTTCACATTTTTGTTGAACGCAGTTGGTTTTTACCAACCTGTATTAAAAGATTTCCTTTTATCAATAGTGCAATTTATAAACGACGTTTTGTGAGTAGAGTAAAATTTCCAATGGTAAACTTAACTGATTTTTCGACGTTATTTTACCAGCTAACTAAAAATAGGAAAGCCTTGAACCCCTTCCACTAAATTTCGTTAGTATTAAGATTCTTTTACAGGGAGTGCAGTGGAGCTGACGCTGATATAGTTAGTATTTGGTTATATCATCGTTAGTCTCACTGAACTTTTCTGAATTCTACATGTCATGCGTGGTCTGGCGTCTCCTTACCAGCAACAGGTCCCAGGTTCAAACTAGTCAATTCCCTAAAAAACACGCTCAGAGCGTCGTTGCGCGAAAGTGGTAGGGAGACACGATATAGAACAAACAGACACCACGCAGAATGTTAAAAAATGGCGACCCTGCCAGTATGGTAAAATACCATGATTGAAGGTCTACCGCATACCCAACTAGGTCAGAAATATTTCCTGTTGAAAAATTTTCGTAATAATAAATTTTTTGTTTACGTTATAAATAGTCGAAAACAGTAGCTGCAGCGATATATAGTGAGACATTCTAGGTGAGACAACAGCAAAATTAAGTTACGAATTTTAAAAATTGTTAAGATTAAGTTTTCTCTTCAATGCAAGCGCATAAGTGCCGGATACATCGTTGACAAGTTGGTTCTGACCTAACAAGTAAGTGAATGGTTTGTCAAGTCGTCTGTGCAAACAGTTTAAGAAACGCGTGAGATCGTATGAGCGCATGTTGACGCGAAGTAGGGCGCATGAATTGCTTTTAAAACAGAAAATAAGGGATTCGGAAAGATTAGCAGTGGCAAATCGAGACCTTGACCGAATTGAGGTAGAGACCCAACATGAAGACGGACAGAGAATAGAGGACAGTACAACAGACGATGCAGTATCGCGAGAAATAGGACATATAACGCACCATAACGAGGATAATGTACGTCAAGGCATAGAAAACATAAGTCAGCATACGACAGAGGAGCAGGAAAGTAGAGAGACAGTCGATGAGGATTCTAACTTGCGTCTTGAATACGTAGAACTCATAGTACAAGTAATCAGAGCTCCCTCACCACAGAGTACAAGGAATGCGAGTAGAAACGTGTCATACCACAGTTCAATGCAATCGGTTGCGAACCAACAATTGGGCGAAAACACAGAGCGTAGGACGTCGGAAGAAAACGCAATAGAACCCACCAATCTGGCAGAATTATTACAATTAATGACGGAAACCATGATAATACAAAATTAAAAAATTGCGAACCAAATTAAAATTCAGAATGCAGAAACGACGAAAAAAATTGCAGAAACCACGAGACAAATGCGTGAGATTAAAGAACTAAACAAAAAAAATCAGTTACACCTAAGTCATATTGAAGACGAGGCAAAAGAATTTCGAGAAGTGATAGGAAACTTAATAACAGGTCACAATCAATTGAGAACAGACATTGACAAGGTAGAAGCGGACGTACAAACATTGCGTAATGACACTCAGGACGAGATCAAAACATTACCTAACAACACCCATATGGAAGTAAAGAAACTAGAGAAACAGATAAACGTAATTACTAGACAAGCAGCAGGTACAGCGCGTGAAATTGTTGAAAACAGTGTGTTATACAAACGTATCACAAAGGCAGCGCTGAAAAGATATGATAACCGCATAGTCAAAATAGAAGCGCAAACGAAGCAACAATTTGAGAAAGTGCGAACAGAGTTGTTGCAAACCATTGAAGAGCGTAGTGAAGAAGATCTAACAAGCACTGAGTCTGCAACCACATCCGTATCTGTAACAGCACCGGAAAAACAAGCAATTAACGAAGATATTACGCATTTGCGATTCCAATCACAGGCGGAAAGTAACATACGTGAAATCAGACAGCCTGCACAGCAACAAACGTCATCACAAACATATGTGGAACCACAAATGTATGTTTCAAGACAGTTTGGATCGTGCAATGCAGCGGCAAGGTTAGCCAGACAAGATACCGAACCAATACCTGACAATGGAAAGCCAGGTCGCGAAGAGTACAGTGCAATGCATTCAGTTACACGTTCACAACCGGTGGAAGAAAATTATTGCTTACCACTACAACGATACTGCGCAAGGGTAGGCGAAAGTTACAGTGGACAATATCCAATGGATCTACCACAACCGGAAAGAACGACGGGAGAAATGATCAGAAACAAAAGTGGCGAAGAATCGCGAATTTCATATGGAACTATGACGAAGTACGACAACGATCATTTCCTCACAGTCAGAAAATTTTAACACTTTCGAGAAGGAAACTCATTACATCCACGAACTTTTATTGATCAATTCCGAGTAGGATTACCAGAACACTGGACGCTAGCACACAAATTAGACTTTATATATGCACATATGTCAGGAACAGTCGCAGAAACCATGCAGAATGTTGCAGCGACACGGCGATCGTACGAAGATTTCAGAGAGAAGTTTCTCTCACGATATTGGTCCAGCGAAGCACAGAACAGAGTGAAGTACAAATTATTACAGAACCCATATTTTGAAAATTCAGGAGAGAAGAGTCCCGTGAAATTTTTCGAATTAATGGCAAAGAAAAATCAATGCTTAGATGTACCATACAGTGACGGAGAGTTGATTAAATTATGCGCGATGAAGCTACCATTGAAATACCAGCAATCATTAGTAGGGCGCGGAGGCAATGACGTCGAAGCATTTAAAGGTATTCTAAGGGAACCAGAGTTCATATTTTCGGAAGATGACGCAAGAAAAAGACGAAGCGCACGTGAAAACGAAAGCAAAAAGCAGTGCAATCCACAAGACACAGTACGAAGAAACAATAATTACGAACCATGTGATAACTTCTCATCAAGAAACGACAATAGATTTCAACAAAGAACCGGTTATGGATTTAGAAGAGAATATGGCAATAACTATAATTCATCCAGGAACGGCAACAACTATTACAGAGGGAATAACGACAACCGGAACGGGTCCTGGAGAACCAATAGATCGACAAATTATCAACAAAGAAACCAATATCAACAAGCTGAACAAGAAAAGAGAATACAGATAGAAGAGGTGGAGGTAAGACCACCAAACCCCGATAAACGTTCGAATTGACAGCTAAGCGCCCATGCCAAAGAGAATGACGCACCGACCCAGGACAATTGCAGCACCTTGAACAGAGAAGTAAAAATCTTATCACGAGAAGAGAAGAAGGAAGAAACAAATCCGCAGGGACCAGATGAAATCGAAGGCAAGAAAATAACAATATCGTGTTGGGACGAAATTAATTGGGAGAATACTGACGAGGAAGATGAATTACCAGAGGCATGCACAACGAATGTAGGAGTAAAGGACGAAGTAATGAGTATTGCAGAGCTATTTGAGGTGGAAACCAGGGAAAGCGAATTCAATGAGGGTAATGCGCAGTCGACAGAAGTTAAAAATAAGTTACGAGTGGGCACACAACCCAACGTATATAATGAAGGAAGTTATGAAGCGATAATTAGAGCATTTAGATGCGATTATGTGGAAGTAGCGACGAAGAAGAAGAAGATAGACGAGGATGAGGAAAAAGTAGAGGATGTTGAAGAAAGTTTAAATGAAGGAAGAAATAGAGAAGAGGAAATAAAAGACAGAGAAGTAGCAGTCGAAGCTTATCCTACAGAAAGTTCTAATTCACAAGGGAAATTTCTAAAAAGACTCATGTATGATTCAGTGGAGGATTCGTTGATGCAAGAAGAAGAAGAACAGAACCAACCCTTTCAAATTCAACCAATTGTGAAGGCCATGGTAAAGCATATCCCAGTCAATATTGTAATTGATAGCGGAAGTGAACTGACTGCGATCTCAGAAAATTTATTCATGCAGTGTAATGCCAATGAGGAATTGTCAGTTCTGAAAACACGTAAGATTAAAGTAAGAGGTCCTATTACAAACAATGCTGCGGAAGTTACGAGACAAACAAGGTTAACTCTTTCGTGTCAAGGTCAAAAGATCGAAGCCAACTTCGTGATTATACCTAAACTAACTGTAGATTTGATTATAGGTGCAGATTTTTTAAATGAGAGACGACGATAATAGATATGGGGAAAGGTAGCATAACATTCCGGTATGTCACACTTCACTTTGAGCAAAAGCTAAAATGAGAAGAAATACCAGTTATAATAACAAACAATTAAGAATGACGCGAGATAAAGAGGATGAAGAATTAGAATGGTATGCACAAAAGGGGGAATCGCCTCAACTCATGTTAGAAGTCTATAAAGAAATCGACGAAAAATTGCAAGAAGTTCAAGGTATTTCGGAACACAGTAAAAGAGAATTAGAGGGTATTTTATGAGATAAAGCAGAGGTATTTTTACCTAAGACTGGCAGTACTAAACACTTTCAGTACAAGTTTGAAGTAAAACAGCACAAACTATTTAGAGTGCCACCCTATACAATCCCATTAAGCTACAGGAATAAAGTATTCCTGGAGATATCTAAAATGTTAGATGACGATATTATTGAACCAGCTACCTCCACATATAACAGCCCGCTCCATATTGTTCAAAATCGAGATGGGAGCATCAGGTTAGTGCTTGATTCCAGACAGATCAACACAATCATAATCGCTGAGACAGGTCGCCCAGATAAATTAGAGGAATTGATACAAAACTTCCACGGTGCTAAGATATTTTCATCAATTGATTTACGGAGTAGTTTCTGGCAAATAGAATTGGTCCCAGAATGTAGAAAATTTACAGCATTTATCGTATTCGGTAGATGTTACCAGTTTAAACGATTGCCATTTGGTTTAAACATATCATCAGCAGCGTTTATTAGGGGATTTAATACTATACTCAGTCCTGAAATTTTACAAAAAATTACTTGTTATGTTGATGATGTGATTATAGCAGAACCCTCTTGGGAACATCACGATACATTAAATCAGTTTTTACAGATCATGAAAGAGCATGGGGTCACAGTAAATATAACAAAATCCAAATTTGGAAGGCGAGAGGTCAAATTTCTAGGACACATAAGTTCAGAGAAAGGGGTAAGGTCCGACCCAGAAAAACTAATGGCAATCAAAGAATTCTGTACTCCATATAATAAGAAAACTCTCAGAGGATTTCTAGGTCTCACCGGATTCTATTAAAAATTTATTTGGATCGACTCTCTCGCAACACCACACCTATGTGCATTGACTGGAAAAAACACGCCAGGGGTATGGGATCAACAAGCCAATGAAGAATTTTTAAAAGTGAAAAACGCACTAACAACAGCACCGATTTTAGCACATCCTGATCTAACGCAAAATTTTTGTATGGCCACTGATAGCGCGAAAACAGGTTTAGGAGTTGTTTTATTCCAAGAACACGAACAGGCAGTGCTAAGATCATATAGAACAATTGCATTTGCCAGTCGGGTACTCACAAAAAGCGATAAAAACTATTCAATCACGGAGCTGAAAGCATTGGCCATTGTATGGGGCTTCCAACGTTTTCAATACTTCCTATTCGGAAGAAAAACAAAAGTATACACTGACCACAAAGCATTAGAATTTCTGTTATCCGCCAAACTAACTCATGGGAGGTTAGCCAGATGGATGTTAATACTACAAGAATTTGACTTCACTATTACACACATACGAGTACCAGCGAATGTATTAGCAGATGCTTTATCACGATGTCCACAGGGTGCATCCAAAACATAGGTTTGGAAGCAGCAGAAGACCAGTTTACAGTGTACTATATGAAACAAAGTACCTTTCGAAAACTACATTGCGACAGCATTGAAAAACATAGGCAAAGAACAGGACAAGGATCCCTAAATACTAGGAATCAAACACAAGTGGAGAAGTAAGGATTTTCCAGACATTCGACAGCACTATCTCGTAAAAAACAATGTTTTATTTTTTAGCCGAAATGTTGCAATGAATGAATGGTTAATTTATATCCCAGATGAACTAATGAATAAGTACATATGGTATACACATTTAAGTAATGACCACTTTGGACCAAAGAAATACTTTTTAAAAATAAAACAAACAAGCCAATTTCCTAATATGGAAAGACGAATTAGAACAGTATTAGTCAAATGCAAAAAATGTATGAGGGCTAACCACGTCACTTTCCAAACCAAGCCACCTATGTTTCCAATAATCCCTAAAAGATTAAAATAAATAGCTGCAACAGATTTGATGGGGCCCCTCCCACGCACAAAAAATTGATATATTTTCATATTTGTCGTTTTGGAACTTACTTCTAAATATGTTATCTTGACACCATTAAAATGGGCAACAGGTCTTACTATAAGTAAAGCATTTAGACAAGATTTTCTCAGACAAGTAGGTCGAGTGGAACGAATAATTTCGGATAATGGCCCACAATACAAATTATTGCAATGGCAGAACACATTAAAACAACACAAAATAAATGGTTCAAATGGCTCTGAGCACTATGGGACTTAACATCTATGGCCATCAGTCCCCTAGAACATAGAACTACTTAAACCTAACTAACCTAAGGACAGCACACAACACCCAGCCATCACGAGGCAGAAAAAATACCTGACCCCACCGGGAATCGAACCCGTGAACCCGAGCGTGGGAAGCGAGAAAGCTACGGCACGACCACAAGATGCGGGCACACAAAATAAAACCCATCTACATATCTAAGTACAAACCTAGTGTAAATCCAGCAGTACGATCTATGAAGGACATAGGCACTTTATGCTGATTATATGCAGGCAAAAGACACAACAGTTGGGATATATACCTTAAAGATTTTCAAGAAGTAATAAATGAAATGCCACATAGCACTACACTACGACCCCCAGTTACTGTACTTAAAAATATTGATCCCCCAAACATAACCAGAGAAAATGTTAGATTTCCTTTTGTACCACGTAGACAGCACAAACAAGTCATAGCAACAGCACTCTCCAACATTAGAAAGGCAGCCATTAAAAGAAAAGAAAGAGGAGATAGAACAGCAATTAAAAGAACATTCTCAGTAGGCCAGAAAGTATTTGTAAAAACACACCATCTCTCCAGCAAACAGAAACACAAAATACATCAGTTTTATGCTGCATACAAAGGACCTGTCATAAATAGCCGAAATGCTCATGATAATGCTGTGGAACTAATGAACCCAAAAACAGGCAAATCCTTAGGACCTCACCATGTGAGCCATATCAAAAAGTTTGAAGATTAATTTTATTACTAGTAAATAATCAGCACAATATTTCAAGATTATGTTGCAGATAAGATCGTCAGGAGAAGAAGAATGAAGAGAGAGGAAGGTGGGAAAAAGAAAGTAGTTTCAATAAAAACAAAAACAAAAATAACACAAATACTACCATAGATTAAGGTGAAGGGATAAAGCGTAGATAGTCTAACAGCATGAAACACTAAACTGCTATACACCATGACACTACACAAAAATAAAAAACGAATTTGAGGATTTTTATAGAAGTTAAGACACAAAATATCTTGGAATTGTAACATGGAAAAGGCGCCGAAATTTGTAAAGCTTTTAAGAAGGCGTAAAACAATGTAGGTACTAGACATATGTTAGATGATTATAAGTAACATCTTTTGTAAGATCCATTGTAAAAACTCCAGCAAGGACGAGATGCAATGACCCACTAGTTGCAACAAGAGAAGTATCAAGAAAGAAAAGGACGTAATTAGCAAGACACAATTCCTACAAGGCAGAAGCGTCAAGAGAAAGGAAAGGACAGCAAGACCAACAGAAGGCCCTTGTATCGAAAGTGGGTTATAAATCTGCCCACTGGGCAGAACCCTGCTGAGACGGAACACCGAGCCGCACAGTGGCGGAGCCCTCCAGAGACACAACGGAATTCTGAACGCCGGAAGGATCTCCGGGAAGGGTCTCCGAGCGCCCCCACTCGGTGGAGCGAGCAAAAAACGGCCTGACGAAAAGACGGCTTGGGCAAGCCACCACTGGCAAAAAAATATGTGTAAAAGTCACACTACTGCTATTAAACAGCACGCTGATGCATGAAACTGAAGAAAACTTCCACAAAGTAAAAATGATATGCACAAACAATTTATCAAACTGTTACTAAGAGGAGAACTTCAAAGTGACTAGTTATCAATAAATATTTCCATATCCTGCCCAGAGAAGAACCAAGAAGCAACTAAGAAGCAGAGAAAAAGCAGTATGAACAGAAGTTGAAGATTCGCAAGATTGAGACCATGAGAGAAGATGGGTGAAGAATAGATGACATACCTTCCCAAATCCCTATCCTATTGTAAACTAGTCATCTGCGAAGTATTACAACGAAAAACGACCGCTTTCAGCGACACATAACGATGAATTTCACGCATACAAAACCAGTAAACCACGAGATTCTACACACCAGCACCATTCCATTATGGGACCTCCACAACAGCAACACACACTTGCAAAGCCAACAAGGAACGACGAACAAAGCTGTACATCAAATACTTGGCCACATCCATCTCGCTCAAGTCCAACACCTTCGTGCAAAAAAACATTCACCAACCTCATGCTTAAACGTTCATAGGATTGTGTGAATGTGTGAAATCAAATTACGTGATGTAGGAATTGTGCAAAAGAAACGTGTGAAAACCAAATAAGTTTAGCACACCAGACAGCTAATAAACTACAAAATAACAGTCATTGACTATGGACTTAAGTAAAAAATAGACTATCGATAAAAATAAGTCATTAGTTCTGAAATGGACAGTATATGAAGAACATAAGTAAGGCATAGTAAACACTAAAACTATATGCCACTTATTTTCTCCTCATAAAAATAAAAGAATAACTATATTTTACTTATTTTCTCCTTGTTAAAACAAAGAATAAAAAATTATCTTGTTGGATGTTTTCCCTTTTTTTAACATTTGTACCATTTGTTAGGATAATATCTCAATACTTGTGTATGTATATTTCTTTGTCAAAGCAATTCTTGGCAATAATTCTTATTTCTTAGGGTAACAATGTTGAAATGAGTGTCTGGAAACAAAAAAATTTTACTTGTACATGATATTTAGAAAATGTGTTAGGAATAGATTTTACTTAATTACTACATTTATAAAAACAATATTTCTAAGAAAATCGATGTGAAAGACTCCTCACTTTCGATAACAAACTTCTTAAAAAACAAACTTCACACTTAAATAAAGAAAGAAAATAATTAAAAATTAATAATAGCATAAAAATATTCTTCTCTTGTCATTTTTTAGAATAATGTGGAAGAATATAAAAATATAAATTAGTAATACAAACTAGCATAGAATCAGAATAACGTGGCTGAACAGTAGGCAACAAAATTCAGATAAAAGAATAATTTTTGACTCACTTAGACAACGATTCAATCATTTCCTAAATTCAGTGCGAAAATTAAGTTCGAAGTGTGGTGATATGTAAGGTGTCAGGCAAATCCAACACCTTCCATGAAAACCCTGACATGATAAGCAAATCCAGTAGTATGTCACATAGCTCTGAATAAATTGTGACATTAAATTAACCAAAGTAATACGAGTAACGAGTGAGCAAATGGAATACCACAGACTAACACAAGAATGCCTAAATGCATGTCATACCTTCCCACCGTGAGCCAGACGCAGTTCCGAGTGGAGAAACGAGAACAGAAGCTGAGAGCAGAACCGTGTTAAGTTAGAAGGCCCTACGATAAGGGACGGATACCTATGTCGCCAGCTAACCGTTAGGACACCCCAGAGTCCATTTTAAAAGCTACAGCCTTAGCGTGAGACTTTTTCGTGTCTCTGGTACGTCAGGACCACCCCCCAGCCCATGTTAAAAGCTAGAGCCCTCCAGAAGAACAGTATAGATCTTATGATAACATTAAAAGGACCACACCAGCTGCAAGTTTTAGCGTGAGACTTTTTCGCGTCTCTGTTATGTTGCAAACTTTAAAAACATTGCCCCACCACGAAAAGTATAACGTTTCCCATTGGATAGACAGAATTTTTGTAGGCGGAGCTTAAGGTTAACATTGAGACCCTGATTGGTCAGATGAAAACACAACCAGATAGCTTTTTAAACCAACTTCGGTAACTTGTAGTAAGGAGAAGTTAGGAGAGAGTTGCTTCTGAGACGGCGAGGTGAGCGGAGCTGTGCTGTCCGCCGCCCCCTGACGAACACAGACAAGGTAATGAACACACCTGATGCCGCATAACAGCACATAAAGCTTCACTCAGAACTGCAGAAGTCTCATCTGTTACACCCCCTTTTTGCGTAATATTAGTGTCGATCGTCAATTAAAGCTCATGGTGTTCACATTTGCCATTTGAAGTAAAAATCTGAAACGCAATGATTTTTCTGTTATATAGTTATTGAGAAGCCACATCAGCCACTGTAATTTACGACAAGTTACATAAGTAATTAGAGATAATTGAGGGTCACTGTAGACCATTTTGATAGTTTTCTCTCTTGTGAAACTTAATTTAAACCTAGATTATAGATGTGATACGGCATAGGTTATCCTTCGATCCATTGTAGAACTTGAAAACCCACTCAGGGAATATTCGTTCACATTTTTGTTGAACGCAGTTGGTTTTTACCAACCTGTATTAAAACATTTCCTTTTATCAATAGTGCAATTTATAAACGACGTTTTGTGAGTAGAGTAAAATTTCCAATGGTAAACTTAACTGATTTTTCGACTTTATTTTACCAGCTAACTAAAAATAGGAAAGCCTTGAACCCCTTCCACTAAATTTCGTTAGTATTAAGATTCTTTTACAGGGAGTGTAGTGGAGCTGACGATGATATCGTTAGTATTTGGTTATATCATCGTTAGTCTCACTGAACTTTTCTGAATTCTACATGTCATGTATGGTCTGGCGTCTCCTTACCAGCAACAGGTCCCAGATTCAAACTAGTCAATTCCCTAAAAAGCACGCTCAGAGCGTCGTTGCGCGAAAGTGGTAGGGAGACACGATATAGAATAAACAGACACCACGCCGAATGTTAGAACCTGGTCATAATGCACGGCCTGTGGCATTGTGGTTACACGACAGTGACATCCCTGGTAATGGACTTGCATGCACAGAGTCCTGACCTGAATCCAACAGAGCACCTTTGGGATGATTTGGAACGCCGAATTCCTGCCAGGCCTCAACGACTGAGCAACACTCCGTGAAGAATGGCTGCCATTCCTCAAGAAAGCTTCTAACACCTGACTGAAAGTACGCCTGCGAAGTGGAAGCTGTCATCAAGGCTAAGGATGGGCCAACACCGTATTGAATTCCAGCATTACCGGTGGAGGGCGCCACAAACTTGTAAGTCATTTTCAGCCAGTTGATACTTTTGATCACATTGTGTATGTAGTGGCAACTCTTTGGTACAGTCCATTCAGACTGTTTCCCAGCGCCGGATCGAACAACAGAGGTACACCAAGTACGAGAAATCTAGAAAAATCAATGGTGACGAATAGGATCTTGGGAATGAAAGCAATAAAAGCAAAATCTTTTTTGATCGTACATGATATTAGTTCATGCGCCAATAGCTGTCATGAATTAGACGGTGGAAATTAGATCGTGTGTTGACAAGTTGTAGATATTGACTACTCAGTTTCTTCGTCGGATTAAAGACGATCCTTGATACTAATACATTTTTTTGGCCAGAAATGCCTCTTTTACTATGCATGTCTGCTTTTTATATGTTCCTTGCTGCGTAGATCATGTGGCATTTTGCTTCCAAAACAGTAGAATTCCTTTACTTCGTCTACCTCGTGGTCACCAATTTTGATGATAAGTTTCCCGCTGTTCTCATTTCCGCTACTTGTCATTACTTTCGAGTTTCTTCGGTTTATCCTTAATCCATATTCTCTACTCATTAGACTGTTCACTGCATTTGAAATGTCATGTAATTCTTCTTCACCTTCACTGGGGACAGCGACGTTAACAGCAGTTCTTATCATTGACTTACCTTCATCCTGAATTATAGTCTCACACATGAACTTTTTTTCGTAATTGCTTATTCGCAGCACAGACTGAGCAGATTGGGCGACAGACTGCACCCCTGTCTTACACTCTTTTCTCCTAGTAATTCGTTCTAGGCCTTCCGTTCATATTGTTCCGTCTTGGTTCTTTTACACATTGTATAACACCCGTCTTTCCCTATAGCTCACATCTTACTGAGAATTTTGAATATTATCAACGTCAAACGCTTTTTCTAGGTCGACAAATACAATGAACACACCTTAATTTTTTTAAAGTCTTGTTGCCATTATCAGGCGTGATGTCAGATTTGCCTTTCTGGTGCACTTACGAAACCCAAACTGGTAGTCACATAACAGATCCGTAGTTTTCTTTTCCATTCTTCTGAGTATTACTTTGTCAGAAACCTGTAAGTTTGAATTGTTAAGGAGATTATGCGATATCTGCAGTGTTTATTTGCCCTTGCTGACTTCAGCGTTCTGTAGATGCTATTTTTACGGAAGTCTGATGGTGCCTCTTCAGACTCATTCGTTTTACAGACCGTCTTGAACAGTCACACGGTTGCCACTTCCTCCAATAACTTCAGAAATGCCGAGAAAATGTTATCCATTCTGCCATCGCAAGTTATGCATATCTCTATCAACCTCTGTTTCTAGTGACTGGATCCCCTACGTTTTCCACTTTCGTTGTAGAATTCCGACTCTCTTTGAGACTCAGCTGATTATTTGACGAAGACAGTAGTCGATAATGTTGAAAGATCAGAATTTGGTGAAGATTTTAGCCGCCAATTTCACTCAGGACATTTTGTACCACAAAAACGTAGCGACAACCTGTCCGGTTAAAGCTGAAACATTGTGTAACAGTATGGGCCGTTAAACTCACAGTTTGAGTGGGTGTTATACTTTCTTGGCAAGAAAATGTAACTGATTAGATTGATTAATTTTTTAAATGATCACGTTCATTGCGTGGGGAAGATACTGCTCACAGAACAGAAAGGTAACTGGTGAAGCCTATAAACTATTTAATGTGGGCCTATTGATTCACTGGACCCTGTATTCATCATCATCATCATCAGCCAATTCAATCATTAAATGATGTGGCCTCTTCGAGTTGTGGATCCAGATAGGCTTTGAGCAGTCTTCTCCAAGTGGGACGATCTTGGGCAGTTCTCTGCCAGGTGTTACCAGCGATCTTTTTGATATCTTTGTCCCATCTGTCTGGTGGTCTTCCTCTAGGCCTCCGGTGCTCTCTCGGACTCCACTCCAGTACGGTTGTCTTTTCTTCTTGCGACGTGGCCAGCCCACTGCCATTTCAAGGAACCTACTCTCTCTAAGATGTCATTAACCTTAGTCACAGACCGGATGTCATCTGCCCTTTTCCTGTCCTTTCTTGTATAGCCCAGCATTGATCTCTCCACGGCTCTCTGTGCTGTCCTAAGTTTCCCTTTTGTGAATGAGTTCAGTGTCCATGTCTCGCAGCCATACGTCATCACAGGAAGAATGCATTGATCAAATACTGTATTATCACCCAGAAATCCCGAGATGATAATTCCCCTTGTCACAGAAGATTATAAACCATTGACTACAATAAAAATAAAGGTTTGCCGTTAGTCTCTTACTAATAGATTTTTTTAAAAATAGTGTCATTTAATGGAAACTTTACTGGTAATGTCAAGAATAGCTGGTGTCAGTAAGAGTTCATTTAAAATATTCGAGAAAATTAATTGAATATGTAAATTGTTTTAATTTAATGAAAACATCTTAGGAGAGCACGATTAGTATGAGGATGACATAATATTGCTTCTTTTGTAGGTAGTTACTAAAAAAGGAAAAAAGGTTCCGAAATGAATCTGCAACCATCTTTAATTTTTATACAGGATGCCATCTAGATCGCTTAATAATTTCTTTATTTTTAACGACGTTTCAGTTACTGTAATCATCAGATCAAAACTTATAATTTGTAACACATTATCAGTGTCAGGCATAATACAGCCAATGGCTAAGCTGATACTTAGGTTCCTCGTTTTCATCTGATGATAACAGCAACCGAAACGCCGCTATAAACAAAGAAATGTATTAAGCAATTTACTTTTAGGTAGCGTGACATACATATTTATTTATAGCGACGTTTCAGCTTTATTCACTGTAGGTAGTATTGGAAATACAATTAGCGGCCTCTTTTCCTCCAGAGATATGTACCAGTGAACTGAAAATTTCTTTCCGAGAGGTGACACTGACTGAGGTGTTGTAGTGATTAATTTTATTTATTTATTTATTTTTAACCTTGTCAGATTTTCTATGTCAAGCCCTCCGTTACATGAGAGCAGGGTTTTACATATATAAAAATTTTTGGTTCACAGTGTACTTAAATAACAAGAATAATAAAAAGAGAGTCATGTTGCATTGTTGTCCTCAGAACCCCAAGGGATTGCTCAGCCTAATTGGAAATGAAATTTTTCCTTTCAGCACAACGACTGTATAGCACTACCACACAGATGTAATAGTTTTTCAACACTTCCGTTAAATATTATCTAATTTCGATGAAGGAAAGATTTAGATTTTTCCATGTCTTTGAAATTTCACCTGAGAGAAAAATAAAACTTTTTTTGTATTTAGTGTGAATTTTTTTAATGGAATGTTGACGGTCTTTGTAATTTTATGGAAATTATTTTTACACTAGCTAACTGTTAGTACTCACACGTTTTTATATTTGACAGACAGTAAACTGTGACAGCAGCTATGCCTCTGCACGTTGCCTTGTTACGTTAGAGTTTGGCACTCGTTTTCTAGTCACGATATAGATAAGATCTGTATACCTCGTGCAAAACGAGAAGTTGGTCTATGTGAAGCCAAGTCATCTATTACGAGACACAGTGGGAGTGAAAGTTAGTGGAAGATGAATTAAGTCCCAAATAACATCAAGAAACTGCCCCCAAAATCGTCTGCAATTAGCCAGAGTTTCTCGTAAGAGCTGAGATACTAGAGCACTGTCGTGGATGCCGACACCATTGTCTCGTCAGAACCGACAGCCTATAAGACTGCACTTATTAGATTATCTTAAAACCCCTGTAAGGCGTAGCCAGTCAATTCAACTGCAAACTGAATAATAATGTAAAATTCTAACTCTACGGTCTTGTCATTAACCACCATTAAGTACACTGTTACTTAAACAAGGATCCTACACCTTTCCTACCGTAATATAACCGAACGTCGTTGATGAATATGGTATTTTCCAACTAAAGAACCGTGTTTAAAAATTATGACAGTTATGTTTTGTTGGAAACTGTTCTAAATCAGTCAGTAGTAACGCGTCAATAAGCGAGTGAATTAGTTCAGTACAAAAATCTGAAGAGTATATATCTTAACTTAAATAAAACACTAGTAAATTTAAATTAAAATAATTTAAATACAATGATACTAGCTAATGAACACTGTTCTTTTTTGAAATTTCATAGCATGACCGATTCTGTGAAAGTGTTTTATGTTGCTTGCTTCGCGGTACTTCAGCGTTGCAGCTGCGCTGAATTTAAGTTGCTTGTATTTCATGCAAAAAGGAAGGGAAAGGAAAGGCTCTGAAGACCGCGCAGTAGTCGACAGACCGCCGTGTCGTCCTTAGTCATTCACCTTAGGTAGCAGCATGGAGGGCTTGGGCGGCCACCACGCTGCCATCTCGGCCGTTGTGAGGTTTCGCTATCTGTCAGTCACGTAGCTCCCCAATTGGAATAACGATACTGAGTGCAGCCCGGTGTTATTTCATGCAAAGACTTCAAACTTATCGAAAACTGTGAAATTCTGCAGCCTTTTGTGGTGTCTGCGTCTCCTTAGAGTTGACACGACTCGGCGACGATGGTTGTCCCAGTCGATATGACGTGGAACGGCGTCCGTCGCTCACGACAACGCCACCCTGTTACTAGTAGGAAAACTTAAGCTACTCGCGTGGTTTGGTCATATTTCAGATACCGTCTTTCGTGATTAATGTCAATATTCTGTAGACCAACGCGTCAGAGTGTGTAAGCCGCTCTTCTATCTTCTTTTTATTATGCCCGTTTAGATAATGGATGTTGAACATTAATAATATAAAGTCTTGAATCTTCAATTCATCACCCAAGTCGTGGCCACATTATGGGATTGCGAGGATGTTAAGTTGATAAATTGTTATTCCTTCGTCAAGACGTCACTTGTTCAATAACTACACGACGTAATTCCAAAGATAACATATACTTAAGCAATGTTCAGAATGCGTCGTAATGGCTCTGAGCACTATGGGACTTAACTTCTGAGGTCATCAGTCAATGCGTCGTAATCTTGGGTTCGCTGTTAAATAACCATGTATTCACTTTTCACTTCATAGTATTCTAGTAGTCAGTTAACTGTCTCTAATACACATGATAAAGTCTATTCCAGTATGTGGGCGACACGAAGAATTAAAGTTTGAATCCAATTTTATTGTTCCTTCTAATTAATTGTCCCTACGCTGAGCACGCAGACCTATTTCTCACTTAGGGAATTGCTTCCGTTTGCATCAGTAATCCGGTCGTTGACGACAACTTCTGACAACTCGGCGCAATTGTACGTTCTTCGTGTTTGCGTTTGTCTGTTACCTACTCGAGACTAATAATTGTTTTTCTGTCGGCGATCTTTCTTTTTCAGTGTCCTTGAATGTTCGTGCTTATTCAGTATCACGAAGGCTAAGTCCCATCACATATCTCACACGATTTAATTTCGTGGCGAACCTCCTTATCGGGTTATCTTGCTAACGGTAAAAATGACTTTGCTTTAGTATGAATTCCGAATAATACTTCAGTCTATATCGCAAAACTTTCGAACATCCGATTAGCTTAAAACAATCTAGTAGCGCTTACATGCATGCTACTATCGTAATAGTACTAGAGAGCGACTAGATAGCAACTGAAGCTAACATTTCCATTTCCGAGTTACATTGTAGTCACATCGAACTTCGTTTTCGATGCGGCTACAACTCTCTTCTATTGTAAATGTTATCTTTGGCCAATGTACCATCTGGGCTTTAACCTTCGTCATTAATTATTTTGCAATTGTTTCTTTGATGTTTTTGTTGCGTATAGTATTATATTCTTTCCTTCAGTCTCTATTTCATGATAAATATTATTATTCACATGACATTCCTGTTGTTCAATTTGTCACAAGTGTAAATTTGTCTTTAGTAGCTGCCATCGCTGTCAGGATGACTAATTTTCCTACTTCTTTTACAACAAAGGGTTGTTTTTTAAGGTTTCTGTAATTATGGTGTGTTACAGTTGATTAGTGTTTGTCTGTTCAGGTAAATGTTACTTCGAAATAAAGCAACCAACAGCAGCTGGTCTTGGGAATTATGTTCAATGGGTAGGCTGCCGTTAACACTACGACACAGTTGGCTGCGTTTGGAATGGTGTCGTGACACATACAGATGGCGTTATGCTATGGACAGCCATCGGATGTGACTTCATGTCACCGATGGTAAAGATGGGGGCAACGACACAGCGATACTTCATGGATGTCCTGCCTCCTCACATGTTACCTCTAATGCGACAGTTTCTCAGTGCCATTTTTCAACATGACAATGCACGTGTCTCCATGTGTCTGTGTGGTGTTAATGTACACTAGTGGCCAGCACTATACCAGATCTTTCCCCAATAGAACACGTTTGGGTCCAGCACAGACTTCAGTTCCTTCCGAGTGCCAGTATCTGGGATATCATGAAACTCTTACAACAGTTGTGGGCAAGCTTGCCTCAGAATATGATATAGCTGCATCCATGCCAGAGGGAGCGCAGCGTTGTAGTGAGTGCCGGGTTCGTAGTAAATTTACACGATCAGTGAAATAGCATCACATACCCTCTCAACGTTTGAAGTTTCATTTCGGAGCACTCCACTTTATCATGGATTCAGGATTCTACACAGTAAGATACTGACATATCGAGTTCTTTGAATGATTTTAAGAAATGAGCAATAGCAAGGACAGCTTTTCTGAGAAGCATACATTTGTTACCATCAAATATAGATTTAAATGTTGGGGAGTCTGGCGGTGTACATAATGAAACTTAGATGATGAGGAATAGGCTTAAAGCAGGTGAAGTGTGGTGCTGCAGAGGAATGTAAAGATTTGGTGGGTAGATCGATTAAGTAATGAGGAGGTATTGAATCGAATTAAGGAGAAAAGAAATTTATGACACAACTGGAGTGAAAGAAGAGATCAGTTGAAAGGATACTTCCGGAGGCATGAAGAAATCGTGAGATTGGTAATGAAGAGGGACATGAGGGGAAAAGGAGCGAGGTTAAAACAGTAAAGGGAGGCGTGGCCTTGACTACAGAAGTCAGTTTCAGATGGGTGCAGCTTGCAGTAATTATACAGAGATGAAGAGGCTTACATAGGATAGACAAGCCTAGGGAGGTACATGAAACTAATCTTCGGACTGAAGTCCACAACAACAACAGTAGCTTTGATTGGATTTTAATGCGCCCGAGCGCGCGGAGAAGTTGGTACGGACGATTCCATTGTAACGAGAGTCATCATCTCTGAGGCGTCAAGCAGACCTGCATCCATCCGCCCATCACCGTGGCGTGCCGGAGTGGGAGTCTGGGGGGGGGGGGGGGAGGCGTGCCGTAGCGGAGCCACTTGTTGCTGGCTGGGCGGAGTGCTCGGCTGATGGCCCCTCCAGCTTCTCGCCAGCCGTCCAAATTGAGCGTCGCCGTGAAAGCGGCGAGTCATGCATGAAGGCCGCCAGCCGCCTGCCCCTGGTGGGGAGAACCACTCCGTGTCTGGGGGAGGGTGGGAGGGGAAAGGGGAGGGAGTAATCACGACCGGCGCCGTGGGCTGTTCTGCCACCTCACCGCTGCCCAAGTCGTGAGACCACTCGACTGTGTACAATCTGGTTTGTTCTCGAAACACTCCGAGGAAAGTGAATTCACTTCTTCTCTAATTGTTTCTTGGCTTTATGGGATTCACGCCTCATAAACAAGGTTCCTCGGTGTGAAATCCTGTGTCTTATACATCATTTTAATAGTTACGTTAACCCCTTTCGACACTATCTGACAGTTTTTATCACGAAGAAAAAAAGAAGTAAAAAGGCAATAGCGTCCCTATTGCTAGTGTAAGATCAAGGCCAATGCTTAATTTTGCCCGTTTCAAATTTCAAGTCACGAAGAACGAAAAATATAAACAATTAAATTTAAAACAGTAAAGTGTAGGTATGGAACTGCTGTTTCCAGAAATATTGCTCGGAGAAATGTAAGGGATACCAAGTGTGATCATTTAAGCCACGAAGAAGTCTGAAAGCTGCGACGTACAACTAAGTGGTGATGTTCAAAGGTAAATTAGTTCCCTGATCACAATTCTTTTTATTCCTTATTAATGGGTGCGTTTGAGAAACGTCACTTCCGATCTTTTGTATAGAAATATAGGGTTACTAAAAACGAACTAAATACTTTCAAGTGATTGTAAAAAAAAATTGTATTGGGGTAAGATATTATTTGCTTGTTAGCAGGGATACAACAGCTCAAGAAGTTGTTCGCGCTATAGCAATTTTCTGCGGAGAAGACGTTTTGAGTCGTGGAGCTCTGCGAGAGCGCGTACGCAGTTGCCGTGCGTCGAAAATTCAGATAATGATGATGATGATGATGGTATTTGATTCGTGTGGCGCTCAGCTGCGTGGTTATCAGCGCCAGTACAAACTCCCAATATTTTCACCGTCCAGTCTCGCCACTTTTCCCGAATCATGACGAAATGCTGAGGCCAACATAAACATCCAACCCCGAGCGAAGGAAATCCTCGACCTTGCCGGGATTCGAACGTAAGACTCCGTGATGAAATTTAAGGACATATGAAGGCAGCTGTGACTGGAATCGATTGCACTTATTGCGGTGAATGTGGATTGAAGCGGGCTGTAGCCTGTACATGTCCTGGATGACTAACTGTTTACACACTGAGAGTTTCCGAACGTAACACAAAAAATTTCGCGAGTTTCTGTTTCTGTAACACCTTACCTCAATACAAATATTTTTATAATCACCTGAAAGTGTCTACATCATTCTAAATAACCTGTGCGTGAATCAACCATACATGAAATACAAAGTGAGAATCAAACGAGCAGTGGTAACGTACAGCGTAATACAAATATTACATCAACAAATTATATGACAGGGTAGGCGACTAACAAGAGTTTTAAACTGTTTAATTGGTAAACAACTATCAGATGCTCAAACGGCATGGATAGGTCGGAAATCATGCCACCCATTAACATATAAACCCTTCACGATTTGAAACAAGCCGCTTTAAGTTCCATTGTCTAAGAAAATACATGAAATGAGACCAAAACAATGCCTTCCCACAGCGAAAAACAAAGTCAGCAGCATATTTATTATCATACATGACAAGATAACATTTTATCACATTTTACGGAAGTGATCATCAAAGGCAGACTGCATTTTTACAAAAACTATATACAACATGATTAAGAAATAGAAAATACACAACTGGAACTAAGGTACATCGATCTGAGGGATTTATGCTGACACAAAAAAAGCAGAACAAAGCTAGATTATGCGTAGATAATCATGACATGATTGTGTATACAATTAAATGAAATCAATCCAACATTTAGCTTTTAAATGAGGTTCAGATGTCATGAGGAGGACACAATTACAAACAAAAACACAGAAAAAAAACACGTCAGTCAATGACGTATAAACTGCTTAAGGTTTCAAAACATAATAGTTGTTGTTTATAGAAATCAAGAAAATATGGTTTTAAATCCTAGGACAGTTTACATCGTAACGACTGCTACACTTCCTTTGTTTTTGTTAGTGCTTTTCGTCCTCTTCATGAAGTTTGAACTAAATGTTCGTACTAAGCTGATCTTTGTGCATGTAGCTATAGTTACGTCACTCTTACCATAAGATGATATCTGTCGGCAATACGTTGCAACCATCTCGCGACTATTAAATTTTCCTTTCATACAGTGTAAGACCTTTGAGACTGTTGTAACTGTGCTAAGCTATATACTTTGATGTTACATTTACACTGTGCTTTCAATTTCTTGTTTTATTTTTGCTTTGTATTTCGTGTATGGCTGATTCATGTATTTCTGTACCACAGATTTCAAGATGATCTCATTGAAATGAGTCATGAATGTGGTGTCACCGCCAGACACCACACTTGCTAGGTGGTAGCCTTTAAATCGGCCGCGGTCCGTTAGTATACGTCGGACCCGTGTGTCGCCACTATTAGTGATTGCAGACCGAGCGCCGCCACACGGCAGGTCTAGAGAGACTTCCTAGCACTCGCCCCAGTTGTACAGCCGACTTTGCTAGCGATGGTTCACTGACAAAATACGCTCTCATTTGCCGAGACGATAGTTAGCATAGTCTTCAGCTACGTCATTTGCTACGACCTAGCAAGGCGCCATTACCAGTTACTATTGATGCTGTAAAACATGTACCGTCAAGAGCGATGTTCACCATTTATGGATTAAATTTAAGTATTCCACAGCTACGTCCTTTTTTGCTAGTCTAATTTCCTTGACCTGTTCCAGACCTCACGCCAGCCTGCGTGAGCTAAAACGCGTGCCTTTCGGCTTCCTCTCACACCGGGTTGGCCCTCTTGCCAATCCACAACAATAAACATGAAGTGAAAAGAATAGCGGTTAAGATATTGGTAATTATCTGTGACAGCCAGTCTAGAATGGTAGCGTACCTAAGCCGTGAGTTTCTTTCCTACGGTACAATCGAAATACAACGCACCTTGCTAATTTAATGAGTGTTTGTACTTCCAATGAAATGAAAAGTTATATTTTTCGCATTTCTTCCTGGCTTGCCATTTTTCAAGTAATTTTCTCAGTACCTGATAAATGAGTGTTAGTTACAGGTCTCGTTGCTACAAACATTTCATTTTCATTTATATTCAAAAAATGTTTTCTAACTTCTCTAGTAACTTTTAGCCTTTATAATAACAGAAATTTGTTTCAGAATTACCTATACGGCGTTTCCACTAAGGAGAGGAATGCTATTTTCTCTTTTCTCAAATCCCTTGAGTACTTTCTAAAGTTTTGGTGTCGGACTGTAAATCGATTTGTAGTGTAGTACTTCAAATATCATGTGCGAGAATAGCGTGTGTTTGTGTGTTCGGCTGTAAAACTGTCGTCCTTCAACTAGTACACTGTATTATATAGATCTCCCAGCAAAACTAAATAAATGCCACAAGTTTTAGTTATCACCTGTCGCATTATCCACAGTAGAATTCCAGACTTTCCACCAGGATTAATAACTTCAGTTACTGCTCTTCCGATGTGTGATACTTTGGATTTGTGTCTTTATTACGAGTAGTAAGTGAAAGAATGATCATTCTACAAGTTCGACAACGTATGCTGACGTACGCTGATTTTCATTTTATTACAGGGCTAAGATCATGTTCGACAATGTTCCTGGGTACATTATGTGCCCTGTCGCGAAATGAGGGTACACCCAGCACTGTCGATCACGACTGATGGTCCATGTGGTCAAAGTGTTGCATAGCTGTACTGACTTCCAAATCTTTGAACGCGGTACACTCACCAGGCAACATTTTTCTGAAACTCTACTCCTTCCCCATGTGAGTCTTTTCATAGGTCTATTCGACCACTTCATTTTGTATAGCTGACGACGGGCGTCTGCATCGAACAGAGCAAGTGAGACTTATTGCACCATGTCCACATGCGGCAGAGCAATCTAGCAGTTATCAACCACACTCCTCCCAACTCCTTACTAGCCTTGTATCCACATGGGAGAACGGTGCAGATCATACATTTCCGACTGTGCTGATCACTTGTCCTATTATGAACCATGTCCTGCCTTCAATAACGTCTAGAGACTTCAGTGTAATTATTGTCTTGATAAAAAGTTTCCTGTCTGTTCGTTTCATTATGGATGGCACCTTCTGTATTATATAGTAGCCGTTCGTTCTACGTATGGTCTAATTTTCATCGGGCTACGAGTATGTCACTTAGTAATGACACTTTACACGAAGGATATATACTCCCTACGTTCGGCACACAGGTGCCTTACGAAACGTTTCTCGGTAAAACTAACTGAATACCTACCTTTAAAATCCATTACGCTTGCAGTCGATCTACATATGCAATGCCTGGTGATTAGTTATTAGATAAGGAAGGCGCTTCCATTCATAGGGAACGATAAATTGAAATATAACACATCATCGTCAGGCAGCGCTATCATTACATTTTCTAAGATGAAATTTATGACGATCTCTTCATAACGCTGCCATCGCTGGCCACATAAGCACCATACATTAGCTTGTGACGAGGTGGACAATAGTTTTGTTGCGACGGCACTTCGCCAGGGTGGTGAACTGCCCCGACGAGCACAAGCGGCTGTTAATCAAATTGCGTGCATATGGAGAATCGTCTCAGTTGTGTGACTGGATTCGTGATTTCCTCTCTGAGAGGCCACAGTTTGTAGTGATAGACGGTAAATCAGCGAGTAGAACAGAAGTGATATCTGGCGTTCCGCAAGGTAGTGTCATAGGCCCTCTGCTGTCCCTTATTTACATAAATGATCTAGGTGATGGTCTGACCAGCCCCCTTTGATTGTTTGCAGACGACGCTGTAATTTACGGACTAGTAAAATCATCAGACGATCAATTCCAATTACAAAATGATCTAGAGAGAATTGCCGTATGGTGCGAAGAGTGGCAATTGCACTAAACAAAGAAAAATGCGAGGTCATCCACATGGGTACTAAAAGAAATCCGATAAATGTTGGGTATACGATAAATTGCACAACTGTAAGGGCTGTCAATTCGACTAAATACCTAGGAATTACAATTACGACAAACTTTAATTGGAAAGACCACATAGATAATATTGCGAGGTAGGCGAAACAAAGACTGCGCTTTGTTGGCAGAACACTTAGAAGATGCGAAAAACATACAAAAGAGACAGCCTACATTAAGCTTGTCGGTCCTCTGCTGGAATATTGCTGCGCGGTGTGGGATCCTTACCAGGTGGGACTGACGGAGGACATCGAAAAAGTGCAGCTCGTTTCTTGTTATCGCGCAGTAGGGGTTAGAGTGTCACTGATATGATACGCGAGTTGGGGTGGCAGTCACTGAAACAAAGGCGGTTTTCTTTGCGGCGAGATCTATTTGCGAAATGTCGATCACCAACTTTCTCTTCCGCATGCGAAAATATTTTGTTGACACCCTGCTACGTAAGGAGAAATGATCATAATAATAAGAGAAATCAGAGCTCGAACGGAAAGATTTAGGTGTTCCTTTCTCCCACGCGCCATTTGAGAGTGAAATGATACAGAAGTAGTATGAAAATGGTTCGACGATCCCTCTGCCAGGCACTTAAGTGTGAATTGCAGAGTAACCATGTAAATGTGGATGACTTCATAGAGAGTACAGTAGTCGTCAGCATGAAGCCTAGGCACCATGTTGCAGGAAGACGTAACAGAGCGCAAGAGCGCTCATTCAGTTCGCTGACAAACTGGAAGGCATTATCCATTGCCCCTGAAAGCCGAAGTTGTGACATCTTACAACTCCAGTTGAACTTCTGTAGGAGCTGAATAAACATGAAATTAGGGGAAAATGGAGCCACCGCTGCCAAATTCCAACGCCCCATCACTCACGTCTCCTATGAGTTTGGCTGTGAGAGTGCTGCTTTTGGAGAAAAACTAACCAACTAGATCACAATATACTCCCACCCCCCACTCCCCCCACCCCCAAGGAAAAAATCAGACCCTCACTCTCAGATGTCCAGATGGGGAATTAGCAACCCCTTCTAATTTCCGGCACTCGATTGAACCATCACTCCAGGGGTTACATCCCGACCCCTAAAGTGTGGTTTCTGTACCCTCATGGCTCTAAAGTTGATCAAGTGACCAAATGTTTGTATATATCCATATAGAATAATATAATATTGGAACTACCATATGATGGTGCTCACTCTGTTGTGCTGTAAAGTAATGAAATAAGTGATGCTGAGAGCAAAATAATATTTAACGTAATGTAATATACAATTGAATATCAGAAAATGTGTGTGTGTGTGTGTGTGTGTGTGTGTGTGTGTGTGTGTGTGTGTGTGTGTGTACGTGGACGTGCATGTGTGAAAGTCTTAAAAGTAATCAATGGCTATGCAGATTTCATACTGTGAGGTGCTGATTGAACTGTTTAGTATATGCCTAACATGGAGATGCTGTAAGTTCGATCCCTGGTGACCTACAGAGAAGGGAAGCGCCCCGTAAGATCAAGTAAATTTTAATGGAATGCCAAAGTTGTACAATAGAAACGCCTTGTTGAGTGATATCTAACAGGGGCGGGCCAGTAGAGCATGAAAATATAGGTACCACACCACACATGGATATGTTAGTGAGAGGGACCACATATATCTACAAGGCCACATATATTTACAACTGAAATAAGAAGTCATTGCCGGCCGTGGTGGCCGAGCGGTTCTAGGCGCTTCAGTTTGGAACCGCGCGACCGCTACGGTCGCAGGTTCGAATCCTGCCTCGGGCATGGATGTGTGTGATGTCCTTAGGTTAGTTAGGTTTAAGTAATTCTAAGTTATAAGGGACTTATGACCTCAGATGTTAAGTCCCATAGTGCTCAGACCCATTTTTTTAAGAAGTCACTGTAACAATTAGGTTTATCATCATAAAGCACCAAAATACGAATTACCCACAGAGATAAGTGTGTCAACATTTAATAAATGGACAAGACATGATAATTCAGAAATCCAACCTTGACACAGTTGGGTAACATCAATAAATGCATAATCATGGGAATAAATTCCAGATATAGCCTACGACTGCAAGAATAGGTACTGGTGAAAAGAAAGAAACTAAAAGATAAACCATGATCACTACTATAACCCCCAAGATGCTTGATGGAAGCAATTAGTTACCTTCAAATGTTAAAACTGTCCAATTAGCCCCTGATAAAAGTTCATTTGGTTCACATCGCCATCAACTCGGTGACTGCATCGAAGGCTCATTTTTACCGCTCATGCACCATGAATGTGGAAAGTGCTGATTGTAATGGCTGGCATTCTGAGTCAAGATCGTCCTGTGTACTCAATTCTGAAATGAGATAGCCATCTGTATGACATCCAACGTCATCTCATCGGTCGTCTGGCAGCAAGTCTTTACTCTCCATCTCTGCAGCAAGTGTTGTCTACCTTAACCCTCTGAAGCTTGGCTATTTTTCCCAGTGTAGGAATCTCGATGGCCAGCTGCCGCAGATCCTGTGAGTTTCGACTATTAATAGTTTTGTAAATGAATTAAACAAACTACACTCCTGGAAATTGAAATAAGAACACCGTGAATTCATTGTCCCAGGAAGGGGAAACTTTATTGACACATTCCTGGGGTCAGATACATCACATGATCACACTGACAGAACCACAGGCACATAGACACAGGCAACAGAGCATGCACAATGTCGGCACTAGTACAGTGTATATCCACCTTTCGCAGCAATGCAGGCTGCTATTCTCCCATGGAGACGATCGTAGAGATGCTGGATGTAGTCCTGTGGAACGGCTTGCCAAGCCATTTCCACCTGGCGCCTCAGTTGGACCAGCGTTCGTGCTGGACGTGCAGACCGCGTGAGACGACGCTTCATCCAGTCCCAAACATGCTCAATGGGGGACAGATCCGGAGATCTTGCTGGCCAGGGTAGTTGACTTACACCTTCTAGAGCACGTTGGGTGGCACGGGATACATGCGGACGTGCATTGTCCTGTTGGAACAGCAAATTCCCTTGCCGGTCTAGGAATGGTAGAACGATGGGTTCGATGACGGTTTGGATGTACCGTGCACTATTCAGTATCCCCTCGACGATCACCAGTGGTGTACGGCCAGTGTAGGAGATCGCTCCCCACA